>NC_133874.1:9616513-9732480 GCF_044706935.1 Curcuma longa
AATATACCACGTTGTGTTGGTCCTTCCTCATTCAAATCTAACTCCGAAAATTGTTTGACTATCTCAGTCACTGCAACTCTATGGCATGCCAATACCCCTCTGGACTTTCTGCTCAACGCATCTGCTACTACATTAGCTTTTCCAGGATGGTAGTTAATAGTGCAGTCATAGTCTTTTAGAAACTCCATCCACCTTCTTTGTCTAAGGTTTAACTCTTTCTGCGTAAACAAATACTTTAAGCTCTTGTGATTTGTGAATATCTCGAAGGTAATACCGTAGAGATAATGCCTCCAAATCTTAAGTGCGAAGATGATAGCCGCCAGCTCTAAATCGTGTACCGGGTAATTCTTCTCATGGTCTTTCAGTTGCCGGGAAGCATAAGCCACCACTCGACCATGTTGCATTAAAACTGCACCCAATCCTTGAATCGAGGCATCCGTATACAAAATAAATCCATCCTCTCCGGAGGGAACAACTAAGACTGGAGCACTCACCAATCTCTGCTTGAGCTCTTGAAAGCTTGCTTCACAAGCGTCTGACCAAGTAAATTTGACTCCCTTTTTAGTCAACCGAGTCATAGGCGCGACAATACTAGAAAACCCTTCCACGAACCTCCGGTAATACCCAGCTAATCCAAGAGAAAGCTGCGAATCTCCTGTACTATTTTTGGTGATTCCCATTTGACAACCGCTTCAATTTTCTGGGGGTCTACCGAAATCCCTTTGCTAAAAATTACATGCCCAAGAAATCCCACAGAAGAAAGCCAAAAAGCGCATTTACTGAACTTTGCATATAGGCGCTCTTTCCGTAGTACTTATAAAACCATTCTGAGGTGTTGTTCATGTTCCTCCTCTGATCGAGAATATACCAAGATATCATCTATGAAGACAATCACAAAACGATCTAGATATTCCAGAAATACCCGGTTCATTAAATCCATAAATGCTGCAGGAGCATTGGTAAGCCCAAATGGCATTATCAAAAACTCATAATGTCCGTACGGGTACGGAAGGCAGTCTTCTGAATATCGATATCTCGAACTCGTAACTGGTGATAGCCTGATCTCAGATCAATCTTCGAGTATACACAAGTACCCTTAAGCTGATCAAACAAATCATCAATTCTGGGTAGAGGATACTTGTTCTTGATAGTTACTGAATTTAATTGCCTATAATCAATGCAGAGCCGCAAGGAACCATCCTTTTTCTTAACAAACAGAACCGGAGCTCCCCAAGGAGAAATACTAGGGCGAATGAAACCCTTGTCGAGTAACTCTTGAAGCTGGACCTTGAGTTCCTCTAGTTCTTTTGGTGCCATCCGATATGGAGCTTTCGATATTGGAGCTGTACCAGGTAGCAACTCAATAACAAATTCTACTTGTCGTGGAGGTGGCACACCCGGAAGGTCTTCTGGAAATACATCCGGATATTCACAAACGATAGGAACATCAGGAAGTTGTATAGAATTATCCATAGCAGTACTTACTAACGATAAAAGGTATCCCTCGCATCCCCGAGCCAACAACTGCTGAGCCTGAAGAGCTGAGATGATAGATACCCCACGATCGTTAATCCCTGTAAATTCCCATGATGGCTGAGCTAAGGACCGGAAGGTCACCACTTTACCTCGACAATCAACCGTGGCGTGGTATTCTGATAGCCAATCCATACTCAAAATGATGTCAAATTCGGTCATCTCTAATACTTGTAGATCTATTATGAGGATCCGACCATCAAAATTCAAAGGGCAACTCTTCACCTCCTCAATTGACATTAATACCCCACCAGATGGAGTCAACACCGATAAACCATATGATCGAAGGGTTGGAACCCTCCCTATTTTGCATACGAATTTCGGGGAAATAAAAGAGTGCGAGCTACCAGTATCTATCAATATAGTTGCAGGAAAATTATAAACATAAATAATACCTCGGATAACCGATCCTCCAGCTCGCTGTGCCTCCTCACGCGTCAAGGCATATACGCGTCCTGCCTCCGAACTCGACTGCTGACCCCTCTAGACAGAAGAAGAAGGTTGACTCTGATCTTGTGAAAACTGGTACGTCTGGGTCGAAGGCTGATAAGGCAGCAATGGATACTGCTGGGCTGAAGGTAGTAAATACTACTGAGGTGGAGGAGGCAGATACTGCTGTGGCGGAGCTAACCAGTACGGCTGAGGCAAAGCTGACAAGTTCTGTTGGAATGGAGGTATAGTCTGGTACTCGCTCCTCACTTGGGACTGTAACTGGAAAAGTTGTGGCTGTGGAGCAACCTGGGTAGGTGGGGGATTTTGTGGCCGGTGCTGTGGAAATCTCTGCGGTCCTTTCTGCTGCCGAGATTGTGGAGGTCGTGGTGCAGGCTGAGTCCGCTGAGATTGTGATCCTCCAGCTCGATGTTGTGCCCTCAAGGTACAATCTTTTTGTTGATGCCCCGGTAATTTACAGTAGAAGCATATGCTACGATCCAGTGAACATTCTGCTGCCGTATGATTGAATGCACCACATTGAAAACATTTTGTGGGGGTTTGGCCGTGCTGAGATGGGCGTGACCGACTAGATCCCTGTGCTACCTTGGCCACCTTCTGTGGCTGTGAAGACTCTTTAGTTGTATCCTCTTTAGTTGCATCCTGGTCACGAAACCGACGACGACTCTGCTGTCTAGCATGTGATGTCTGCGAGGTTTGCCGACTAGCTTCCCTTTCTTGAGAAATTTGTTGCTGAGTTACCTCAATCATAATAGCTCGGTCCAGTGCCTCTTGATAAGTAGTAACCAAAAATCCAGCCATCTTGGCCCGAATATATGCTGCAAGTCCCTGTATAAAGTGCAGCATACGCTGATCGTCTTGAGCTACCAGGTATGGGCAAAATTCCGCAAGTCGATTAAACTCCGCATTGTAGTCCATAACGCTTCGATTACCCTGCTTGAGATTTATGAATTCCTGACGTCGAGCAATACAAAATGCTGCCAGAAAATATTGTCTCTCAAATGCCTCCTTGAATAACTGTCAAGAAATAACCCGATCTCCGAAAATAGTCTGCTGTGTCTCCCACCATGTGGCTGCCTGTCCTCTAAAATGGTATGCAGCTAACTCTACCTTTTCTGAGTCGACCAAGCTCCGAGTGTCAGCAGATCAACGTGCTCCACTCGAACTAGTATCTACAAACATAATATAACAATAACTCAAAACTCAAAATAAACATTATAATACTAAACGTATCGAATTGAATCGTAATGTATTTAACTACTACACATTCTGTCTTCTAACTCATACACTTAATATAATTATACCATATGAATTCTTGAACATATACTTCAATTTCATATGAGTATTATATTCTTAAAAGAGCATAAGAACCTGACGTTTCACACTTCCCTAAAAGCACCACACTTCCCTAAAAGCACCAATATTTTTGATACTCTCTCAATCTTCATCGCTACCCCCACTAATAAAATGAAATCTGTTCAAATTAAATGCACATAGGGAACCTACGATGTTTTCTTGTTTATTACGCTTCACGAGCAGCAACGACAAGAGAGGGAGAGAGAACAGCATTTACAACTCTCGTAGCAGCAAAACAGTAGCAACAAAAAGGAGTACGAGCATCAAAACAAAGCGAAATCAAACAGAAGTTATCACCTTATTCCAGAATGCGCAGATGGGAGTAGAGATCGAGGATGCGCCGAGCACGACCGAAATTCCAATCTTAGCCGACTTCTACTCCGGTTAGAAAGAGATCGATGGCAAGATTTTTAGGGAGGGAGGTTGCTGCTTGGAGAGGAGAAGAAAAAGTGGATGGTGGTATGGTGAGGGGACAGCGGCAGAGGGCGTCGGCGCTCGCGGCCGGAGGCGTCGGGACTTGCGGCAATCTGCAGGTGACGTTGCTACTGGCAACGGCGTCGCGACACAGAATCGGAGAGTGTCGCGGCTATGGGAGGTGCCGATCGCGAGCGGTACGCTTCGGCGGTCGTGGCGCTGGGGAGGAGACGACGTCGCTTTAGGGTGGTAAATAGTGCTTTCGTAGCGTTTTCAAATTTTGTAAAAATGCTCGTGAATTCTTGCGATCAGAGTTGTGTAAACATGCAACGAAAAATAACAAACACAAGAGAAGAGCACACTGGTATTTACTTGGTTCACACCCACAAACTGCTACTCCAAGGCTCATGATCAGATGATCATTTTCGACGAACAATCAACTATACAACTGCCCTCTTACGAAAGGGAGTTAGCGAATACAAAATGTAGGATTGGTAACAACGACACTGTCCTTATAAAATTAAGTACAAAACTAAAGTTACCGAAGGAATGAAGATGTCGACTTCTTGTGCAGCTCTTCAACATTACGATGATGCTCTTGGATGATGTTTCGTATGCAGACGGTCATCGCTTGTCTATAGAATGATGCTCTGAGGGGTCTCCCTCGAGGAGGGGTCTCTCTCGAGGCTCTTTTATTAGGCTTTTCGGGCTCCTGGAAGCCTTCGCCTCCACGTTATCCGTCGATCCACAATCAGCGCTGCTGACTTAGCACTTTCAGGCACTTGTATCCCTTTTCGACTGCGCTTGTATACTGACATGGAGGTTCCAGATGAACCTTTGACTCCATAACACTTATCCAGATCTGGGGTGCCTGGAACCGATCCGAGCGCCTGGAAGTTGAGGTGTCCCGACCACTGGGACTCTGCCACCTCACTACTTTGCTGACCCCGTTCCGCTGACATCCAGTCGTTTGGAATCCATCTGGGCGCATGGAGTTCAGTCGCCTGAATCCAGATAAGGGCGTCCGGAACACCAAGTTCTAGCCCTTCTTTCGTGCATTACAAGTTAGCAAAAAGACAAAGTATAATAGGAAAGTTAAACAGTTTGTCAACTGTTTTGGTCTTGACTTTGGATTTTCAATAAAATTCTGGGTCAGACCAATACCTACTGTTCTCTTATTGGGAACGCGCTCTTACCCACTCCACTTGGGAGAATTTACCTGTTTGCTAACTAAGTTTTTTAACCTCCAAACTTGTTGGACTTCTGTTTAGCCTCGATCTTCGGCCCTCAAGTTTCCTACTAGACATCTGGTTCACATGACTTGTCTAGACTTCCACTCTAGACATCTGATCCACCTGACCTGCCTAGACTTCCACTGTTAGATATTTGATCTACTTGACCTGCCTAGACTTCCATCTGGTGCACTTGATCCGTCTAGTCTTCCTACCTAGTCCTCCAAACCAGGACTTCCCACCTACCCCTTTAAGTTAGGTCTCCTAGCCTCCAGCCAAGACTTCCACTGCCTAATTTCCACTAGGACTTCCACTGCCTAGTTTACATTAGGACTTCTGTTGCCTAGCTTTCACTAGGACTTCCTGTGCTACCTGCACACTTGGATCGACTCATTTAATCACCACACACTTAACTTGAATCTTTTATCATTATCAAAACTAAAGTTCGATTATTTGATGCTCCCTGCACCAAAAAAGTATGTCATCTATATATAGGCACAAGATGACATAGTCATTCTCTGTGACTCTCATGTAGACATATTTATCATATTCATTGATCTGAAATTCACTTTCTTTCATAACGTTATCAAAATTTTCATGTCACTGCTTTGGTGCTTGCTTCAAGCCATATAACGACTTCATTAATCTACAAACCTTAGTTTTTTATTTTGGTATATAAAACCTCTCATATTATTCTATGTAGATTTTCTCTTCTAAATCTTCATTTGAAAAAGTTATCTTTACATCCATCTGATGTATTTCTAGATTTTATAAAGCAGTAATCAACAACACTCTAATGGAAGTTATTTTCGATACCAGAGAATATGCATCAAAGTAATCAAGATTTTCTCTTTGTCGGTAACCTTTAATTATTAATTTGGCCTTATACTTGTCAATTGTGTCATCAAAGTAATCAACAACACTCTAATGGAAGTTATTTTTGATATCAGAGAATATGTATCAAAGTAATCAAGACTTTCTCTTTGTTGGTAACCTTTAATTAACAATCTAACCTTATATTTGTCAATTGTCGGTAACCTTTAATTATCAATCTGGCCTTATACTTGTCAATTATCAAGTCTACATTGTAGCAGCTACAACTAGTAGGTGCTACAACGTCAAGCCTGTGTTACAATCCATGCAAGCATACTAGACAAAATGGGCCACTCCCCCATACAACAACCAAAGCAAACATTGCACTGCTATTTCAAATAATTTTTTAAAATTTATTACAGATTAAATTTTATATTACCTTATCAATAAAAAAATTCACACTCCCCTCTAGTTCTTGCCCTTGCAATGCAATAAGAGTTGAGTTCATTACATAGACATCTTCAACGAATGAAAAAATATTTTTAAGGTCACTATACTCATTGAAGATCATTGGCAGATCTATTGAATAGTATATATCATTCGTTATAAATTAATCACTAGAGACATCCCTTTCAATTTCTGCTGGCATTATAATGTTGTAATATTTTAGTTTGGTTCACGTATCTTCAAACATTTATTCCAAACTCTGGCCTATGACATCCTTAATACTAACAACTTCTTCTTTCAAATTGTATCTAAAATTTGTATCCTCCTCGATACTCACCATAACACTGGAAGAATCGGAAGATGGCATCTTACTACCACTGATATTTATGTTTGATGTACCATCACCGAGTCAGTTTTATTTTTGTTAATCACTCAATTCCATCTTACGTGAGAGCAATTCATCAGAAAATGGATCCTTGCATTGATGCAACCGTAAATAACAATCACTTCTATTATATATGTGAAAATTTCTATAAAACACTAGCCAAGTGAAGTCAATACATCATCACATGTTCCTAAATTTTTAGTTACACATTTCAAAATTTAACATTTAAAAACCATGCAACTTAAGATCGTAACCACAAAATTTATTAATTGATTAAGGGTATTGTCAATGAAACTTTGAAGACAAAAGGAAAGACAATAAAGTCTAGATGCATAGCATTACATACACAAGATAATCAACATTTACTAAACCACATTGCCAAGGTTTCATATAATGTTAATCTATACATCATATTAATTCATTTACAGATTAGTAGAAGAAAATCGTATGTTTTCACGAGATTAATTAGAACATAAAACTTTGCCCACACGATGATTTCAACTATCACTACTAGCTAATGTGATTGGTTTTTCTACAATGACAAAAAGGCAATATTATGAAGATGTCCCAAGCTACAATATTGATAAGGGCAATTTAAGATGTTAGCATCACGTACACAATTTACAAATTATCTAGAATGTTGTTGATAGAATTTAATGAGTACTTAAAAATTTTCAAGCTACCGTAACAGTTGCTTACATCCAACGACCAACATCTCGGCTGAACCCAACTCTAATACAATAACAAAGAACTAGCAAAGCCACTGCCTAAAGCAAGGTTTTGTTAGTTTCAATTTTGTAGTTAAGAGGGAGGTATGTCATCGGGAGCAGTTGCCTCTTGAAGACTGTCGGTGACATAAACTGTATTGTTTACTGGAGAAAAAGTTGCATCAGAGCTACATTGGTTAGGTTTTCTCCGATCACCTTTTCGTTGTACAATAAGCTAGAAAGTTTGTCAGATATGAAACTCCAACAGAGCGACGATTTTAACCTATGCTCCCTTATCCTTTTTCTCTGACAAGAAGTTGCACCATTCACTAGAAAATATTGGCATTGACTCGAAGTTTGTCAGCTTCTCTCCATTCGGCTTTTCGCATAGTAGAAAATCACTATTCGTTGGAAAATAAACTGCACCGTTCGTCGATCGTCGCCTTTGGTTCGAATGAAGGTCGCTTTCTCTGAGAAATATTTTCAAACACGGTTTGGAGTGGTCTTTGCTTTGGATGCACGAGACATTATGTGCCAACAAGATCAAGGGTAAAATGGAAAATGAACCCACGCCACACTATGCGATTTGGACAATCTCAAAACCACCTATGCGATTTGGGAAAAATGCATAACTACCTATGCAGTTTGGAAAATTGCTGCATTTTCTTTGTAACTCTTGTTTCCCCCATCCCCTGTATTCAAGAACTAAACATCTTATATATGTTCAAGGGAATTTTTTTATGTGAAAAAAATCAAGAAGGCGTCCTTTTTTTCCAAATCGCTAAAGGGGCATCCTACTTTAATTTTTTATCAAAAGGGCACCCCATTCCCATGTAAATTGACACAACTATCTCCAGTATTGTTCTCATTATTGCTTAAATCCTTAATCAATTGGATGCGTTATAGCAGCCACAAAATTATAGCTATTATATATGTTATAGTAGCTATGGTATCGTAGTTATTACGGTATTATAGCTGCTACACATGTTGTAACAGCTATGATATCGTAGATGCTACAACTACAATAGTTGTAGCTTGTAGTTGTAGTATCCATGATTTCATAGTTGCTACAACTACAACAGTTATCATATCTATGAACCCGTAGCTGTTATAATATGAAAAATAATCTTAATAGAAAGGAATAAAATTATTTAGGGTTTTTGAAAAATCTTTAAATAGTATTTTTTGGACCTAAGATTGTACTGTTATGAATTATACCCAGTGATAAATGTAGATCTCTGAACAAGATTTGATTGATATGTTATGCGTCTTATAGTTCAACCTGAGACAAAAATTATAACTTCTCAAAGCTTACGTAACATTCATAATTGTAACAATTATGGTTTGTAAACTGCTACACTTGTGTAATAGCTACAATTGTGTGATAGTTTAGTTGTAACAACTATGTTTCATAGCTAGTACAATGCATTCATGGTTCAAGATTTATACAAAAAAATATAGGGGAGAGATAATAATGAAAATAGTATAATAGAAGGTAGTTAAATAATTGTACATGAGATGGGTACCCTTTTAATAAAAAATTAAAATGGAGTGTCATCTTGATGATTCTAAAAATAAAAGACATCTTTTAATCTTTGTCCTTTTGTATGGAGGTATTTCTTGACGATAGGAATTTTGTTGCATATGTCAAGATCAAAAAAATTCTTTCAAATATTTCTTATACCTCTAGATTTGATATAATAAAAGTTTTATATCTTAATTAATCAAGATATTTTCAATTTATATCTAAAATCCTCAAATTAATAAAAGGAAACTAATGAAATTATATACTTGTACTAATATCAAAAATATTTCTACCTCTATTATTTTGTGATTATAACTCCTTTCACTAATGAAAGTTGGTTATAACTCATTTGACTTAAATGGAGCTGATGGAAAACTAATAAATTAAATAGAAAACTAAAATAAAACCACAAATTTGCATCGAGCTACTACTTCTCATTTTTTTAAAAAAAATTGTAATTTTCAGTTAAATGAGTTTGATATAATTTTAAAATTTTAGTTAAGGCTAGCTTTTCTAAGCTTCTTTAGCTCAAGTGTTGCACTATAACAATGCATTCATCACCATGATAAATGAGAAAGATAATTTAGTTCGTCTATGAATAAAAAAACTAAAGATGAGAGCATTGGAGAGTCGTAGAGATAATAATATTACAAGGATAAATAATACAAAAAATAAAAATATTAACTACAAAGTCATAATTATGATTATTAAGAGAAAATTATAAGACACCCTGCAAATGGTAAGAGTATGCATTTAAATGATCAAATAAATTATGTAAATCATGAGAAATATGTACATTAATTAAAAAATTTAAAAAAATCAATTAAAAATGATAAAATAAAATAAAATTTATTTAAATATAAATGAGGATATAGTAAAACTCCATTTGATAAGATAAAGACTTTGTTACTAATGAATAGATAAACAAAAACTTCAGTAAAAGTGGAATCTACCATCCCAACGGTCCCACACGGTCGATATCACGAAAACAAAGACAACTCAATGAGAAGTGGTGCAACAATGGAGCTCCATCTTAAGGAGCATTATAGCGAACACAAGCTGCAAGGATTAACTCAATACTAATGTACTAATGTACACTTCAGGCCCAGCAAAATACCACAAGGCTGCTTAATTGTTCAGAACATATCTCATCACAGGTTAAGAGAGTAAACATCTTATTGAGCACAAACAGAGTAGCACAGGTTTGTAAACTCCATTTGCAGACCTCAATTTCATCAACCTCCTATATTTGCTATGCTCATCTGTACATCTAACCACTGGAATGGCGAATCGAAACCATTATTTGTAAGAGGAAGATTTCGGCTGCATTGTCATGCCTGCTGAAACCTTTGGTTGGCTTGCCCACTCGATGATCATATTTCAGGAATTGAAAAGATTGTTTGGTTCTTCTCTCAACTTGTTACGCAATCGTCTGCTGAGAGCACATCTATCACAATGCTTGACAGAGGCAAAGTTTCACTAGGCTTTCAGAATTGTGCGCGAAGAAACACCATGAAGAAGTTTAACAAATCCTAGTAGACTCAGTTTTCCATCAGAATGTCTTATCCAATCCTGAAGAACAACATGAACTGGAACTGATGGGCTGAGACTGAGCTCCTGCAGGAGAACTTGATCATTAGAGGCCGCAAATTTGCAGAATGATAGAATAGTTGAATTTAACGAATACTAAGTTATGTAAACTTTAAATGTGACTAGTAGATTCAGTATGGAATTTGTTCTTTCGATACGTAATGACATACTGATGCAAGTTCGTCAATCATGATGGGCTTGTTCCCATCTTTCTCGAAGAATTCATAGGCTTGACGAGCATGCTGCTCCCAGGTATCCAATGCTTCCATCTGATGCACGCTTATTGCTGCTGCAGCAAATTCCTCGAAATCCAACTTTGTGTATTGGAGGGAACTTACCTAATCCAAGAGAGCTAAAGTTGATTATGTTTCAAACTTTATCAGTCAAAACTTTGTTAAGCTAATCCGAGTTTTCAGATAAGTATTACCATGCTAACGAAATCAAGGATTTTTGCATCTTTCATTGCCTCTGTTGAATTTTTTAACAAAGCCTGAAAGGAGAAAAATTCTGAAGTTATGTGATTACCACAAAAGGGGAGAAGTCGTGGATTGCGACCAAACCATCAACTAACCGTCTTTAAGTTTTGGAGGGAGATATAACCATTCTTGCTTGGATTTAACATAGCAAACTGCTCTCTAAGGTAATAGAGTTGATTTACTGTCAAGGTCTTGGCAAGAGCCTGTCACATAAAGAAACAAATTAGTAGCATCACCATAGTTTGATGCATTTGATTAGTATACACTTTTATTTCTTAAATTCTGTGATAAAATAGATCGATCCTTTGTTAGGTGTTACAAGTTTACAGATGTCTCAGTCTGTAACTATCTTCTTAAAGCAGAAGGTCGATGCCAGATTAGTCCTTTTGGATTTAATTAGTGAATACAACCCCCGCCCGCATGCATATTTGGAGATTTAAGGAGGATACATTCTCAAAAGTTCGAAGTACAGTGCAAAATTTTCTACTTTCTCAAATAGGAATAGAAAGCATACCCGTAATGCTGATTTCCTTAGAGAAGACGAACATATGTAAGCTTTTATAAGCTTAAAGACTATAATATCCAGAGGAATCTTAATCTTTTCGGGGTTCTGCAGCCAAGGATGACCTGAGATCAGTTGTTTTAAGTTATTAACCAGCCCATACACTTTTTTCAAAACAAACCAACGTAATGAGAAACATACAAAGAGCTTGTGTAGCAGTCATTCTCTTTCGATAATCCTTATTCAGCAATTTCTTGACAAAGTCTTTGGATTGAGAAGATAGAGATGGCCACGGAGCTTCTTCGAAGCTTGGCTCAGCTTTCAGAACAGCTCGAAATATACCTGACTCTGTACGTGCCCAAAAAGGACGGCTACCACAGAGCAAAATATATGCAATTACGCCGATACTCCACATGTCCGCCTCAGTTCCATATGATCGGTGAAGAACTTCAGGTGCAACATAATATGCACTTCCAACAATATCGTTCAATCTCTCATCTGCAGTGAAGATGGCAGGTTTAGGTTACAAGATTAAAACAAAAAGCATTTGATAACTAGAAGTTAGAGCAATGTTACAAAACCAACCTGGCTTTACAAAGTCAGACAAACCAAAATCTATGGCCTTTAAGGTAGACATCTCATCCCCTGAAGTAAAAAGAAAATTCTGTTGCAATACAACAGAAGCACGAGTTATAAGACATTTAAACCTTAACCCTGCGATGATCTTAAACTTAAAAATTTTAAATTCAGTAATAACAAATTGACTGTATGATTCTTCTAGAACAGAATTTGTTACATCACGACCTTTGATAATTTAAGTTTGTAGAGACAACTACCTCTGGCTTGAGATCTCGGTGAACAACACCTTGAAGGTGACAAAAGGACACGGCACTCAGAATCTGAACTATTACAGCTTTTGCATCTTCTTCTGAATACTTCCCACCTCTTAAAAAAAAAATAAAAAGGAAAGTTACTACTCAGTCATTTAGTTCAATCCATGAGAAGGGGTTTTCAAATAAGAATCTGTAGAAAGCTAAACAGAAATACAATTTTGAATATGCAAGTACCTTGACAGAATCCTTTCCAATAATTCACCACCTTTGCATAACCTGTTGAAAAAAAAGTAATGCCCACATTATGTAAGGTAGCGTACGAGCTTAATCAATAGAAATACTCAGTTGTTAGATAATGATCTGCACGTTGTAGCTGAATGTATGCTTCTAGGAACGATTGTAAGCCATATGATAACTATCTATAAATTACAAATGAAAAATTTAGTAAATTTTCAAAAACTATTTTGTATAATTATATTATGACTAACTTGTTAAATAAAACATGTTAGGGTTGCATACACAATGCTTGATGTGAAGAATGAAAAACCTCTTCAATTGTTTAAAGACTAAATCAGTTGCTGAAGAGATGACCTGAAGGTACATGAGAAAAAGAAATACAAAATCCATTTTCTCTGAGTATATTTTATTATATTTTACTATCTTTAAGAGTTTAACTTTTATGAGACTTCATATAACTCAAATTTGAAGACATGCATTCGTGCATCAATAGTACCTTATTCATGCTATTGCCCTGTAAAGTGGTTACTGAAATGTTTCATTAATCAATCAATAGCTAATTCAAGCATTCTGAATTGGTGGCACTAAAATCATAAATTTGCCTGATTTTAGTTTCCAATTCCAAGATTTCCATTAAAGATCCAGTTTGGAGATGAAAATGCTGATTTATTATTTCCAAAAAAGGTTCACATTTTATTATGATGAATAAATGCAAGATATTTTAATGTATGACAATTGAATTAGCATTAATTGGATGAAGAAGAGAACTTCAGAAGTTAGAACAAACTGAAGTTGTCTACATGTATTTTTCATGTAATAATATCATATTAATCTCCAAAAGGACCATTGCTAGAAGAATAGAGTGCCTTAAAGTGGTACAACTTACTCCATTACGATATACACATTATCTTCATCCTCGTAAGCATCATAAAAATGTACTACATTCTTATGCCCTGTTAGAGAACTTAATATTCTCACTTCTCTATGCACATCTTCAATAGCTATAGCAGTTGTCATCTGCAAAATATTTCCATAAAGACTAGTTAAGCGGATAGTTTTGTTTTGTACTGAACTACTAATACACATCAATTAGAAAGTATTGTGAAATAACTCAACTTTGAAATCTTAGTAAATGCGATAAAACATAGATAACCAAGAAAACATAGTAAGTCCAATAGCTGGAACATTACATAATGAGAAAAGAAGACATAACTTAATCGAAGATAACATTACCATTCATTGGAGCACTCCCAATGTTGCAGTGTAGGCTGTCACGAGATTGAGTCCCTGGATCTAAGATCATGACTTTTCCTTGTGGCTCTTTTAGCGTAGATCATTGATATAGGAAGAGTGGGTAGAATGACTTTGGCTCATGGTTTGTGGACTAGCCCTTAAGAGTTGTCTTACACAAAAACATGCAAGAGTCATGGTCGATGGACTGAATTGATGGAGTGTGCCCTATCTACTTGATGGTTGACATCATGGTTTGTGGACTAAAGCAGTAGTGATAGCTAAGTGGTAGAATGGAGTGGGTTAGGCAAGAGAGGATGGTGTTGGTAATGCTTTGATGAAGTGAGGCTTTCATCTGGACAAAAAAGCACTAATGGCAGTTGATGAATATGGATTGTGCAAGAGGAACACGGCAACATAAGGTGCTTACAAGCACCCCTACATCAAGCAAACAACAGGGGCAAGTGCAGGGGTGTGTGATTGGCATGGAAGAAGGTTGGTCTAGCATATTGGATTTAGAGAAAAATTGGAGGTGGTGTTAGGTGACAACTAGAGTTGTAAATGAACCAAACATTCATGAGCAAATTTGATGTTTGGCTTGGTAAGAACTTGTTTATGTTCATTCAATATACATAAAGTCAATTTAATTTGAACAAGCTTGAACAACTTGTTAAACTAAATAAACAAGTTTGAACACATATGTGTTCATCTCATTAATGTTCATGAAAAAGAATTGTAAATTGTTTGTGAATAATATTCATAAACAAAGTTTATGAACAATGTTCACGAACAATGCTTGTGAAATTCTAATAATTGAAGAAACTTTAAAAATAAATAAACAAATTTGTATTATCAAGATTAATAACTAATCAAACAAGTTTAAAACTATAAAATTTTCAAACAATCAAATAGGTTTGAACTAAGAGTTTAATAACATCTAAACGAACCAAGCTCAAGCTTATAAAAAAGAAACCAAGCCAAGCTTGAACAACCATTTCAATGGCTTGGTTTATTTTAAGCTCGGTTCAGTTTGGCTCAATTATCTTATCAAACAAACTCGAACACCACGAAGCTTGGCTCAGCTTGACTCGTTTACAGCCCTAGTGACAACTAGTTTTAAAGGTGTGGGATGAAAGCTTGGTAGACAGAGGCAACAAATCTCAATAAGGATGCACGCCTCAATTAGAGATTTCATAGAAGAAAAGGGAATTCAACAAAAATTTTATTGATGATTGAAACCTGATAAATCCCTCAAACAATAGCCTTAAGCCTCATATGTAGGCTTTATATGTCAAAATAAAATAAACCAAATAGATTATGACCTAGACAAAACACATCAATTATATTTTAAGAACTAAAACAAAATAGATAAATGAGTTCTATCATTATTGAAATATCATATTTTAGTGTGTACATGAGAATTGAGAAGCAAATCAAATGGGATAGCATTGGAAGGTTCAACAATCAAATGAAAGCATCAGTTTCATATTATCACAAGCTCACTCAATTTTATTTCTTTAATTTGTGTAACTAGCATAAATATCTTTATGCTACATCCATTTCTCTCAAGAAAATCTTATCCCTAGAATCTACTGCAAATAATAATAATAATAATATCATAGTTGTTTCATTCCTTGCATTTAACAAAAATACAAAAATATCCATGAGATATTTCTTGATTTATTAACTTTCTACCTCACTGTTCTTCATTTGGCTAGTAATATCTTTTCTAATTTTCATTACCTTAATGTTTAATCTTGCATTGCTAAAAATGATGCTAGAGCATTAGCATCACTATGGCTCTAAGAAATATTGTTGTAAGTGCTAATTGGAAAATCTTGGAGCAAGATTTGGCAACATTGAAAATACACGTAAGATCATAAAAGTAAGAAGACACATTGGGTTTTCATGAAGAATGTTGATAAATTAGTGCTAAATTGATGGAAGAAGATAAGAAATATGAGAAAAAGATGATTTCAAAAGACATTGAAACCTTATAAAAACAAATAAAGTTAACCATGACATGGCAGCGAGGTAAATGAATAAATTTTTTTTGAGCAATGACTTGTCTACTTTTCAAATTTACAATTCTGAGAGATCTGAAGAGTTGTTGATGAAGACAAAGATAAAGACTGAGTTGAGGCCAAGCAAACTAAGGATGGGAATTAAGCTAACATCATGGAACATTTTAGAACTTTTTGATGATCCATTACACATTAAGGTTACATGGGCTAGAGCTAAAAAGATGAAGGAAGCACTTAATAAGTTGATTGAAGAAGCCAAGACAAAGGCTGCAATTGAATCAAATTTGGATAAGAGTGAGTCATATAGCCTAGCCATCCTAATTCAAGCCTTAGATGGGCTTAGTTAGTCACTTAACTCTTATTTATATATAGTGGGAAAAATTTTAATATGTAGGTCCTAATTTTACCTTCATTTGGGTTGTAATGATGACTTAAGCTTAAATTAGCTAAGCAGTTTGCTTAGGTTTTTTCTAAATGAGCTTTAGGCCTTTTAGGCTTATGTCACTCTAGTTATAAATAGGGGGTGGCAACTACACGTGTGAGACTCTCCTTGTTGGTTCTTCATTGAAGTAAAACTTATCAAGGCAATCCATGTAGCATTCATCTAAACTATCAACCTAAATATCTTAGGTTGTGGCGTCTTCTATCTCATATACCTCAGGTTCATGTTTTGCTAAGCATTGAGTTGATGTTTTATCATCCATATTATTCATTTAATCTTTTTTATGTTTATCTTCAATTTGTTTTGGGTTCAAGAGACATTATTCTCATGGGTTCATGTCAGTTGCATACCTATATCAAGAAAATGATTGTATTTAGCCTTGTATAGAGTTCGATGGAGAGGATGTAGTAGCGAGGGGTTGCTCGTGGTCAATATTTATTTGCGTGATTTAGCCCATAGATCAAATAGTGTAATACAGTTGAGTAACCCCAGTGATTCATTTCATAGTGGATTTACTAGAGATTCATTATTGGTGATAAATTTATAATTGGAGACTAAATGTTGATAACTAAAATTATATTAACTTGTAATAGAAAATTGATGATAATATAGAGTAACAATAGTAACTCTAAATGTTAATAAATAATTGAAATAAAAGGAATAAAAATACTTTATTACATAAAGGACAGCCCGGTGCACAAAGCTCCCGCCATGCGGGGTCCGGGGAAAGGATCCATATATAGATAAATATAAACATTAAATAACTAAAATGAGAATTTAAAGGTATAATATAAAATTTGGAGTTTCCTATTTTTTTTAACCTCTTAATTAAGATAATATTAATGTACATTTTTCCTGAATACCACTTAGCAAATTTGTGTTTATTTTCTATTGTCCTTGGCCTCTAGTTTTGTAGGCAAAGACATTAATATCATAGTTTCAACTAATACAAAGAGTTGCTAGAAATCTCCACCTGTTGATTCCTTTGGTTTTATTTCATTGTATTTCGATTCTCTCAATATGATCTTTTGCTTTATATGATTTTGTTGTGTTTGTTAAAATAAATATATATGGTAGTTTTCCTTTTATCACACTATCCTCCGGAGGGTGACACCAGATCTCCAAATGTGGCATAACCTTCACTGCAAGATTAGATGATTGAGTCACACAATTCTCATATTTCCTCTTCTATGTTTTCTTCGACTATTATTGCATCATGTTGCTTTACATGCCAAATGAGCAAAGAAGAAAAAAAAGGAGAGAAATCACATCATGCAATTAGGACATGGTGTAGATTATAGAACAAATATCACAAATAGAATAAAACTGAAGAATAAAATCCCAGCTATAAACGAGAATTCTTTTAAAAATTTCGGTAATTGACTGTGAGAGGTACACAGTGAACTCAGGCAAGTAACAAAAATGGTGGAAAGAAAGCAAATGTTGTGAAAACAAAGAACTCTGTGGGGAAAGAGATGAACCTTTGTTTTGGGAATAACCTTGACGGCCACCTCTTCTCCTTTCGTGTCTCCCTTCTTCACCTTGGCAGCACATGTATACCCAAAATGCCCACGCCCAACCTCCTCGGCAAGTTCAAATTTTGAGAAGAACTGCTTGGAGAATCCGAAGTTCTTGTCCAATCCCACTTCCACCTCGCTGCCCTCAGGGATCGACGCCTCGTTCGGCTTCACCGGGCCGTGCCGACGAGCGAGGAGAGCCCTGATGTGTTTCGCAGGCGACGGAGGAGGGAAGGGCCGCTTGAGAAATCTCAGCGGCGTTCTCGCATTGAAGTTGGCAGGCGAGTTCTTGTAAGAGCCTAGAAGAGGGCTTGGACTGCAGAAGGGGAACTTGCCTTGCTTCGGGGTTCGCGGAATCGGTGTGGGCTGCCCAATGTTAGTCGCCGGCAGGCCCTCTTCTTCCTGGAATTCAAGGTTCGGGACATGCTTTCCATGGCAGATTCCCATGGAGATCTAAATAACCAAAAATTCAAGGATGTGAAGAACCAGAAGCGCAATAGGCAGGAAGACAAGCAGAAAAGATTAACAAAGAAGTAAGAAAAGAATCAAACTTGCGAAAGGAAGGGGGAAAGGAGAGAAAACAACAGCAAAGCTCAACTTTTTAGAGTAGAGAGAGGAAAAGGAGGAAACTTTGGAACGGGAAGACGCAAAGCGAAGAACAAAGGATCAAAGCGAGACGCAGTGGCCGAGCATTGCAAATCCTTGTACAATGCAGGGAAAACTCAGTGTTTGCCTTCTTTCAGCAGGTTGAAGTGGAAACAATGAGAGAGAGAGAGGAAGGAATCCCTTGCTTTTGCTTTTTGCAGCTCTTGGACGATGGTGGATGGAACCTGCTGGCGATTAAGGAAATAACGCCATATCTAACATTTGAGCTTGCTTCTGTGCCTCACTCACAGCCTGTCCTTTTTCAGCCACCCAAATAAAGAACTGTTTTTTTTTTCCCTTTGCATCTTCTGATTTCCCTGTTCATCTCTGTGATTGAGCATTCATGCAAGTTTGACTCGATTGCTCGATTGCCATTGTGTGCCTAACTCGAAGAGTATAAAATGTTCCATGATTCATCCACTGAGATCATATTCCTGAAGAATATATTCTGAAACAGCAGGATAAGATAAAGAGGCCATTTCTGATTCTTCTTCCAGTAGAGATTAAAAACTTTTCCTTTCCTGATAAAACAGAATCGTTTTGACTAATGACAACTAATTCTTGTCTGGAATCTGAACCTTGTGGTCCCATGAGACAAACACACACAAAAAAAAAAAAAGTTATAAACACTTCTTGTGAACTGTGTTCCTGCACAAGGTTTGTTGAGACTTGGGACTCATTTATGTCAATGTACCTTCCCCTGGTGCAATTTGGGGAGTTCATGGAAACATGTAAATAGTAATCGCGTTGAGATGCATCAGCATCTCATTCATTCAAGGTATCCCAACTCCCTCAAGACAGCTCAGATTACACGAGGATCCATGTGGCGTTGCAAAACTGCAGACTAATCAATACTAAGAAGTGTTATTTCCGGTAGCTTGGAGGATGCAAATTGATAGATTGTCGAGGCTAGTATTCAATATTATCTCCGTAAACGATATTATTCCAAAATTGATAAATCGTCGAGACTAGTATTCAATACTATCTCCGTAAACGATATTGCTCCAGCGAACCTTCTAGACATTTTAGACTCCATCACACCTTTTTGATCAAGAGTTGTCATCCGTTCGCCCAGTCAGCAGTCCAGTCATCTCTCCTTGCTTACGTGGATGCCACATAGGCACTGCCACGTCATATGTGAGTCTGACATGTCACCCGAGTGCCACATAAGCACTGCCACGTCACCTGGCACTATCCAAGTGACAGAAGTACAAAGTGCGCCGACAAAGCACCTATTACAGGCGTGCGTGCGTGGCGGGCTCACAGGCGCAAGCACTTGCTCGCCTATGAGAAGAGAACATATGGGCTTTTGGGTTAACTTCATTAACACAACAACATTAATAAGGAAAAAAACTCATCAAAATTCTCCGATATGGGATTATTCCCCATATATTTCCTTATATATAACATTAATTAATAATTAATGTTATTCTGGGCCGATTTTGAATAATTAATTTTTCATTCATCCTTAATTGGTTTTGAGCAAATTAATAGTCTAGATCCATCTACGCGAAACGTAGATTCCAAATTTGAAATCAATTACGACTTTCATTGATTGATAGCACCTTAATTTTTCACAAAACTATATTGGTCCTTTAAGACTCCAATATCTAACAAATGCAATTTGAGTTATCAGAAGCTTGCTTATGCATCAAGTGCACCATTTTGAAGCGAAAGTCGAAGAGTCTAATGAAGACGGAGAGTGATCATCTCGACAGAGAGCTCCTTTGAGGCTTATTATATACCTTTTCCGAAAGTAAATCGATTTATTGGCACACTCATAACTAGTCACCCAACCAACTTAAATAGCTCCCTAAAAGCCACATGTATCATTAAACTCAGCAGTTGGCCCTCACTCAGTTTAGTTGAGAATGAATTGGTGTGGTACTGTAGTACTGTAGTTGCATCAACTGTCATTACATCTCCCACAAGTGTCGACTCCTCTTTCAGTTCATCAGCCAGTGGCTTGAGGCATTTCGGTGCGTTCGTCCCCGTTGCACTTCTGTCAACCAGTGACTCTGCTGGGCTCTTGAGCTCTGTTTCTTGCAGTTCTGGCTGCAATAATTGCACTGCTTATTAATGGATGCAGCAGAGATGCAGGCCAGCTTTATGTCAAAGAGATTGGGCATGACCTCTTCAACTTGTTTAATTACCTTCACCTTCGACCTCACATTGTGACAGCTTTCTTCCATGTATATCTTGCTGAAGGAGATGATGTCTTCGTAAGGTTAAAAAAAACTGGGGATGGCAGATCTTGTCACAGCCTGTGAAACCTTATGCAACCTAACGCCACAATGAACATTGATGCTTAGACATGATGATTGAGACACTGATTTATATGAATTGGTTGGAGCATTATGGAGCTTACCAAATGGAGTGAGGATTGGAATACTGGAAAAAAATACACTAAAATATAGGAAAATGATTGTATGGATGATGACGCTATCTGTGTCCTTATCTGAAAGATGTTTTACAGGTAGATGTCAAAGTCTGCCTGTTAATGGAGAAGATCATGACAGAAGAAGAAGGTTTAAAACTAATAACATCAAGAAGAAGAAGAAGAAAAGTGTCATTAGGCAATTTATTTAATTTATTTGCTTTTGTTGTTGGAATGTTCTCAATTAATAAAATTGGTCAAACATATTTGGAATAAAAACATGTTCTAGTTTAGAGTTGGTATTTAAATCATTGGATGGCCGATTTCATCAAGTGGGATAAGACTTTGGCTGTTGTTGTATTTAAACATTTGATGGAAATAATTATGGATGAGAAACCATGCGATGTAAATAGATCATAATGTGAAGAACAAAATTGACAGTTAAATTGATAATTTCTAGTATGGGAAGTATTATAGTCATATAGTTCTTTCATGGATCCTTAATTCTAGTGATTCTAACATTGCAAGTAATATTATTTATATAGAATTTGTAGCCGAAGTATAGAGTGTTTATATGATAAGTTCTTGTAAGGGAATGACACTTGGACTTTTAAAATATAACAAGAAATTTGTGTGTTATTACACCAAGATAAAGGCCCTTTCGGATCAACTTGCTTTTTATTATGACTCGATCACTTGCACTTGCAGGAATCTTAAAGGACTTGCTAAAAAAGAAGAAAAAGGGCAAGCTATATGCAGTTCCTCATAGGATTGAATAATTCTTTTTTGACAATCAATAGTTCTATCTATACTCATGATAAATCTTCTACTTGGCCCTCTATATGCCCTTTTTTTTTAAAGAAAGATAAATATATATCATCAGAATGCACAACCCTACACATATCCAGAGATATTCATTTATTAATGGATTATCCTATCTGAGTAGCTATCTAAGGTATATGATCTCATATACATATATGTGTACCTCATGAGTACCATCCTTGCGATAAAGATTACTATCTAATATACAAACCACAAAACAAGCCTCAAACTTGGGCCCACCATGATCCAGTCTGCTAGATTAGATGGCAGCCTATCTCATCCTCTGGTATTCCTCCTGTCATCATCCATTGGGCCTAATGTAGGTAGTAACCTAACTCATCCTCTGATATCCTACCTATCATCGTCTACTAGGCTATTGACCAACCCACATGCATTTACCTATCATCCATCCTCCTAGCCTCCCCATCTCCTTATTCGTTGATGTTGCTGCACTGTAGAAAGTTGAATGTGGAATATCGATCTCTATAATGAGAGGTGTATTGTACATATATAAGTCAGCCCATAGCAACTGGTGTATGCAGAGATGCATATACTATCCTCGAGCTGTTTATCTTCCTACCTAATCCCCTCCACTTCACCCTGGCTACCTAGATATCAGTGTCGCATTGATGTAGCTAAATTCAACAGATGCACATCTCTGATCCTCCTATCCTCCCTAACTCCTCCTCCACCAGTACACATCAACTATGCTAATCTCTGTAGTGAGAGGTATCCCCTTTGCTCGATTTGTATATAGGTGTCAGCTCACAACCATAGGTGTATGTTAGAGTTGCCAACTATCCTCCACTCCTCCTAATCTCCTTCGCCACTGATATGTATACTATATATGCCAACTATCCTCAACTATATATCACTGTGATGATGATTAATACTTGAATAAGTATCAAAATAGTCAATGTTTTCCTTTTGTTTATAGGCCTGGGCTACAACTCCAACCTTGTACTTATCGATTTGACCCATCGGCTGCAGACCCTCCTCCTTTCAAACCTTATCATTATTAAATTATTGGTAGAAATTCCAATAGATAAATTCTATCAAAAGGAATATTCTTATAACGGAATAAAACAACTGTCAATTTAAGATGCGGAAGCCATTGATATAAAAGACATAATTGATATAAGGTGTTTATTCATTTATTTATTCTAATCCGCTGTTCCTCACACACAACTCCTCCTCGTCACTCAAACCGTTTCTTACATCTGCAGTATAAGGAAATGCAACTATAAGCAAAGCTAATACATACCTAGTCTCACAAAACCACGGAAATCATTGCAGGCAACATGAAAAGACTTGTAATTACAAAGACATGTACTTAAGCAAAACTATCTGAACATGGAAATACTTGTAGTGCCTAGGAAAGTTTTCTTAGCTTCTTTATATATGAAAGTCCATACTTTTAAAAATAAGTAAATATACTTAAACATACTTATGGGCCCTGGCACATGCGGTGTATCGGGGTAGCTAGCCACCGAATGCCAGAGGAATCTTATCAGGCGACCTTTGGCTTGGAATTCCTTTCCTTATGGGCGAACCTTTGGCCCATTCGACTTATCTTATCAGGCGACCTTTGGCCTGGAATTCCTTTCCTTATGGGCGAACCTTTGGCCCGGAATTCATTGTGGGCGAACCTTTGGCCCGATACCCGCCTCTTAAAAGTAAAATACATTTCTTTACATATCATAAAGTTCTTATACTTTACTTACTATATCCTTGTCCTTTCATCATTCCTTTATCATGCTTTACTTCCCACCTAAGTAGGAAGAATAATTTACATATTCATATTCATGATTAGATCCTAAATCATATTATGAAAAGAACATACATATATTCCTACTTTAACCTGAATCAAGGGAAGAACACATAAATACATTCATGTCTAACACACATCATGTCATGGAAAGAGCATACATATAACTACATTCATGCTTAACAGAAATCATGTCATGGCAAGCTTAATATAATCATTGAAAGAACCACATGGAAACAACTTATACTGCAGGTGAGAAATGTACTTACCTTATTGATGAATAGTCACAATACGAGTCTCGAAATACTACTAGATCCACGAGTCAAATTCCTGTAACAAAACATCTTCTAAATAACATATCCTAGAATAATTCCAAATGATTCTTATATCTTATCTGAATTTCACCTAATCATAACCTAATCAATTAATTAGTTAAACCCCATTAACCTTTCCAATTGGATTAATCAAACATATACATCTTTGATTAATCAAATACTAACTATTAACTAATTAATTGATTTACTAATTAACTACTTAATTAACTGATTAATCAACAATTAACTAATTAATTATTAACTTAACAAATTACTGGATTAGTATTAGATTAATAATCTAAACTAATTTAATCAACAGACTTTAATTAATCACGCTACTTTAATGAATTAAACTTACCGTATTTAATTAACCTAGTTAATTACAAAACTGTGCTTCGTCTTCTCCGCGCGGACGAGCAGAACGGAGCTCGCGGTCGGCGTCAGCTAGGCGGCGTTGGCGGTCGTGCTTCTAGAGGCGGCGGCGGCTCTGCGTCGTCTTCTCCTTACCAAGCTTGGCGCTCGTGCTTCTTCCAAGTCTCCTTATGCAGGGAAACAGGGCAGGCGGCAGTTGTTCGGGCGGTGAGCGCCAGGCGGCGGAGGAGCTCAGCTAGGGTTATGAATTTTATCTTCGGGCGCGGTGTTTCCGAAAAAATAATCCTCCTTATAGAATGGAGCTTTTGGTTCACTTCCGATAGTATCCCTCATTGATTGTCATGAGAATTTTAATTTTAATTAAAATCCAAAAAAATAGGAAATAATCGGGGTTTACATCGGCCTTGTATTTCTACCATCCAAGGACTTATTTCCTATGTTATTCCAAGTATGGTTTTAAGTTATGAATTTTAAAATCAAGCTTTTGAATAGTACCTCATTGATCTTAGGTTTTTTTTCTACTGTATGTTACAAAATCTCTTGTTGCCTTGTTTCTTCATTGGAAAGATGATTATAATTCATAGCCTCTTAAGTTCTTTAATTTTATTAGCTAGAATTTAATTCTTTCTCCTCTTTCTACAAAAAGGTAGAATATGCTATCCCAGTGACTCCACACACGGTTGATTCCACAACTATCTGTGAGGAGGTAAATCGAGAAGTTGTAATTGACCATGACGGAAGAGGGTATTATCTTGATTTCGTCAAGATTCAAACCTTTGCCCTCTTCTATATATAATTCTGTTCCCAACTCAATTATGTCCCAAAGACTAACTTACCTCTTTCTCCATTTATATGGAAAGATCTCTTTAAAAAATACAATAGTACATTCTTCGACTTGATAATTGTGTCTTTGTTCACTTTCATTATTTCTAATTTATATACAAGAAACTGATACGTGCTATTATTACTTATTATATTATTTTATTTTATTTTTGAGTTTAGACAGTACTTCTACCTTAACTAAGCATTCCACACTTTTAGATATTGTAGGAAGAGTTTTGATCTTCCTATAACTCATAGGAAGTTTCGTCTAGTTAGGCGTGAGCAATTAGTTTAAAATTGAACCAATCGAATCAAACAAATTGAAACTGATTAAATCAAACTTTTTTGGACAAACTAAATCGATGAAACTTTATCATCAAAATCGAATAAATCAAATCGATATAAATTTAGTTAATTCGGTCAGTTTCCAAATTAATAAAATTTTCCTTATCAACCGGCTAATATTAAGCAATCAAATCAGACTAGTTTATCAATCTAATTACATCTTATTCAAGTATATCAACTGATTATAATATATCGTCGCTCGATGATGTTTCAATTTAATCAGTGTAATCAAATTGTGAAATTTAAAATTGAAATAGAACTAAATAAATAAAAAACTAATATTTAAATAAAAATAAATTAATTGAATCAAACTTCCAAATTTGATAGGTTTAGTAAGTTAATTCATTTTAATTGATCTTTTATTCACCCCTAGTTTTATCTCTATCTTGGTGTAGAATCTTCATAATATGGTTTAGAAGATAACTTTCCCCTACAAGTTCTATAGTAGTAATGAACTTATCAACATAGTATTTAGCATTTCCTTATTCTTATATTTCACACCATCATTGATTGAGGTGAGTAGGGTGTAGTTATTATTGATACAATTGACCTCCAAGATTTTGATATTTATTTGATAATATATTTAATAGGATCTGATCAATATCAAAGGGAAATAAGTTAATAAGAAGTCCAAGCTAGTCAATGTTAACTAGATGCTTGACAGTTAAATGACAAATCCTGACAAGTCAAGATTGACCTAGGCAAATGAGAAAGGGAATGTCCAAATAGGTCGAGATTGATTAGATGTTTGATAAGAAATAATCCAAATAGGTCAAGGTTAATCGAATGTCTGACAAAAGTAAAGTCCAGACAGGTCAAGATTGATCGGATGTTTGACAAGAAAAAATATCAAGAAGGTCAAGATTGATCGGATATCTAGCAAAGAAAAAGTCCAAGCAGATCAAGATTGACTTGATGTTTGATAAAGAAAAAATCCTAGGGAAGTAACCCTAGGTAGTGAAAAGTTTTAGAAAAGTATACTCCAAATAAGTGTGACCAGTAGATCACATAGAGGAGGTTTGGGAGACAAAAGAAAGATCGACCGGGCTAGTGTATTTGATACATAGAAGTACAGTGTTGCTAATACTATTTTGCATTACTATTTTTTTCTATTGTACTAATTTGGCATTGCAGGAAAGTCTTATTGATCAGGTTGATTATATACTAAGCAGAATAAGTTCAAACAGATCAATTAGACTGGATGTTTGGTAGGTAAGTAACATAAGTCCTGGAGAGGCATTGCAGATTTGAGGCAGTGAGGGCGTGCCCCATTTGGGATAAATCACTTAGGCGATGGTCCGACTCAAAAATCAATCAGATTTCTAAGTCAAGACCAGACAGTCTTACTGTCCATATACAACATGCATATACAATTATTTTTAACTCTATTTTGTAGAACTGTCATTATTACTATTCTACTAACTTTGTTTTGTAGAAATGAAAGTCTTCATGGTTCAGTCGACTAAATAAGTTAGTCAATTGATCAGAAGAGATAAGCACAACTGAGATACGATCCAAGTCCAAAAGGAAATAAAGGATCGATCGACCAATAACAAGGATTAGTCAACCGAACCTATATGTAGAGGACCGGATAAGACAAAATCTAGCTATGAAAGAAACTTTGAGGATCAGTCGATCAATTAGGAGGATTGGTTGATCGATCATGAGGATCAGTCGACCGATCAAGCGGATTGCACAGGGTTTGATCAAATCTGATCGGATCATAGCAAACAAGTAAAGATTATGTTTAGTTGATCGAACTAGAGGTTCAGTCGATTGAAAAACCTAGAAATCAAGCTTTGACTTGACATGATTAGATCTAGATCAGTCGATCGAATGTAGTGTTCAGTTGACCAACCATGGTGTTCGATGGACCGAACAAAAGTTATAAAAGAGACTTAAGACCCGAGGCTCAACAATTAATCATCCATCCTCCACATTCAATTCCTTCAGTTGTTCTACTGTTCAAGCAAGTGTTGCAAGTCTACTTGTCAAATCTCTTTCCAACAACCTATCCCAAATCTTTACTAAGATTATTATTGGTAACATTTTAGTACTTACATTTTAATTTAAAGAGATAGTAGTATGCTATTATTTTCTTTGCATTTGTATAAGTTTTTCTCCTCTTCTAAAAGTTTTTCAAAATCATAATTTATAGTTGATTGCCTATTCAAAAATTATCCAAGGGATCGTAAGCCTTAGAGTAGTAGTCATTGGATTGTGAATCAAGTAACCACTTTTGTTTACGATTTACTTTTTTTCACTGTGTTTTTAATTTCAAAAAGTGTTTTTTGAAAAAGAAAAAAAAATTAAAGCATGATATTCATCCCTCCCCTCCTTATCACCATCTTGATCGTGTAGTTGTTTCGTGAATGATGCCCATCTTCTAGCAAAATTCCTTGAATGGTGCACTATATTCTCTTCCTCGATCATTGCGGCTAATCTAGAATGTAGCACTTCAAGGGCCTCATCCTTGCTTCTTAGCAAGTAAATAACAATATTTCATTGAATCATCAACAAAGGTGATGGCATACTTCTTTCTATCTATTGTTTGAACGAACTTTAGATTATAAATATCACCATATATAAGTTCCAAAGGTGTAGTGCTCCTTTTTGCCAAGGGAAAGCGCAATTTGACCAGTTCAGTTTTTATACAAGTCTCACACGTGTGACTCGAGTTGGACTCAACACTTGACAAAAGATTCAATTTTATCAATTTGTGTACAGTATGGAAGTTGCCATGTCCTAGACTGTCATGCCATAACTTAGATGACTATGTCAAATTAGTAATTGGATGAATCTCATTGCTCTAGTTATGCTTTACAACGTATCCCTTTCTTACAATGACTTTATTCTTCACAAGTAACAAACTTGCTGGCCTCAAACACAACATAATGTCTCTCTTGACTTGTAATAATTCCAATTGTTCCGGCTAAATGCCGCGGATGGTCAAGCCACCAGTCAACGAACCGTCCGACATATGCGACTTCCTAACGGAGCTTGAGGGAGAAGATGATGAGGACCTGAAATACACTTCAACAGGAGGTGAGAATGGTGTCGGGAAGTCCCGATAGCCACTCCGACGCTCAAGTCAGTATTCCGTGAAAGGAAAATGAAATTACTGAAGAAGAAGAAGAAGAAGAAGAGTTTAGAAAATCAAATCAGCCCTCTCAGTAGAAACAGAGGAAGAAGGAGAAGAGGCCCCCCTCCTGCTGCCGAAGAGGGAGAGTCCCCTTTCTCTTTGCTAGAGCCTTCCTTATGTATGAGGAGACCATCAGGTCTGACATTATGTGCAGAAAAAAAGGAGACTCAAGGACATCAGATTTGACAACTTCATAAATGCTCTTTATGTTGCCTTGTGTCTTGGGAATATGCACAGCATGATCATGCTTTATGTTGCTATGTGTCTTGAGAATATGCACAGGTTTGACCCTTGATCTCCATCTGGAAAATAACCATGTCATTCTATAGCACCGGCATCACCAATATTAGGTTCTTTCCAATGTTGGGAGTGTATAAGATGTTAGTGAGCATAAGCTCTATTTCCTAAGGGCATTTTGAGTATGATCCTTCCTGGTCATATGATCTTGGATTTAGAAGAGTTGCTCATGTAGAGCTCTTGTCCAAAGATCAGACTTACCAGTACATATGTGCAATGTTGCTCCCATGTCGATCCACCAATCTTCGAAGGTACATTGCCCTCACAGGCTGGTGCCAAGGATTCCTACCTTGTGATTTATCCCCTTTTAGATAGTGGAGGCCATTTTAGAAGGACCTTTCAAGGTGAAAGGCTCATGGTCTAGATAAGCCCTATTAAATTTTATATCACGAGCATAGCATATTGAGCAAGACATGCATCCATAGCAACATATATATCAGGTAGATTTGATTACTACAAACCCAAACAGACAAAGAAATGCATAGGATAGGGAAGGGAAGGGAAGGGAATAATAAGATACTAAGTGGGAAAATGCAAAGACAGACAAATACGACAATATCACCGTAAACTGTCACATCTCTGGAGCAATATCCTCCTCGTTCTCGTACTCACATTCGTCATCAGCAGTGGCATCCTGGTATTGCTGGTACTCAGAGACAAGATCGTTCATGTTGCTCTCGGCCTCCGTGAACTCCATCTCATCCATGCCCTCGCCGGTGTACCAGTGCAGAAAAGCCTTCCTCCTAAACATGGCAGTGAACTGCTCGCTCACTCTCCTGAACATCTCTTGGATGGATGTGGAGTTGCCAATGAAAGTGGATGCCATGGAAAGGCCCCTCGGTGGTATGTCACACACACTAGACTTGACGTTGTTAGGAATCCATTCGACAAAGTATGATGAGTTTTTGTTTTGGACGTTAATCATCTGCTCATCAACTTCTTTTGTGCTCATCTTGCCTCTGAACATGGCAGAGGCTGTCAGGTAGCGACCATGGCGAGGATCAGCGGCGCACATCATGTTCTTGGCATCCCACATCTGTTGAGTTAGCTCAGGGACGGTTAAGGCACGGTACTGCTGAGATCCACGTGAGGTCAGGGGTGCAAATCCAACCATGAAGAAGTGGAGGCGAGGGAAAGGAATCAAATTCACTGCTAGCTTTCGAAGGTCAGAGTTCAATTGCCCAGGGAACCGGAGGCAGCATGTCACACCACTCATGGTTGCAGAGATCAAGTGATTCAAGTCTCCAACTGATGAGAGAAACTAAGAGTTAATTTTTCCAATTCCCAAGTATATGAAGTTTGCAATATTACTTACAAGCAATGTATGAAAATACTACAATCTACTCAATGTTTATGCATGATTGCCTAAGAATAGAATACAAAATTATCTAACATCTGCTTTATCTTAACAGAGTGAAAAATGTAGCACAAAATAAATTACAGAAGACATCTGGCACCTGCTTTAACTTAACTGAGAAAAAAAAAATGTAGCATAACAAGAACCTCAAACTAGTATACACTTCAAATTTTTCTCACAAGCCAACCCAAGGTTTAAAATGAAATGGATCTGGAAAATTATAAAAGAACAAAAATTGCTTTAATTCACTCCAAGGATATCAAACTAATCCAATCATATGATTAAATAAATACAGAGAAAAAAAAATCCAAAAGTGAATTAATATCATGCCAATTCGAGGATGACATTGACCATATCTATTCATTAACTCATTATACGCACAAAACGTACCAGAACACAGCTCAAGAGTAGGAAAGGTATAAAAAAAGAATATTTGAACACTAATACATGGGGACCATCAGACAAGTGTCTTTTCCTTCAAATAAATAGTCAGTTAAGTTTTTCATTAGTTTTTATCTACTCAAAGGGAATGAATTGCAGATTGCAGAGTATTTAAGGACTAGTGATTAAAGTAGATTAGTTGTGATTATCAAGAAGAATAAACACACGTATTCTGATGTTAAGTGGGAAAATATAAGCAAAATGAAATAGTTTAAATAAAAGGAAAGGAAAAGCAATGGAATGAGTAGTATGTTTTTTTATTTCATTCCATTATTATTTCCTTGGAGGGAATTGACCTACTATTTCCAACTCAACAAATTGGATGGAATAAAATTGCTTACTTAACAAATAAATGTTAAGGATTAACTTACAGCTGGGAGTGGTTAATTTGAGAGTACGGAAGCAAATATCATAAAGGGCTTCGTTGTCCAGCACCATACATTCATCTGCATTCTCAACTAACTGATGGATAGAAAGGGTCGCATTGTAGGGTTCAACAACAGTGTCAGAAACCTTGGGCGAAGGGAAGACAGAGAAAGTAAGCATCATTCGATCTGGATACTCTTCTCTGATCTTTGATATCAGAAGTGTTCCCATTCCTGAACCAGTTCCCCCACCAAGAGAGTGGCATACTTGAAAGCCTGATGAGAAAATCTGTATTATAAGCAATTACTGTGAAAGCAAAGTATAATTCTACCCAAGAAATTTACACCGATCAACAGCTATGGCACGTATCGGGTGTACGAAAAAAGACACTAAATGATCCGTGATACTATGTTCTCTGTAACCTTGTCCACAGCGTCAATTTATACCAAAATTGAGACACCACCACATCTAGCTTTGGTTAAGAAGCACCAGCCCTAGAAAAATATAATATGAGGCGATCAAGTTGAACAAGCTACATCAATAACATACAGAATTTACTATCCTTTAGTTTCTTTACTAACACATCTTCTCAAAGATTTTATATATCTATGAACAATATGCATCTATGATTTTTTTTTTTTTTGAACAAGACGCTAAAAGAAATCAGAAATGAAACTGAGAGAAATCTTGTTTGTGGAAACCGACCATCAATGTATCCACAAGAAAACATCATATAGAAAGAAGATAAATGACTATACCCTGTAGACAGTCACAGTTCTCAGCCTCCTTTCTCACCACATCGAGGACTGAATCAATGAGCTCAGCACCTTCAGTGTAGTGACCTTTAGCCCAGTTGTTTCCAGCACCGGACTGACCAAATACGAAGTTATCAGGGCGGAAGATCTGCCCATATGGACCTGTTCTGACACTATCCATGGTACCGGGCTCCAGATCCATCAGCACCGCCCTAGGAACAAACCTGCCGCAGGAGGCCTCGTTGTAGTACACATTGACACGCTCCAGCTGGAGGTTTGATGTTCCGGTATACTTCCCAGTGGGATCGATCCCATGCTCATCACACACCACTTCCCAGAACTTCGATCCGATCTGATTGCCGCACTGGCCTCCCTGGACATGGAGGATTTCTCTCATTTTTGCCTGAATTAGAGAAAATGAAAGAAGATTAACGCTAGCACTCGCTAAAAATCTACAATGAAACTTCATCGAACTCACTCCCAGTAAGCAGACAGATAGTGAGAAACAACAGATCCAAACAAGTTTCTCAAATCAAACGAATTATTAGATTAAACAATCACTTCCTCATCCTAAAACAAATCAAGTAAAACAAAAAAATCGATCTTAACTAGAATTCTAACTTGATGACAGAGACGACGAAAGTTCGTGTGAGATTGCTATAACACCAGAAATAAAACTTAAATCTAGTAGCTTCAGGGAACCAGGATGAAGCCATCCATCATCAGAGCACTCAAATCATCCTTCGTAAGAAGAGAAGACAGATTGCAGCATCGAAGAATCGAAGGCGAAGCAGAACGGCTTACCGACGAGACGAGGAGAGAGACCGGAACGGTTTCGAGACACGACCTTGAAACGGCTCGAGGCGAGGCGGTGCCCTCCAAGGGGGCTTTTATAGACGATGGGACGAAGGCATCGGACGGCCAGTGTTCTTTCCCTCCTTTTCTTCTAACCGGCCATCGGATGCCGTCAAGTTCTTGGATCGGATGGCGGACGTCCGTCCATTTCCCACGGCAGTAACTGATCGATGCTCCGTGTTTTGAAAAAATTAATAGCTGAAATGACGACAATACCCTCATTTCGTGGTATTTATCAAAATAGCACTCGTGTATAATAATACAATGTTAATTAAAACTGTTTTAAAATAGTACAATTTTAATAAAAACTATTCAAATTATTTCAGATGGAAAATAATATAACTTTAATCAAAATTATTTATATCTCGTTGAAATTATTTCAAATGATCTAATTTTAATCAAAATTATTCAAAACTATTTTAAGATAGAATGTAGAAGGATGTTTTAGTTTAGATATGAGATATTATTTTAACAAAATTTTAAAAGTTAAATGCTCTTTTGTCCATATGAAAATTAAGGATGCCCTTTTAAATTTTTTAATTTTTTTATAATTGTATTTCTCATAAAAGAAGAATAAAATGACCATAATGCCCTCATTCATGTAGGGAGATCTCCAATTAAGATTGTATTTTTTTATAATTGTATTTTTTAAAATTGAAATATAATTTAAATTAATAAGTTAGAAATTTTTAATCTTGAATTATAATTTAGATAAATTAAATCCACTAATTTATTGAGTTTTCTATTTTAATTTTAATTTTAATTTTAATTTTAAAATAAATAAATAAATTTTCTCAACTCACTAGTCAATCTAAGTCCGCCACAAGTCAATTCACACGGATCGTGAGCCTAAATAGGTTAATCTATCTGAATCCATCTTAAAATGAGTCAATTCATACGGATTGTGAGTTTAAATAGGTTAATCCATCTGAATTCATCTTAAAATGATTTAATAAAATTTTAACTCATTCCGTCTAAATTATTTGACGGAGTGAATCAATGCGATGGATCCAATCTAAAATGACAGCTATAGCAACATGCGACCTGACCTGCTTCTCAAGCTGAGATTCTACTCAACACTTTCAGTTCGGCCGATTCAGTCAGGGCAACTAGCGCTGCTCCATATCCAAACCGCAATATCATGAACAGAAACAGTGACTCCACTCATGGATCCATCACGCAGAGAGTCGGGTGGTGGATCACATCCACATCTGCAACTTTGCGTAGTTCAGAATTTAAGCATAATACAGACTTGCATGTCAATTATGCTCGTCGTCTCAGCCTTTCTCAAACACGTACAGCTCTGACATGCTCACGGGAAGCAGCAATGCCAGTCAAAAGAGACAGAGCAAAGCCATTTGGCACTCACTTTGGCAATTGCCACTCTCACTTCAAAAAGACAGTACTGGTGTCATTTGGCACTGCACTCGTACAACTCAGTTGTCGGTAAACCAACCGAAGTATTTTAAGACTGTGCTTTTGAAAATTTTCTTTCTCACCTAATTAGCTAGGCATCATCATGGCAAATCAATCTTTAAATTCATTCTTATCCAGTCTGGTTTGGTAGAAGATCTCCGTCACTGCCAGCACCTGCAATCATTGCGGAAGCAAGCCCTGCAATGAGAACTGGAGTTTCTTGTACTGTAAATACCTTGATGGCGAGCTAAACAAATGGAAATGGAAATGAATAAGCACAACATAAGCTTAATTTTCAATTATTTATTTATTGATAATCTAAATATATCCACTTTGGACTCAACAAGTCTCGGAAGAAGGATCTTCTTCTGATTCATCTATCAGATAAATTTGAAAGTGTGAGTCGCTCCTTATCCAATAGTTAATATCTTAAATTTTTCATCTTATTAAAAAAATTATCTTACAGTGCATCTAATTAAGTTGAGATTCGAACCGTAAATATTTGAGTATCCTAAGTATTTTAATTTCTATTTTTTTATAATCTAAATATTCAATTATTCTCCAGTTCTCATTGCAGGGCTTGCTTCCGCAATGATTGCAGGTGCTGGCAGTGACGGAGATTACTACCAAACCAGACTGGATAAAATGAATTTAAAGATTGATTTGCCATGATGATGATGCCTAGCTAATTAGGGTGAGAAAGAAAATTTTCAAAAGCACAGTCTTAAAATACTTCGGTTGGTTTACCGACAACTGAGTTGTACGAGTGCAGTGCCAAATGACACCAGCACTGCTTTTTGAAGTGAGAGTGGCAATTGCCAAATGGCTGTCTCTCTTGGCATTGCTGCTTCCCGTGAGCATGTCAGAGCTGTACGTGTTTGAGAAGGCTGAGACGACGAGCATAATTGGCATGCAAGTCTGTATTATGCTTAAATTCTGAACTACGCAAAGTTGCAGATGTGGGATGTGATCCACCACCACTCTCTGTGATGAACCCGTCAGTGGAGACACTGTTGCTGTTCATGATATTGCGGTTTGGATGTGAAGCAGCGCTAGTTCTAGGGACTGAATTGGCCGAACTGATAGTGTTGAGTAGAATCTCGGCCAGAAGCAGGTCACGTCGCATGTTGTTATAGCTGTCAATTCATTTCCTTCGTCGAATAATTTAATCGTAATTGACTTAAAATTTTATTAAATCATTTTAAGATGGCTTTAGATGGATTGATCTGTCTACACTCAATTTGTGTGGGATTGACCGCGACAGATTAATCTTGGTTTGCGAATTAAAAAAATTTATTTATTTATTTTAAAAATTAAAATTAAAATAGAAAGCTCAAATCTTAATTGTCTAAATTATAATTCAAATTTAAAAATTTCTAACTCGATCAATTTAAATTTAAAATTTTAAATATTTTTTTTATTTTTTAATAGATCTATTAGATTGATGGGTTTAACTTGTAATTTATCTTTTTTTAATATGTTAAATTGATGGATTAGCTAGTTCCGTTTAGATGATGGAGAGATGCTTGTCTTGTTGCGTGCTTCACAGGCTTTAATAGCAATTATTCGAACTAATTAATTTTGGAGATGACTCATCTGATTCTATGAAAGTTTTTTATCGATCATTAGGATAATTAAAAAGCACGAACAACACATTACTCTACCATCAACATTTTAAAATTATTTTTTCATTAAAAAAAAATTAATCCATGATGCATCTACTTATCCCAGATGTATGATTGAGTTAATTATTATAGAATAGACTTGTTGAAGTGGACAATGATCGAATCTTGACGAAGCTGCCTATTAAAGAAAAATATCTTACAATGCGTCTTAGTTTAGATTTAAACCATGAATATTTGAGTACTTTGGGTGTTTTAATTTCTATTTTTTTATAATCTAAATATTTAATTATTTGAACTATAATTAATTTTGGGGATGACTCATCTGATTCTACGAAAGTTTTTCATCGATCATTAGGATAATTAGAAAGCACGAACAACACATTACTCTACCATCAACATTTTAAAATTATTTTTTCATTGAAAAAAAATTAATCCATGATGCATCGGGACTTAATTAGATTACTTATCCCAGATGTATGATTGAGTTAATTATTATGGAATAGACTTGTTGAAGTGGACAATGATCGAATCTCGACGAAGCTGCCTATTAAAGAAAAATATCTTACAATGCGTCTTAGTTTAGATTTAAACCATGAATATTTGAGTACTTTGGGTGTTTTAATTTCTATTTTTTTATAATCTAAATATTTAATTATTTGAACTATAATTAATTTTGGAGATGACTCATCTGATCCTACGAAAGTTTTTCATCGATCATTAGGATAATTAGAAAGCACGAACAACACATTACTCTACCATCAACATTTTAAAATTATTTTTTCATTGAAAAAAAATTAATCCATGATGCATCGGGACTTAATTAGATTACTTATCCCAGATGTATGATTGAGTTAATTATTATGGAATAGACTTGTTGAAGTGGACAATGATCAAATCTCGACGAAGCTGCCTATTAAAGAAAAATATCTTACAATGCATCTTAGTTTAGATTTAAACCATGAATATTTGAGTACTCTGGGTGTTTTAATTTCTATTTTTTTATAATCTAAATATTTAATTATTCGAACTAATTAATTTTGGAGATGACTCATCTGATTCTACGAAAGTTTTTCATTGATCATTAGGATAATTAGAAAGCATGAACAACACATTACTCTACCATCAACATTTTAAAATTATTTTTTCATTGAAAAAAATTAATCCATGATGCATCGGGACTTAATTAGATTACTTACCCCAGATGTATGATTGAGTTGATTATTATGGAATAGACTTGTTGAAGTGGATAATGATCGAATCTCGACAAAGCTGAGGTAATAATGTCATCCTTCGAAGTGGTCAATTACAGCTTTCTGATTTATCTCCTCGTAGATAATCATGAAGTCGATCGTATGAGACTACTGAGATAACGAATTTCTTTCTTTTTTTTTTTTTTTTTTGCTTAAAAAAGGGAATTAGATTACGTGTTTGGAATTCATATGGAGCTTGCTAGCATGGTGAGAGACTGAGAGTGCACCCGCCACATGGTGCCAGCAAAAGAGTTTGTCATGGCAATTCACTAGGTCTTGTGCATATCAGAATAGAGTAATGGTGTGCAGTAACGTCAGGACAGAAGCAATTAATACATCAACAAAGGTTTGAAGGTTTCTGATGGTTAGAAATTAATTTTCTTAATTAATAAAATGGAGTATAATTTGTTGAATTGATAATGAATATTTAATGCGACAAAAAAAATGATAATCCCAGTAGCCACATCTCTGGGGGTGGTCGGCCCGGTCCCACAGAAGTTTTCCACACCGACCACCAGGGTAAATCGGGAAGCGCATACGGCGGCCAATCCAGATGCCCAGCATCCTTTGATTGCGTTCCCCATATGGAGGAAAATTCTTGCAAATACGCCGTAGCTAGGGATCGAACCGCGGGTCCCTGAGTTACAATTCGGATGTCCTACCGTTGCACCATTGCCCCGGGGACTAATGCGACACAAAGGATATATATTAAGTAGATAATCCTTAAATTGATTTATGGAGCGAATGACAAATTAATGACTATAATCAAGCTACTCTTCAGCAAAAAAAAAAAAAAGAAAAAGAAAAAAAAAAGAAATTCACCGCTCTAATAATTTCACAGGATCAATTTCATAATTATCTACGAGAAAACTAAACTATTTAAGCGGAGGAAATCACGTCTATCATCGAGTTGACCTAAGTTAATTTATTGATTCTGATGCGAACTTCAATATAATTCTGTGCTTGAAAAAAAAATAAAAAAATTATTTGAACACAAAATAAATTACACGAACTCATAGTGGGACCCACGTGTTGGTGTTCCGATTAATTTTGATGTGATCAACCGAGTTAAGTTAGGTCCTGTATTATTCTAATCCCTTTGCTAAATGTGCAGGAACTTAAGTACGGAGGAAATCGAGCGTAAGACGTAGCGGACGAGAAGGGATGCGCGGGGAAGTGAGCCGACGGGCTCGGTGCAATCGGAGGGACGCGGAAGATACAGAAGAATACGCCGGTGGAGCGAGAAGGACGTGCGCGACGTCCGAGGGACGAGAAGCCGGGAGGAAGTACGCTCGAAGGGCGAAAGACTAGAGTCGGATTCGGGTAAGCCTAACTCTGATTGGCCAGAAATCACCCAAACGATCTACCTACATAAAGTCAACTAAGTTGACTTTGACCAAGTCAATAATTGACTTGGACTAGACCAAGACTTTGACTGGTTGGAGGAGCGCCTCCAATTTGTGCAGCCATCAAATTCCAACGATGAAGATTAATCAAAGATCAAAGGCTGTGAAGAAAATGAATCCAAAAGTTGACCGGTCAAAGCCTTTATTAAAGCTCTTGATAAGTCTTTGCTAAGACTTATTAATTGGATACAAAGTTATGAAGCCACGTGAACTTAAAGAACAGCTCATCAAGGATAACAACGCTTTTGGATGGTGCCTTGACAAAGCTAAAACTCGGTCAAAGATAAAGCCTTGACCAAGCCAAATTCGATCAAAACTTTAGCTTTGACAGAATTTCTGTCGAAAGCTTCGACCGAAGATTAAAGATTAATCTTTTTCATCCAACGATCAAGATCGCATCTGAAGATCAACGGCTAAAAGAAAACTTATCAACGATCTACAGTTAGGATTTGTTTTCTTAGCTTATAAATAGACTTAGAGTTTTAAAGTTGAGATATATCAATTGCTTTTGTCATTCTCTCTAAGTCTCTGTGCTACAAGTGTAAAGACTTCTCCGCCTAAAGGAGTTTGTTTGAGCGCCAATTGCTTTGGAAACAACGACCGAGTTGTAACCAAGTTTTTTTTAAAGGAGTGTCTATTCTGCGACTTTGCTTAAACCGTCTATTCACCCCCCTCTAGCCGGTCCAACCCGATCTAACACCACGAAGGATCACATGACAATTATATATATAATCTAATCCAATTAATTATTTCTCCTTTTTCATTTTATAAATTTAAAAATATAAATGACTCCTCCTCTAATACTCAACAATTTAATTTTTTCAATTTTTTATTCTATTAAAAAAATTATGTTATAGTACATCATAGATTAAAATAGTAAATACTTAACTAATCTATTAAATATCTTGACTCTACTAAGAGCATCCGCAACGCGCTGTTAATCTCGCGTTAACAGCGGACGTGGAGGAGCGAGGAAAGGACGTGGAGGAGCGAGGGAGGAGTGAGGTATTTAACGCGTTCAGAGTTCTGAACGCGTTAATCGGTGACAGTGGTGGGCCATGCATTTTTTTTTAATTTTTTTTCACAATCTGGTGGTTGACCAGCTGGTCGACCACCATGTGTGGTAGTCGATCAGGTGATCGATCACCATGTGTGGTAGTCGATCACCTGATCGACTACCACGTGGCAGTGGAGCCCATGGCATTATAACGCCACGTACGTTGCGGATGCTCTAACATGCTCTAGAGCACCATGTGACAATTACATGAATTACACATATGATAATCATAGAATATTATTTCAAATGATCTCTTTGAGTTAAGAAACACTCATTCTATGATTTTTTTAAAAAAAAAATTAAGAAACACCAATTCCAACACAATTTTCATTTCAATAAAGGGACCTTCTTCTCCCATTCCAAATTACCTCATACTCAAGAAATATTCTCGTCCCATAAGTGCACATCTCCTCTCTAGTTCTCTAAAGAATTTTCAAGCATTTAAGATTTGTTGGATCTCAGAATTTGAAATGTTCATATTACATAATCAATGTCACTGCATCTATGGAAATGATTACCACTAGCTATAAGCATCTTAAGAGAGAAAGCTTTTCCACTTCCCGATTTATCCTGGTGGTCGATGAGAAACTTTCGTAGGGTCGGACCGGTCACCCTTAGGAATAATCAATGAGGTTAACTGAGATATATCATTTTTTTTAAGAGAGAAAGTTCAACTCTCATTTTAACCTACAACTACTTTCAATGGCATTGCCACATTATCAGTTTGCATTAGAGATGCTACTTGAGAAGAGGTTTCTTTGACCATTCATGGAGTTGTGACTTAGCTCGACATTCCATCAACTCACTATGTCGAGCCACTACTAAGTTTAGACGGTAATAATTTTAAGATGATATTACGATCATAGCAATTCAAATAGTTTTGATGTTCACAATAAATTTAAGTTGGGACTAATAACTTTATTTTGAATTTAATACTTTAACACCTACTGTACATTGAACAATGCTAAACTTAAATGAATAGAATCAAAGACAGTGTGAAGAAACTGAACTAGAGTTTGAGAGAAAAGGGACATCTTCATTCTCTGATGATTATGTGATAGATGAAAGGCATCATTGGAAGAATCCACTGACTAAAAATCACATAAAAGGACCTTAACCATTTGAGTTAATCCTACTATGTTTTCGTTGATAAAACTGAAGCTTTAGCTGATAAAAAACAATAATGCAAAACCAAGAAGCAACAGCATCGCGTAAAGATGAGTACCAACTAAAATAGCCGAACCAGCGGTTGTATCTGCGGTCGGAGCATAGTTTCCGGTAGATGTATCAGTCGTCAAAACGACAACAACCCATTCGCCCTCATCGGCAATCCCAATTCCAACGAAGCTGCTATCATTCAGGTACTGGTTGTACTGGGTCTCGGTGTAGTTTGAGAGCACGAGGTCAGGTGCTAAGCTGGGCACACAAACTGGCATTATGGAGCCATCTCTAGTGACTGTTGCATTGAGATGGCAGGTGCTTAAATAATTAGGGAAGTTGGGGAGCTGTGACTCAGTTCCAGGAACAGTGTATGATCCAGTGGAGTTGCTACACTCTTCGCCCTTGAATGCCAATGCAACTTGTTCAGCTAAGCAATCTGCATTGCTGTTATCAGTTAATGATGACAAGTTGAGGGAACCCCTGTATTTGTTGAGGCCAGACAACAGCTGAGTAGATGTGTCTGCAAGGAAAGTAATTACTAAGTTTCTGAGAAAGCTGAGTAGATGTATATTGCAATTGGGGATGTTTTTCAGTATCAGGGAAAATCTGTAAGCTCAGTTTTTGGTTTCTGATATTTTATGAAGGATTTTTAAGACGAGTAGACAATTCACTTTCCAGAAGGATAACAGACTTTTTTTTTGAAAAAAATCTCAAGGTAAGTGCTTAATTAAACTATTCAAAAGAGTATTCAAGTTCTCTACAGGAATTGCAAAAATAAATAAAAATAAGCATTCAGGCAACTACATTATACTATTCAAAGAGCATCCTTAAAAATCAAAATGAAAAATTCATGATCATGTGAAAAATCTAACCCCGTTAAGAATTTCATGAGTACAAGTTGAAATAAAATTGACTATTATCAGCCTCTCTAAAAATTCATCTAGTATAGCTCCAATTATGTTGTTTTACCACTGAAGTGCAGGAAATCAGTCTCACTAACAGCTGGGTAAGTTGACAGTTCTTAACCAGGAAAGGATCTGAAGGTAGCTATACAATTGGGAAAATTACGCAAGATTTTACATGAAAATGTAATCCAAAGCAAGCATTCATATATATCGTTCTTACTATTTAAGGCCCAGTGGCTACAGATAATCAACACCTAATAGAGCCCACTGCTGCCCCTGAATGCTTAAATCAAAGTGAAAATAAATTCATTAGTCAAATCCTGTAAGCCTTCTTTAGTTAGCTCATAATTCACGTGTGACCAAATTATAGTGTTACTATCTGAGTCCAACTTAGCATATAAACTTTTGTAATTAGCTCATGATTTTTCAAGTGAGATTAATTTAGCATGCCACAGAGGTTGATCTACGTCAAGCTAGATCTACAACATTCTTCTTGTCCCTAAGCATAACTCATCCAAAATTGGCTTATTAATCCAAACCCTCATACAACCTAGGCCCTATCATGCAACTGAGCTCATCCACTAGTGCAGATCTAATCTAAAATGATCAACTAATTTCTCGAGAATATGTTGCATCTAATAAACCCCTGTCAAAGCTGGTCTAAAGCCAGGTTGAAAAAGGGTGAGGGTTGCACGTTAGATTGTTAACCAATATGGATTTACAGGCAAATATTCAATGAATGGATTTATCAAACTATTGTATTAATGCTAGGATGTTCCTTGTGAGAAACGCGTTGTAGGGTTCGACTGTAACATCTTGGCAAGGACCGCTACATCTCCATGAGAATTCGGGTGTAGTGTTAAATATGCAAAAGTTCTCACATCATACAGCATAGGTTGGGTAAGAATAAAGATTATAGAAAATCTAATTGTCTAGGATTTGGAATATGAAATTTAGGAACATTCATCTGTAAAACAATAAAAGTAGTAGATACAATGATTAAGAAAAAAAATTAATATTTTGTGTGTACAAGAGACAAAATGAATAGGAGAGAAGACAAAGATGATAGAGAATTTGGATTTCAAGTTATAACATACAGGAAGGAGTAAAATAAAAAATGGAGAATAGGTATTATTAGTAGATAATTTACTAAAGGATAAAGTAGTAGAAGTGGTTAGAAAGGGAGATAGGGTTATAACTCTCAAAATAGTGGTGGCGAAAGAAACCATTAATGTAATTAGTATATATGCACCTTAAGTAGGATTATATGAACACACTAAATCTATATTTTCAAAAGACCTAAATAAGGTATTACAAAATATTCTGCCGATCGAAATGATTTTAATAAAAGGAGATCGAAATGGACATATAGGAGTGAAAAATGAGGAATATGATAGGGTGTATGGGGGTTATGGGTTTGGAACAAGAATAAAGAAGGAAAAACTATATTGGATTTTGCGATAGCATATGACTTTATACTAGTTAATATGTTTTTTAAGAAAAGAGAAGAACATTTGATCATATTCAAAAGTGAAAATAATAAATCACAAATTAACTTTCTTATGATTAAGAAAAAAGATAAAAAATTTTATAAAGATTGCAAGGTCATCTCTGAAGAAAATTTAACTACCCAACATAGGTTAGTACTATTGAATATACACCTCAATCATAATATCAACAGAAGAAAAATATGCATGATTCTTAAAATTAAGTGATGGAAGTTAAAAGATGAGAAACAAAATATATTTAAGAAGAGGATAGACATACAAGTATTAAGAGAAATATACGACGACTTGAATATGACATGGGATAAGATGATATCAAAGTTGAAAATGGTAGTCAGAGTGTACTTGGTGAGTCAAAGGGGAATGCACCACCAACTAAAAAATTTTTATGGTGGAATAAGAAAGTACAAGAGAAAGTGAACGAAAAACGAAGAGCCTATAAGGTATTATATACTTATAAGAATGAGGAAAACTTAAAAAAATATATAGCTAGCCAAGAAAAAGATCAAGAAAGAAGTGAATGAAGCTAAGAATGAAACTTTTGAACATTTATATCGAAAATTGAATACAAAAGAAAGAGAAAAAGGTCATTTACATAATAGTTAAAGCGAGAGAGAGGAAGATAAGAGATCTTATTCAAATAAAATGTATTAAAGATGAAAGCAATAAGGTTACTAGTAAATGATAAGAAAATTAAAGAGCGATGGAAAAGATATTTTCATCGACTTTTTAATGAAGGTTTAGGTGACCAAGTTAACTTAGATAATTTAAGTAGGTCAAATGAGTATAGATTTAAATTTTTATTGTAGAATTCAAACTTTAGAAGTAAAACAAACTTTAAATGGGATGCAAAATAAAAAAATAATTGGATCATGTTCCAATAGAGGTATGGAAGTAGCTAGGGAAATAAGGTATTGAATGACTTACAAAGTAATTTAACTTGATATTAAAAACAAAAAAAATTCGATCAGTGGAGAGTAAGTACTCTAATTTTCTTATATAAGAATAAAAGAGATATACAAAATTACGCAAACTATAGGGGTATTAAACTAATGAGTCATACCATAAAATTTTGAAAAAGAATAATAGAAAAAAGACTAAGAAAGGAGACCACAATGATCGAAAGGATTTATGTCTGAAAGGTTAACAATATAAAATATACATCTTCTCAGACAACTAATTGAAAAGTATCGGAAACAAAAGCAAGACTTACATATGATATTCGTTGAGCTAGAAAAATTTATGACAATCTCAAGGAAAATTATATGGAGAATTCTAGAAAATAGATATGTTAGCACAACGTATATTGAACTAATTAAGCATATGTCTGAGAATGTAATGACAAGAGTGAAAATTTCAGATGGATTAATCGAAATATTCGTCATAAAGATAGGGTTAAATTAAGGATCAATTTTAAATTACTATCTTTTCTACACTAATCATAAACGAACTCATTGGACACATTCAAAATATGGTATCACAGTGTATATTATTTGCAGATGATATTGTTTTGTTGGATGAGATATGTAAAAGAGTAATTGTTAAACTCAAAACTTAGCGAGAAATTCTAGAAGTGAAAGATTTTAGGCTTAGTAGAGTAAAAACATAATATATGAAATTTAATTTTAGTAATATTAGACGTAATGAGATAATTGTTAAGATAGAAGATGATGAGTTATCTATAACTAATACGTTTTAAGTATTTAGGATTATTTTTATAAAAGGATGGAGGAATTGAAAGAGATATCTTACATAGAACATAAGTTGAATGGTTAAAATGGAGGAGAGTGTGTCAAGTGTTCTTTGTGATTGTAAAGTACCTGTAACACGAAAATTTTATAATGAGGAAAGTTTTAGCTGAAAACGACGATTAGACCTATTATGTTATATGGAGCTGAATGTTGAGCTATAACTTGAACACATTATCAGAAGATAAAAGTTGTAGAGATGAGGATGTTAAGGTGGATGTGTGTACATACAAAGATGGACAAGAAAAAAAATAAAAATATTAGAGAGAAAGTCAGGATTACCTATATTGAGGGAAAACTTAGGGAGACACGTTTAAAATGATACGGACATGTACATAGACGACCAATAGATATTTCAATTAGACGACGTGAAACTATGACAAATGTGCACATCAAACGAAGAAGGGGAAGATAAAAAATGATTTAGTTAGCAACAATAAAATAAGATGAAATGTATTTAAATATAAATGATCATATAGTAGGGGATAGAGTCCAATGAGATAGAAGGATCTATATAGCCGACCATATCTAGTAAGATAAAATTTGATTGTTGTTGTTGTTGTTGTATGTTGCATCTAATAAGCATGTAAACATGTTCAAAACTTGATTTCCAGTTACAAAAATTAAATTTGTGATCCAGGCCAATGAGACAGTACAAAGAAACAAGGTGGTGATCATTGTTAACCGCTATAGCAACTAACATTCAACAAAAAGACGACCTGTTGAAATGGATAACTGAACAGAAAGAAATCAGATGCAAAGGAGACAACCTCATGATTTGCAAAATCTAAAATGAGGGGGGGGGGGGGGGGGGGGGATTTGCAAATTCCATTTTTGACAGAATTCCAACCTTCTTGAAAAGTAGATGGATTCAACCATACCAAACATCACAAACATAATCACCCACCTCATTCAGTAACAGATCTCAAATGCCACCATAATCAGCACATAAACGAAAAGAAAAATAGGGTGAGGAAGGAAACGCAGGTCCATTACCGTCAGATCTAGCTGGATGAAGCAGGAAGGCGAGGAGGAGGAAGGAGGAGAGGGAGATCTGGAAGCCCATTCCTCAGCGCCGCGCCCTCCTCTCTTGCTTGCTGCTTCCTTCCCGGCCTGAGAAGTGGAAAATGAGGAAGCGGAGGCAGGTGATGGATAGTGCGGCGTGGATCTGCACATGGAGGATTGCCCAGAGCTTTCACAACCACCGCCCACCGCCATTTTGAAGACTTTTCTGTGCTTTCCTTTAAGGTTAAGCCTGTGGGTTTGTTTTCGTTGCAGTGTCGTTTTCCGAATCAGTTGGGATCCGAAGAGAAGTTGCTAACAAATAATATATAGACTTAATTTAGAGCAAGAATAAATTATTAAGGTACATTTGGCGAGTTCGGTTGCGCGAGGCCCATTAGTAATATTAAAGTTTTCATATGGCTCTATTTGCGTGTTGAAAAATCATTTATTTATAAAAATTTTGTGATTTTTTTTACTATTTGAGTGTGTTTCTAAATTTTATTAGAAAATATTTTTATATTTAGTGAGCATGTATTTAGTTATAAAATTTATTTAAATATTAATGATGATATAATAGAAAATTAAATAGAAATATTTATAAAATTATTATTATTATTATTATTAGTGCGTATGAAAAATAATATTTTATAGAATTGATTGGGTATTTATTATAATTTTTGATTAAAAGGCCAAAGACAATACTAAACATGAATACCGTTAATATTAATTTTTTTTGCTTATGATATTCATGTACTTGAGTTGCATCAACTTCAACAAAAAGGTGGAATTCCCCACCCAACGGTTTCACACGATCGAGCCTACGATCATCTATGAGGAGGAGGTAGTTGACCACTACGTGGAAGGGTATTGTCTCGGCTTCGTTGAGATTCGACTCTTGTCCACTTCAACAAGTACTTAAGTTGCATCAACACATCCTAAGAAGGTTGCTTCATGTAAGAAGCAAATGATGTTAGAGCTCAAAGTTTCTTAACAATACTAAACATCAACCCCATTAATATTAATATTTTTTTGCTTACGATATTCATGTTACTTGAGTTGCATCAACTTCAGTAAAAAGGTGGAATTCGTCACTCCAGTGACCCCACACGATCGATCTCACGACTATCTGTGAGGAGGTAAATCGAAAACTATAATTGGCCACTACGAGGGAGGGCATTGTCGACTTCGTCGAGATTCGATGCCCATTTCAATAAGTTGTCCACTTCAACTACAAGTACTTGAATTGCATCAACACACCCTAAGGAGGTTGCTTCATGTAAGAAGCAAATGATGTTAGAGCTCAAAGTTTCTTACTTTTTTTTTTTTTTTTGTTGATAAACTAATGGATGAAACCAAAGCTTAGCAGGGAGAACCCCTTATCAGGGGGCCTAGTAAAGCGACAATGCCTCAAATCTCTTCGAATAAACTCTCTCTCAAACGTATCTTACCAATATCAACCTCAAAGGCCTTCACTTGATAGCTAAGTACCAACAGCTAGACATTGAGGCCTTACATTAAGGGAAGATGGAATATGCTCCCTCCATTAAAAGAGACATTTCACACCCCACTAGGGCTTGGAAATGATACTACATTTCAAAATGTCAACATCACTCAGAGCCAAGCCAAATGGGTGATACTTAGACCTCATTGAGCTCTCCCCTCTAAATTGTGTATTTGATATATTATTAGAAACTAATATTTTAATTGTAATTTGTTTGATTGATAGGCTTTGATATGCTTCACTTGTCATGTTCATGCATACTTTAACCTAATTGTTATATGTCATGCTTAACATGTCAGGCATACTATCCATATTATTAGGTGCTTAATTTAGAATGGATAGATGGGATAAAAAAGTTTAATCTTGATCAATGATATTGGAAAGGGTTGAGATGATAGTATGCTAAGAAAACTTTGTTGATGCATGTCTAGGTTGAATGAAGTATTCTATTTGGTACAATCAACTTTGTGGATTTAGCTGAAGCTACCTTAATCTAATATGGGCTAGTTAGACCAAGATTTAGTATTAAGACTTTTGGACTAGTTGTTTTAGAAAAGTTTTGTTTAAAATACGCGACTACTTTAATGATGCCCCCTTTAGATTTGTCACAACCTAGAAACTTATTCTAAAAATACTAATTTGACAGACTCAAAATAAAGTTTGAATCTAACATAAGATTGAATTACCTTAGACAAATTAATTTTAAATTAATCAATAAAAAATTAAATAATATCCATCTCACAAAAATATAAAGTTATCATATATATATATATATATATATATATATATATATATATATATATATATATATATATATAACCATAAAATTCTACTCCTAGATATCTAAGTATCTCTTCCTATATTAATAAAGTAGTCCTAAAGATGTGTCAAATTAAGAGGAAGCCTTGCTCTTTTAAAAAGTGTGTTTTTCAAATTAAATATTGATATAATTTTAGAAAATTTATTTTCTTTTCTTCAAATTATTTTCAAAAAGATTTTGAAAAAATAGTTTCAACACAAATTTTTTCTTTTCAAAATTTTTTGAAGATACTTTCATGCTTCAAAATTTTCTCTTTTTGAAAATATAGTTCAAAATCATGCTTTAGAAAATATTTTCAAAGTTATTTTTGAAAAAGATTTTTCAAAATAACTTTGAAAAAGAATGAAAAGAAGTTTTGAAACACTTTTTGAAATATATAGATCATTTTCAAAACCGTAAACAGTACATGTTGGAAATAAGTGCTTATTTTCAAATATAGATATTTCAAAATATAATCCACTAAATGGTCTTTCAAGAAAGTAGACATGAATATTTTTTACTAAGGAAATATCTATCATTATTGGTGCAATAACTAAGGAGGTCCTTAGTAGTAAAAAAATATATAGACTTTTCTTTTCAATGAATGCCAAAGGGGAAGAAGAATGATTTAAGTTAGAAACCCTAATTCTTTAATTTTGGCATAAGACTTGAGAAGTTAGGTTAAGTGATTAGTCTAACTTAAATATATTATCAAACATCAAAAGGAAGAGATTGTTGGTACAATCGACCTCTCGATTTTGATGTTTGTTTGACCAATATGTTTAATGGGAAGTCTGGTCAAGATTGGCAAGTAACTTGGAAAAGGTTGATCAAGTTAGTATAGAGTCCAAGCAAGTCAAGGTTGATTGGATGCTTGGAAGTGAATGGTAAAGTCCAAGTAGGTCAAGATTAACTAGATGCTTGACACTCGATAGAAGTCCAAGGTGGTCAAGGGTGACCATATGCTTAGCAGTAAGTGAAAAGTCCTGACAAGTTGACCTAGACATGAGTGGAAAGTCTAGGCACATTAAGGTTGATTGGACGTATAGTAAGGGAAAAGTCCAAGTAGATTAAGGGTGATTAGATGTTTGGTAAAGAAAAAAAAATCTTAAATGAATAAACTCTAGGTAATGAGAAAACTTAGAGGAGTGAACTCTAAGTAAAGTAAAACCCCTAGGGGAGTAAACCCTAGATAGTGAACTCTAAGCAAGAAGAGAAGTTTAGAGGAGTAAACTCCAAACAAGTAAATCTAGTAGGTTAGGTAGACTAAGTACTAGGTTTTGCATATTGTTTGTATGTTTATTTTGTAGGAAGTTAGAGTTGGATGAAGACTCAGAAGATCGAAGCTTATCCAGAAACCAAACTAATTTCAGACAACTTGAACTAGTATGAGCGATCGGAATGGTGAAGTTTGATTGATGCAAACTTCACGATCAACATATTAGGTTTGACTAAGATTCAATCGGCTAAAAGTTAGCTTAATCTAGAGTCAAAGTAGATCGAGATTATAGCTGAGTCAGCGAAGGTCGAAGAGATCAAAAGAGTCTCCAAACAACCAGAATAATCTTGACAAGCTCTATAAATGGAGGGTTGAGCCACTTGTTCAGAAATCAACAAAGCAATCAAATCTTCTATGTTCATTTTTTGTTCTCTCATTCTGTGTCAATCAAGTGATCCAAGAGGTTACAAGATAAGTGCATCAACATTCAGGATCTCTAGAAGCGATCCACATTTAGTAATTTATTTATTTGCTTTAATTTATTTATGTTTATTTAATTTATTATTTTATGTGTGCTTGCATTGATAAATTTGTAAGAGGGGTTTCTCTAGCTGAAAGTGTTTGGAAAGGAGGAAATTATAGTGGATGGCGTTCGTGCATAGCCTTGGACGTAACAACTCTAGGGTTGTGAACCAAGTAAAATTTGATCTTGTTCTTTGTCTTATACTTTATTTACTTTTATTATTTCGCTGTGTACTAATTTATATAGAAGAATGACACGAAAATGAAGAAAAAACATAGGCTATTCACACCCTCACTCTAGCATCAGATCAGTCCTACATTGCTTGCATAGTCGAACAACTCCTCCTCTAACAACCTCTATGTCATCCCGATCGTGCTTCGTCATTGTCTAACTCAGGATCCAACATCAGTGACATGTTTTAGCTGCATCATTTGGGCACATGAATTTTAATGCAGGAGGATCCAAAGATTTTTCTTTTTTAGAGTAATTTTTGTCTTTTGTATTTTTGGAATTTTGAGTCTATTTAGAATTTTTAAGATTTTAAATCTATTAAGAATTTTTTTTTTTTTAAGGATTTTTTCTTTCTATTAAGAAATTTTTTTCTTTCTTTGCGTCTTAGGGTTTGAGTTTATTTAAGTAATTGTCTAGTTGTTGTTATGTGAAGTTTTTGATTTAATAATATTTTTGACAGTGTCATTTATTTTTCTATCTCTTGGTATTCTTCCAAATCAATAGGTTTTAGAAGATTATTTTCAGCGTTTATAGTTGAACCAATGGAATCAATACTGCCCACAGCGTAATTGCTATTCTGTCTAGCGTTACTCAATATCAAAGCTCTAGATCCCCTGGATGGTCGTCATGATCGTGATAGGTAGGTTTCGGTTGAAGAAGTCTCACACCGTGATCGTAGCACTCAGGACAAGATTCATGATCTACAGAGAAAAGTTAAAATTAACTGAGCATCTGGCAATGCGAGATCTTGAAGATCATAAGTTCCTTTATCTTAAGTCTAGTTCTACTCTTAAAAAATTCATAATTTTCAATGAAGGAAAGATGTCCAATCGCAAGTTTGATTTTGAGGGATACAAGATCAACCACCCTGCCACCTACAACTTTGAGAGAACGCCAACCCCGTAACACCTCTACGTCCCCATTACTCTATGGTAGCAAAAACAACTATGAGGATGCAGACCTCGACAACATTGAGTATGACCAATCGTACTCTCCCTATCATCTGATCACAAGAGGCGGTAGAGACCACGATAAGATCAAAATATTTAATGATCTAGTTTATGACAATGATGAGGTGAATGAAGTTGTCGATGAAGTTAGTATGAATCTTCAAATTGAGGAAAAAGTAAAACAAACTGAAGAAGTCATTGGCAAAATTTTTAGTGAACTGAAGAAGACAGATTCTGTTGATGAGAACATACTTTTTGGTAGGTTAATTTATTTTTTTGTTCTATGATTAATTGACCGAATATTTTATCTTATAGTTTAAAATTTTTCCGTGACCTCTATGTCAAGAATATTTTATCTTATGTTAAAATTGGTCAAAATGGTTGCACGAGATTTTTCTCAAAGTAAAAAATTTGATGGTCGTCTTACAAAGCTTCTTGATTTTGTCTTAGAAGATTCGGAGTAAGTATTATTTTATTCTTTTTTCAATTTGTGGGAAGATTTTATCAATGACATCATGACATCTTAGATTCAGTATTTTAATATTTTTTAATAATCAATTATTTTACTATTTTTAAAAATAATAAGCTATCTTATAATCCAGTATTTTACTATTTTAATAATCATGACATCTTACAATTTTTTTTCTAATTGTACAATTTATAGCCAATTTAGCTTATTTATATTTTAATTATTTATTCAAACATTCATACTTACTAATTTTAATTGTTAATTATATAAAATAACGTCCCGTGCATTGCACGGGTGAAATACTAGTAACGTGTTATAGTAAACTAGCTTATGCTTAATCTAAATTAATATACATGGGGCACTTTTATTTTTAAAAAAATATCAACTTGATTAAAATTTCTCAAATTTGATTACATTTATTTTAATTTTATCAAAATTATTTCAAAATTATTATAACAACTATGACCATAGTTACCACAACTGTAACATATATTATAGTTTTGAAATTATTTCAATCAAATTTAATAAATTTTAATTAAGTTGGAATAATTTTAACTAAATTAGTAAATAATATTTTGAAATAAAAGTTCTCCATAATATTAATTTTAATTAAATTGAAATAATTTTGCTATAATTATAGTAATACTAAAATAAATATATTTTGAAAATGAAAATAATGTTCATATTTTTTAATATTAAGTTATAGTACTTTACTGTACTTTTAAGAAGTATTTTTTTAATATTTAAAAAAAAACAAAGTGCTCCTCTAACTTTCTATTAAAATCCTCATTTACTTTGTACTATCTGAATTCAACCAATAATTATTTAGTTTGATAAAAATACATGAGATTTATAAAATTTGTATTAAAATTTAAATCTCTATATCAATTACGACGGAGTAGACTTGTAGTATCACGGTAATATCCTCCTTCGTTGTAACCAACTAAGAATTAGAGATGACCGTTTGGACTTTGAGAACTTTGAGTGGAAGAAGTGAGTTAAGTACAAAAATAAAATGAATAAAAAAATAAGAAAGAATGAAAGAACAAATTAATTCTGGATGTAAGAAAAAATTAATTCTGGATGTCAAATTGTAAATTATAAAATATTTATATAAATTTTTTATATTTGATTAGAGTTCAAGACAACCCTATCTTATCTTAGATGGCCCCGGTTCATGCGTAATCTACATTTTATCTGATATTGACACTGCATTGTAATATAACATCTTTTTTTCAATATAAAACACATTGATACATGTTCTATCTCACACATAGTATGATCTGTTTGTTTTAATACATATGATTAATTCGATCAATTAAATCTTTTTTATTTATTTTTTTTTATATTCTTCTCAGTTAAGACAAGCTGAAATTTTATACCTATATTTCATGTTTATTAAAAAATTATTTGTAATAAATTTAATTGAGATTGATTGTATAAATCTAACTGAGAATTTGAAGCATGTGATTCAAGGATGCATGATTTTTTTGAGCTGGGCTGGGCTAGAGTCCAAGATAGCCCTAACGTAAATTCGTCTCTGATTATATTCACATTCAATATATTCACATTATTATCAAAGAAAACAAAATCCTTTGTTCATCCTTTGGCTTATAACCCCCACAAGCCTGACCAGATCAAAGTATGAAAGGATTGTGCAACTTGTTCTTTCTATCCATCACTATCTTTCAAGTACTGACTTAGAAGCCTCTCCTTAATTCCCTCCCTTAACCTGATCAAGGTATGAAATGTTTGACAACTTGTTCTTTCCCTCCATCACCTCTCTCTCAGGTACTGAGAAGCTTCGCCTAACCTCATCAAAAGATTGGCACATTTTTCTTTCTGCATCACTCTCAAACACCTGCGCTAACACGTCATATTTGACTATGACATGAGACAAAATAATAATTATTTTAGATATTTAAGTATAGTAGAATTTTAAAGAATACATCAAAAATCATCAAACATAGAAACATCATATATATCTAGATTTAACCAAATAAAATTGATTCAAAATAAAAGATAATGTCATAACAGCAACTAAACCAAGGTTTAAATAGTCTCAAAACTCTAATGATGCAAAAGATGAAAATAACCCTGATACAATGATAAAAATTATTCGAAGCCTTTGAAAAATTTTAAATTATATTCTTTAAAACTAAAATTGGATTGTTATGAGTTACACCCAGTAACCATTTATAGATCTCTGAACGAGCTTCGATTTGATATATTAAAGGTCCCGTGATTCAATCCGAATCAAAAGTTATGATTTCTCTCAAAGCTCGGGTTCGCCTACATCACAAAGCTTTCTAAGTTTGGGCCACTGGCACTATGCCACAATCATGTTGGTAAACACTCCCAGTGGATTAGATCGTGTTAGCTAGTGGAACATAACTAGATTGGGACAGAGCCAGAAACGAGGGACAAATGGAGAGAGCGAATGGGAGTGGGGGGCAACGACACGGTTGCCCCACCCCCGGCCCCGCCCCCTCCTTCTCCTCAACATAAACACATATTTTTCGCCTCTCCCTCCTAATATGAAATTCATGACTCCGTCCTCGCGTGTTCGACTCTGGATTTCTCTTCGTCATGTGACAACAAGAGATACAATCAATCCATATTTGATGATGAAAATCTTAATTGTTGTTTCGTTATTGCACCAGACTCTTTAAGAGCAGCTGCAAACAATACAAATTTTCTTGTTCATGCGTACAAACAAAGTTATAAATTAAATAGGGGTTTGAATATGTGTTTCTCTATATGCTTCTATAAGTGGAATCAATCAGTTATGCAGAAGCTAAATATAATAAAATTAGGATTAAAAAAATATATATTGAACGAGGTGATTGTCTATATTAAGGAAAGAAACTGTCTTTTTGTTACAATATTCAATCTGATGATACTGTTAATGATAATAATAACAATCAAATGATGAAACAATTTCATCTTACGTTGTGAAGATGCATTAAGCAACACACTATACTTGGTCCACGTATTACCTAACTTGGATGTGATAGCGTTCACCACAGTGAGAAGGGAGAGAGGGTTGGCATTGGGGCTTGAACTAAGAAAGAATTTTTATATATATATAAATTATTTAGTTAGACCTTTAAGTATGAAAATTTATTTAGTTACAACCTTTGTAAAATTATTTTAAAACTATGTACCACTATATTGATTAATTTTACAATACTTATAAAATTAATTTGAGTAAAATTTAATTTGTTCCTTGCCATTTTTATTGTGGATTATCTTTCCATTAGAGAAAATTAATTCACAGTAGTTAGAAATCGATCCATGGATGTCTAATTAACTACGAAAGTACTTTATGTTGCACCATAAATGTTAATTTCACAATTAATCTCTATTGATTTAATAAATTTAATAAATATAATTAATAAATTATTTATTACTCTTCTCCTTCCTGTATGCATCCTATGTCAAAGGTTCCCATTTTATGTGTGTTACACTATGGAACAACCTAACAAAGTAATAAAATTCTTTTATCTCATATTAAAATTTTCTTCAACTTTGACCTTTAGTACCCACTATTTAAGAAATAGAGATTTCTATAAACCTTTTTTACAATGTGGTTACTATGAAAGATACCTCCTCTAGAACTTGGAATAGTGTAGTCCTAGTAGGACAAATTCAAGTATTTATTCAATGAAGTTATTGTTGGGATTGATGGCATCACTAGAAAAGAGTGAATAGTAATTCATGACGCTTTGATTATCATTCGTGTGTGCTCATCTACAATGAGTTATATGCAATAAAAACAAACACATACAATATAAAAGTAAAGATAAGCAAAGAAACAAATTGATTTAACATGATTTAGAACCCCTGATACCTACTCCATTGCCTACTATTCTAGTGAAATCATCACTAGAATAGTAGGCAATGGAGTAGGTATCAGGGGTTCTAAATCATGTTAAATCAATTTGTTTCTTTGCTTATCTTTACTTTTATATTGTATGTGTTTGTTTTTATTGCATATAACTCATTGTAGATGAGCACACACGAATGATAATCAAAGCGTCATGAATTACTATTCACTCTTCTCTAGTGATGCCATCAATCCCAACAATAACTTCATTGAATAAATACTTGAATTTGTCCTACTAGGACTACACTATTCCAAGTTCTAGAGGAGGTATCTTTCATAGTAACCACATTGTAAAAAAGGTTTATAGAAATCTCTATTTCTTAAACAGTGGCTACTAAAGGTCAAAGTTGAAGAAAATTTTAATATGAGATAAAAGAATTTTATTACTTTGTTAGGTTGTTCCATAGTGTAACACACATAAAATGGGAACCTTTGACATAGGATGCATACAGGAAGGAGAAGAGTAATAAATAATTTATTAATTATATTTATTAAATTTATTAAATTAATAGAGATTAATTGTGAAATTAACATCTACGGTGCAACGGTAAAGTACTTTCGTAGTTAATTAGACATCCATGGATCGATTTCTAACTACTGTGAATTAATTTTCTCTAATGGAAAGATAATCCACAATAAAAATGGCAAGGAACAAATTGTATTTTACTCAAATTAATTTTATAAGTATTGTAAAATTAATCAATATAGTGTTATATAGTTTTAAAATAATTTTACAAAGGTTGTAACTAAATAAATTTTCATAGTTAAAATGTCTAACTAAATAATTTATTAAAAATTTTCTTTCTTAGTTCAAGCCCCAATGCCAATCCTCTCTCCCTTCTCACTGTGGTGAACGCTATCACATCCAAGTTAGGTAATACGTGGACCAAGTATAGTGTGTTGCTTAACGCATCTTCACAAGGTAAGATGAAATTGTTTCATCATTTGATTATTATTATTATCATTAACAGTATCATCAGATTGAATATTGTAACAAAAAGACAGTTTCTTTCCTTAATATAGACAATCACCTCGTTCAATATATATTTTTTTAATCCTAATTTTATTATATTTAGCTTCTGCATAACTGATTGATTCCACTTATAGAAGCATATAGAGAAACACATATTCAAACCCCTATTTAATTTATAACTTTGTTTGTACGCATGAACAAGATGTAGATGTGATAAATTGTATTGTTTGCAGGCACATATATAGTTAAGTGAAAATTTGGTAAGCTGCTCTTAAAGAGTCTGGTGCAATAACGAAACAACAATTAAGATTTTCATCATCAAATATGGATTGATTGTATCTCTTGTTGTCACATGACGAAGAGAAATCCAGAGTCGAACACGCGAGGACGGAGTCAAGAATTTCATATTAGGAGGGAGAGGTGAAAAATATGTGTTTATGTTGAGAAGAAGGAGGGGGCAGGGCCGGGGGTGGGGCAACCGTGTCGTTGCCCCCCACTCCCATTCGCTCTCTCCATTTGTCCCTCGTTTCTGGCTCTGTCCCTACGAATACAATCTAGTTATGTTCCAGTAGCTAACACGATCTAACCCGCTGGCAGTGTTTACCAACATGACCGTGGCATAGTGGCAGTGGCCCAAACTTAGAAAGCTTTGTGATGTAGGAGAACCCGAGCTTTGTGAGAGATCATAACTTTTGACTCGGATTGAATCACGGGACCTTTAATATATCAAATCGAAGCTCGTTCAGAGATCTACAAATGGTTACTGGGTGTAACTCACAACAATCCAATTTTAGTTTTAAAGAATATAATTTAAAGTTTTTCAAAGGCTCCGAATAATTTTTATCATTGTATCAGGGTTATTTTCATCTTTTGCATTATTAGAGTTTTGAGACTATTTAAACATTGGTTTAGTTGCTGTTATGACATTATCTTTTATTTTGAATCAATTTTATTTGGTTAAATCTAGATATGATGTTTCTATGTTTGATGATTTTTGATGTATTCTTTAAAATTCTACTATACTTAAATATCTAAAATAATTATTATTTTGTCTCATGTCATAGTCAAATATGACGTGTTAGCGCAGGTGTTTGAGAGTGATGCAGAAAGAAAAATGTGCCAATCTTTTGATGAGGTTAGGCGAAGCTTCTCAGTACCTGAGAGAGAGAGGTGATGGAGGGAAAGAACAAGTTGTCAAACATTTCATACCTTGATCAGGTTAAGGGAGGGAATTAAGGAGAGGCTTCTAAGTCAGTACTTGAAAGATAGTGATGGATAGAAAGAACAAGTTGCACAATCCTTTCATACTTTGATTGGGGATGAACAAAGGATTTTGTTTTCTTTGATAATAATGTGAATATATTGATTGTGAATATAATCAGAGACGAATTTACGTTAGGGCTATCTTGCACTCTAGTCCAGCCCAAAAAAAATCATGCATCCTTGAATCTCGTGCTTCAAATTCTCAGTTAGATTTATACAATCAATCTCAATTAAATTTATTACAAATAATTTTTTAATAAACATGAAATATAGGTATAAAATTTCAGCTTGTCTTAACTGAGAAGAATATAAAAAAAAATAAATAAAAAAGATTTAATTGATCGAATTAATCATATGTATTAAAACAAACAGATCATACTATGTGTGAGATAGAACATGTATCAATGTGTTTTATATTGAAAAAAAAGATGTTATATTACAATGCAGTGTCAATATCAGATAAAATGTAGATTACGCATGAACCGGGGCCATCTAAGATAAGATAGGGTTGTCTTGAACTCTAATCAAATATAAAAAATTTATATAAATATTTTATAATTTACAATTTGACATCCAGAATTAATTTTTTCTTACATCCAGAATTAATTTGTTCTTTCATTCTTTCTTATTTTTTTATTCATTTTATTTTGAGACTTAACTCACTTCTTTCACACTCAAAGTTCAACTCATCTCTTCCGCAAAAAAGTAAAATTCGTCATTCCAACGGTCCCACACGGTCGGCCCACAACCATCTGTGAGAAGGTAAATCAAGAAACTGTAGTTGGTTACAACGAAGGAGGATATTACTCGGCTTCACCGAAATTCAAATTTTTATCCTCTTCTACAAGTCTACTCCGTCGTAACCAACTCAGCTATGTCTTGGAGACAAAGTCTAACTCATCTCTAATTCTTGCATCCGTGATGCTACGTTGATATAGAGATTTAAATTTTAATACAAATTTTATAAATCTCATATATTTTTATCAAACTAAATAATTATTGGTTGAATTCAGATAGTACAAAGTAAAATGAGGATTTTAATAGAAAGTTAGAGGAGCACCTTATTTTTTAAATATTAAAAAAATACTTCTTAAAAGTACAGTAAAGTACTATAACTTAATATTAAAAAATATGAACATTATTTTCATTTTCAAAATATATTTATTTTAGTATTACTATAATTATAGCAAAATTATTTCAATTTAATTAAAATTAATATAATGGAGAACTTTTATTTCAAAATATTATTTACTAATTTAGTTAAAATTATTCCAACTTAATTAAAATTTATTAAATTTGATTGAAATAATTTCAAAACTATAATATATGTTACAGTTGTGGTAACTATGGTCATAGTTGTTATAATAATTTTGAAATAATTTTGATAAAATTAAAATAAATGTAATCAAATTTGAGAAATTTTAATCAAGTTGATATTTTTTTAAAAATAAAAGTGCCCCATGTATATTAATTTAGATTAAGCATAAGCTAGTTTACTCTAACACGTTACTAGTATTTCACCCGTGCAATGCACGGGACGTTATTTTATATAATTAACAATTAAAATTAGTAAGTATGAGTGTTTGAATAAATAATTAAAATATAAATAAGCTAAATTGGCTATAAATTGTACAATTAGAAAAAAAATTGTAAGATGTCATGATTATTAAAATAGTAAAATACTGGATTATAAGATAGCTTATTATTTTTAAAAATAGTAAAATAATTGATTATTAAAAAATATTAAAATACTGAATCTAAGATGTCATGATGTCATTGATAAAATCCTCCCACAAATTAAAAAAAGAATAAAATAATACTTACTCCGAATTTTCTAAGACAAAATCAAGAAGCTTTGTAAGACTACCATCAAATTTTTTACTTTGAGAAAAAACTCGTGCAACCATTTTACCAATGACATCTTGCAATATTCTGTGACATGCCAATGAAACAGCCTCTTGCCAAAGGCAAGGTAAAAATGGATTTTAATGGCGGGAGCTTCGTGCACCGGGCTGCCCTTTAAGATAAAATATTCGATCAATTAATCATAGAACAAAAAAATAAATTAACCTACCAAAAAGTATGTTCTCATCAACAGAATCTATCTTCTTCAGTTCACTAAAAATTTTGCCAATGACTTCTTCAGTTTGTTTTACTTTTTCCTCAATTTGAAGATTCATACTAACTTCATCGACAACTTCATTCACCTCATCATTGTCATAAACTAGATCATTAAATATTTTGATCTTGTCGTGGTCTCTACCGCCTCTTGTGATCAGATGATAGGGAGAGTACGATTGGTCATACTCAATGTTGTCGAGGTCTGCATCCTCATAGTTGTTTTTGCTACCATAGAGTAATGGGGACGTAGAGGTGTTACGGGGTTGGCGTTTTCTCAAAGTTGTAGGTGGCAGGGTGGTTGATCTTGTATCCCTCAAAATCAAACTTGCGATTGGACATCTTTCCTTCATTGAAAATTATGAATTTTTTAAGAGTAGAACTAGACTTAAGATAAAGGAACTTATGATCTTCAAGATCTCGCATTGCCAGATGCTCAGTTAATTTTGTAACTTTTCTCTGTAGATCATGAATCTTGTCCTGAGTGCTACGATCACGGTGTGAGACTTCTTCAACCGAAACCTACCTATCACGACCATCCAGGGGATCTAGAGCTTTGATATTGAGTAACGCTAGACAGAATAGCAATTACGCTGTGGGCAGTATTGATTCCATTGGTTCAACTATAAACGCTGAAAATAATCTTCTAAAACCTATTGATTTGGAAGAATACCAAGAGATAGAAAAATAAATGACACTGTCAAAAATATTATTAAATCAAAAACTTCACATAACAACAACTAGACAATTACTTAAATAAACTCAAACCCTAAGACGCAAAGAAAGAAAAAAATTTCTTAATAGAAAGAAAAAATCCTTCAAAAAAAAAGAAAAAAAATTCTTAATAGATTTAAAATCTTAAAAATTCTAAATAGACTCAAAATTCCAAAAATACAAAAGACAAAAATTACTCTAAAAAAGATAAAATCTTTGGATCCTCCTGCATTAAAATTCATGTGCCCAAATGATGCGGCTAAAACATGTCACTGATGTTGGATCCTGAGTTAGACAATGACGAAGCACGATCGGGATGACATAGAGGTTGTTAGAGGAGGAGTTGTTCGACTATGCAAGCAATGTAGGACTGATCTGATGCTAGAGTGAGGGTGTGAATAGCCTATGTTTTTTCTTCATTTTCGTGTCATTCTTCTATATAAATTAGTACACAGCGAAATAATAAAAGTAAATAAAGTATAAGACAAAGAACAAGATCAAATTTTACTTGGTTCACAACCCTAGAGTTGTTACGTCCAAGGCTATGCACGAACGCCATCCACTATAATTTCCTCCTTTCCAAACACTTTCAGTGGTAGAGAAACCCCTCTTACAAATTTATCAATGCAAGCACACATAAAATAATAAATTAAATAAACATAAATAAATTAAAGCAAATAAATAAATTACTAAATGTGGATCGCTTCTAGAGATCCTGAATGTTGATGCACTTATCTTGTAACCTCTTGGATCACTTGATTGACACAGAATGAGAGAACAAAAAATGAACATAGAAGATTTGATTGCTTTGTTGATTTCTGAACAAGTGGCTCAACCCTCCATTTATAGAGCGTTGTCGAGACTATTCTGGTTGTTTGGAGACTCTTTTGATCTCTTCGACCTTCGCTGACTCAGCTATAATCTCGATCTACTTTGACTCTAGATTAAGCTAACTTTTAGCCGATTGAATCTTAGTCAAACCTAATATGTTGATCGTGAAGTTTGCATCAATCAAACTTCACCATTCCGATCGCTCATACTAGTTCAAGTTGTCTGAAATTAGTTGGTTTCCTGGATTCAAGCTTCGATCTTCTGAGTCTTCATCCAACTCTAACTTCCTACAAAATAAACATACAAACAATATGCAAAACCTAGTACTTAGTCTACCTAACCTACTAGATTTACTTGTTTGGATTTACTCCTCTAAAGACTTCTTTCTTGCTTAGAGTTCACTATCTAGGGTTTACTCCCCTAGGGGTTTTACTTTACTTAGAGTTCACTCCTCTAAGTTTTCTCATTACCTAGAGTTTATTCATTTAAGATTTTTTTTTCTTTACCAAACATCTAATCACTCTTAATCTACTTGGACTTTTCCCTTACTATACGTCCAATCAACCTTAATGTGCCTAGACTTTCCACTCATGTCTAGGTCAACTTGTCAGGACTTTTCACTTACTGCTAAGCATATGGTCACCCTTGACCACCTTAGACTTCTATCGAGTGTCAAGCATCTAGTTAATCTTGACCTACTTGGACTTTACCATTCACTTCCAAGTATCCAGTCAACCTTGACTTGCTTGGACTCTATACTAACTTGATCAATCTTTTCCAAGTTACTTGCCAATCTTGACCAGACTTCCCATTAAATATATTGGTCAAACAAACATCAAAATCGAGAGGTCGATTGTATAACAATCTCTTCCTTTTTGATGTTTGATAATATATTTAAGTTAGATTAATCACTTAACCTAACTTCTCAAGTCTTATACCAAAATTAAAGAATTAGGGTTTCTAACTTAAATCATTCTTCTTCCCCTTTGGCATTCATTGAAAAGAAAAGTCTATATATTTTTTGACTACTAATGACCTCCTTGTTATTGCACCAATAATGATAATTTTTCTTAGTAAAAAATATTCATGTCTACTTCTTGAAAGACCATTTAGTGGATTATATTTTGAAATATCTATATTTGAAAATAAGCACTTATTTCCAACATGTACTGTTTACGGTTTTGAAAATGATCTATATATTTCAAAAAGTGTTTCAAAACTTCTTTTCATTCTTTTTCAAAGTTATTTTGAAAAATCTTTTTTCAAAAATAACTTTGAAAATATTATTCTAAAGCATGATTTTGAACTATATTTTCTAAAAGAGAAAATTTTGAAGCATGAAAGTATCTTCAAAAAATTTCGAAAAGAAAAAATTTGTGTTGAAACTATTTTTTCAAAATCTTTTTGAAAATAATTTGAAGAAAAGAAAATAAATTTTCTAAAATTATATCAATATTTAATTTGAAAAACACACTTTTTAAAAGAGCAAGGCTTCCTCTTAATTTGACACATCTTTAGGATAACTTTATTAACTTAGGAAGAGTATTTTCTTTTCCCTTATTCTTGAGTTTTGGACCGTTATCTTTGATGTGACCTTCCTTGTCACAGTTGAAGCACCTTATCTTCCATTTTTATTTTCAGTTTAGTAATTTTGATGCTTCCTGTCAAAATTGTTAACCTTAATTTTTTTTAAAATTTTCTTACCAAATAGGCTTTCATCTCCACCCATTGATGACTCTGAATCCGATTTGTTCTTTGTTGCTTGCAGGGTGATGGGTTGATGTTCCTATTTCTTTTAAACTTGCACATCTAGATTTGTGTAATTCCAAAGTAGAGAGTAGATCTTCTAAATTGCTTACCTCTAGATTCTTCAAAATATAGTAGGAGTCTATTATAGACATCCATTCTGGGGTGCATGGAAAAACATTCAATGCATATGTTAGAGTGTCCCAATTTGACACTCTTTTATCGAGATTATGAAGACTTGTTAATAACTCCTTGAACTACACAAATAGTTGAGTCATTGTTTCCCTCTTTTCCAACCTTAGGTTGCCAAGTTGATTCTAAGAAGATCTCTTCTGGCTAGCTTTATCTTTGAGGTACCTTCATGAAGTTCTAGAAACTTTTTTTAGAACTCTTTAGCAGAGTTGTAAGTACCAATCCGATTGAGTTTCTGCACTGGTAACACACTTAGTAAATAGAATTCTACCTTATCATTAGCCATAAATTCATCTTGCTACTTCATGGTCCATCTGGGTTCCTCGAGTTGTTCTCCATCTTCGTTCTAAGCACTTCAAAACCATAATTTATAAAAATCATAATATTTCAAAGTCAATTTTAAAAAATACCTCTATTTTCTTCTTCCACATAGTAAATTCACCCTCAAACATTGGTGGATGGATGCCGACCCGACCATTTCTCTGGATCTAGTTGCTAAGTCAACAGATAATCCTTCTGAGCAGTCCTTCTGTGATACTAATTATTGGTGCAGCAGAAGCGATTCAGATTGCTAGAGGGGAGGGGTGAATAGCAATCTGTAAATAAAAATTTCGATTTCTCTTGCTAACAACTTAGCAAGGACACATGTACATTAATCAAAATAAAATAAACATAAGTGGAAAGAGACTCGGTGTCTTACTTGGTTCGTAACTAGTCTAAGACTATAGAAAGTGCCCTAAAATCTCCTCTTCGAAAATATCCCGAAGGAGGAGAAGCCTGTTACACCAATTGCGTACAAGAATACAGTTAAAAGAATAGAATATAGAATGTAGTTCGAGTGTATATCTTTCAACTGAACTCTTCATCTCTTTTTTATAGCCACTGTTCGAGGTGCCAACATGGCACGTTTGGTACATTGATCAAGTAGATTTGTCTACCAATCTAGGTGACGTGATAGATCAATTTTTATCCACTTAACGGTCCTTGGTCGACTGTTTGCTGACGTGGTGAGTTGATGTGGTGGATAAACTTTTATCTGTTGCAATAACCATTTGCTGACATGGCAGATAACTTTATTTGATGCAACCACCATTTATTGATGTAGCAGACTAACGAAGTCATCTACTCAACGGTTCTTGCTTAACCGTTTGCTTACTTGGCGTTCGGTAGATCAATATGATTCGATCTACCAATTTGGTTCGGTAGACTGATCCACTAGTCTGAGCCTCCTAGCCAATCAGTCTTCCTCCCGGCTTCGTGCACCTCAGATGTCAGAATATTCTTCTGCAAATCTTTGTCCCTCAGATGCACTGAGCTCGTCGGCTCCTTTCCCATCTCATCCTTCTCGCTCACTATGTCTTCTGCCAAGATTCACCATCTCTGATACTCCTCATCCTTTTTGTTTTCTCGTTCCTCACTGTATTTCACCGGATCTTGAGCCATCAAATATTTGTGTGTTCTCTTAAGTTCTTGCATACTTAGAAACACAAATTAGTGACACAAGCAAGACCTAATTAGACTAGTTTGATAACGCATCAAAGCAGCCATCGTTCAAACCACTTGGGGTTCTAACAACTTCAACCTGCTAGAACTTTACCTGCTTAGCATTTAGTCAACCTTGATCTACTATGACTTCTCATCTTTTGCCTAGCATCTGATCAACCTTGACCTGTCAGGACTTTGTTATTGCCAAATATCCTGTCCTCCTTGACCTATTTGAACTTCCCTTCTCACGCCTAACATTCGATCCTCCATGACTTATTAAGACTTCCTCATTTTTTAACATCCGATCAACCTTGACTTGTTAGGACTTCATCGTTGTCTAGAATTTAACCAACCTTAACCTTCCATGACTTCCCATCTTGTGCCTAACATTTGTTCAACCTTGACATGTTAGGGCTTCACTTTCTCGTACCTAATATCTGATCCTCCATGACGTGTTACGATTTCCCTCATTGTTAAGTATTTGGTCAATCTCAACTCATTTAGACTTGATTCTTGCCAACTCCTTATTAAACTTCAAACTTTCAAGTGTCCGATCAACTATGCCCTACTTGTACTTCTCCATTGTCAAGTATCTGATCAACTTTGACTTACTTGACTCTTTACTCAACCAACAAACATATTATTTAAATATCAAACTCAATTCGATGCAACTCGAGCTTGGTCAATTGAGCTTAGTCAACCTTGATTAGAGGTCGATTGCCCTAACAATCTCTCCCTTTTAATATTTGACAATATGTTTATGTTAGGTTAACTCATTATCTAAACATCCTACTTCTTATGTCAAAATATAAATGAAAATTTTCTAACTTAAACCCTTCATTTTCCCCCTTTGGCATACATCAAAAAATCTCCTCAAATTTTATTTGCCAACATCTCAATGGAGATTCCCTACCTTTCATTTCCATTAAAACTCCATCTTGTCTTAATTCATTTCTTAGTATTTAAAATCTAATGTCGAACAGAATAGTGATTATTTTGGAGGCAGAAAATTAGAGGAGAATTGTAGAGAAATAAGTACGAGAAATTGGAAAAAATTAAGAGAAGCCGCGATGACGCCATCTCTAGGATTTTTGTTGAAATTTTTTTTTATTCAATCATCCAAACTGGGTGAAAATGGCTAATCATGCATATAAATAGACCATAAATCAAACCCTAACTTTAAAAAGTCAAAAATATCCAAAAATTCTAAAAATAAAAAATTACTATAAATAGTAAAAAATAAGTTTGGATCCTCAAAAGAAGCACTAAAAAATGTTGAATGGACCTGAAAGTGGGGTGGTATGGGTTATACCCAATACCAAATAAAGGTATTTGAAAGAGCTTTGATTAGCAACTGACCGTGTCTCGTTTTGATACCCGAGTCAAAAGTTATGACCCATTGAAGTTCAACTCCTATTGCATCAACCCTGCATCAAAATCCTTCATTCTCCCTCTTTTATATCAAAATTATATCTTTAAGGTAAACCTCTCCCTCAAAGCATGCTCCACTTCAATCATTGCACTAATAATATTTTGGAGTTTCTAAATCTTTAAGAAATTGCAAAATTTATGTCATGAAGTTAAAAATTCAATCTTGAATATAAACTTTCCCTCTCAAATGCTCATTCTCATACCTTTAATATCCCCTTCTCATTTTTACTAGCTTTGAATGTTTATCCAAGTATGTTATAGGGTTAGGGGTAGTTAAAATACCTAAAAATGAGCTTAAATGACTAAAACAATCATATTCAATCAAAATCAACAAAACAGTCGATTGTTAAACTCAACTATTTGTTTGAAAATCTATAATTCAATTTCAAATCAAATTTTAGTAGTTTGAAAGTGATTATCAATCGATTAGCTTATTGACTTTGACCTTCAAACATTTGTTTCTAGGTTAAGTCATGGCCTAAGCAAGAGAATTACCTATTCCCAAAATATAGGTTGCTCTCTCACAGCTCATATGTTAATACCTCCTAAATTTCCTCTATGCCAAGCACCTAGTCGTCCTTGACTTATAAGACTTTTGTCTACCAAGAGCCCTTGTCTCTTGGCTTTCCACATCTATTAGGTACTTGGTCATTTTTAACCTATTGATACTTTTCATTTGCCAAGAGCCCTCACTTCCAAATCTCTCATTTGTTGAGTATCTAATTCACCTCGACCTATCAGGACTTTTTTTGTCAAATATTCAATCAATCTCAATTCACTTGCACTTTTGTGAATGCCTATTGATGTTTCCATATCTGCTAGCATTTGCAAGACATCCTTTATCAAACAGTCGATCAATTTCGACCCATTTGGACTTTTGCCAACTCTTATTAGACTTTCTCATTGCATCTACAATGTAACTATTAAGGAAACTTGAACACTTGATGTACAATGTCACTACAATAATATAAATCTAATTTAAAACCTTTATTAATCACATCAAAATAATATGATCGTCAACATTTTTGCAATTGAATAAATAATGAGTGAGCTACCGCAGGCCTAATTGTTGAAATCTTATGACTTTTACAGGAAGCGTAGGAGGTACCTAAGTCATGTTTGTTGACCAAACACTCAAGCCCTAAATATTTACATAGGCTTGCAATAAGTTATAAGTGAAGTAAGGGAGAGTGCCCATGTGTGTTGGAGTAAACTAGTCAATCAGGTAAGGGTTGATAGTTCTATTTGAGCAACAATTGAATGCAAGAGTTTCTAGTCAACTAGCAACATGTGCAATCAATTAAAAGATTTTTTTTTAGTTAATTGAAGATACAACCGTTGGACTTCAACATTCATATTTGAATTGTCCAATCAACATTAGTGCCAAATCTATATAATTAAGGTTTATAGGTGCTAAAGATCCATTGTTTACATCTCAATTCTCCTATGCTAAAGTTGATATGGTGTCCATAGGAATCCAAGAGCTTCGAAAAGAATTTAAAGGCTTCAACCTCAAGTTATTGATAATTTATTTCTTGCTAAACCTTACCCCTAGGGCTACCGGTACAACAATAAAGCGTTTTGGTGTTAATCAAACATTTATGAGTCAATTCCTAACTGTAGCGTACTGTGGATTAATTTCTTCTAATGAAAAAATAACTCTGGAATACTGACTACGGATTCGAATAGTTTGAGTATCTATATTATCCAAAAAAAAAAATAATGTTGAATAGAATAAGATAAGAATAGTTAAGGTTATAAATGAATCAAACGGTCATGAGTAAATTACACTAAATGAAAAAAGCATGCAATATATATATATATATATATATATATATATATATATATATATATATATATATATATATGTGTGTGTGTGTGTGTGTGTGTGTGTGTGTGTGTGTGTGTGTTCAATTGATTAATATTAATGAATAGAGAGTGAATTTTCATAAATAATATTCATGAATAAAATTTATAAATAATATCCATAAATAATATTCTTAAACAAAAATAAATTTTTTATTAATATAAATAATAAATAAAAAAATTTTAAAATAAATAAATAATCTTGTATTATCAAATTTAATATTCAATTAAATAAATTTTAAATTTTTAAATAATCAAATAAATTTGAATTGAGAATTTGATAACATTTCAACGAATCAAAACTCAAACTTAAACCAAACATTCATAAAAAAAAAAAATTTAATTAAATTTAAATAAATTTATTTTAAATTGGACAATTTATTTGACTCGTTATAAAGTAAATTTAAACATCAGAAAATTTGGCTACGGCTAGACTTAGTCGTTTACTACACTAAGAATACTCAACTTATTAAACTTGTACACTTCTTAATCAAGGAATATTATACTATACAGGTGTTTGATACACAATAATTACGACAAGTACAAGAATATAGTTGGAAGCCACTACCACAAGGACAAATAAGAATAGAAGAGAAAGTCTAGGGTAATTATGAGACTGATGGTACATATATGAATATTTGCACATCATATTCATATTCCAGATATCTTTACAGATCGGATATTTCGTCAAGGATCTTCGGTTTTGTATGTTTATGCGTTTTATTTGATGAAATATCTTTATCTTTAATAATAATAAAAAATCTTCATGGTAATCAATGCTGTGTTTACTTTGGAGGAGTAGTCAATCACGTCTCAAAGCCAAGAACCAGCCGGCCGACCCAGTGGAGCCTTTCCAGTCAAACACCGCACGCAGCTAACGGTGGACTCTCTCTGCTGACGTGTATAGAATTAACCTTACCTACCACATGGACCGGGTTTAATTAGTCCGGTTCGATTCGATTCGGTTCCCGGCTTGGAAAGCACTACTTACTCCCACGCTGGGAAGTTATTTAATTAATAGATAGGATAAAGTGGGAAGAGCAGAGCCGCCACTGCCTTTCCGTCCCTCCGCCGGGAGCGAAGCCACGATTTTGCTCATCCGAGTGGCTGCTTCTGCTTCTGCTTCATCGTCGGTTGTCGTTGTAGAGATTTGGAGGTTGATGGAGTCGTTGGGTTGGTGATGAAGGATTTGGTGGAGAGTGGAGGCGCAGGCTTGAGATCGGAGATGAGGAGTACTGTGGCGTCGAGCAAGGACGGAAGGGGCGGCGAGAGCTCCGTGGATGGGATCGAGGTGGAGAGCCCAGGAGTTTCCTTCAGTGGACCCCTGGGCAGCCCGCTCGACGGACGAGGCGGCAGGAGGAGCCCCGCCCGGTTCAGCCTCCCGGCCTCGCCGGCCTCCTCCTTCGGGAAGGTGAAGAGCGATAAGGAAGCGGAGGAGGAGGATGAGACGTATGTGGAGATCACCCTGGACGTGCGCGACGACGAGGTGGCATTCCACAGCCTGAAGGCGGCGGCGACCGGCGGCGGGGACGTGGAGGCGGACCCGGAAGTGGCTGCGCTGGCTAAGGAGCTGGAGAGACGCGCCGGGCTCGGGAAGTCGATGATTCGCACGGCTTCGTACAAGTTCAAGCAGGTGTCCCAGGAGCTCCGCCGGCTGGCGTCGTTCACGCGGCGGCAGGGGCCGGGGAAGCTCGACCGCAACAAGACAGCCGCTGCGCACGCCCTCCGAGGCCTCAAGTTCATCAGCAAGGCTGAAGGGGCCGCCGGATGGACGGCCGTCGAAAAGCGCTTCCAAGAGCTTTCCGTCGACGGCATGCTTCACCGCTCTCGCTTCGGCCAGTGCATCGGTCCGTTCTCTATCAAATCCCCGCTCTTTTCTTCTCCTCCAGAAAGAAACGTTTCTTCTTGATTAAAAAATCTTGAAATTTTCGATCCACAGGAATGAAGGATTCCAAGGAGTTTGCTGGGGAGCTGTTCGATGCATTGACGAGGAGGAGACACATAATCGGCGATAAGATCACAAAATCTGAGCTGAAAGAGTTTTGGGACCAGATTTCTGATCAGAGTTTCGATTCCAGGCTTCAGACCTTCTTTGACATGTAAATATTGAACTAATCCTCTGTTTTCCACCTTTCCCAACTTTGCAAAAGACACTAGTCCTAATTCGCTCATCCAATTCACAGGGTTGATAAGAACGCAGACGGAAGAATCACGGAGGAGGAAGTGAAAGAGGTAAGCGAGTACTCGAGCATTGCCCTATCAATTATTTGTTAATTGATTCAGCCAACAAACAATTTGCAAGCAGATTATCTTGCTGAGCGCTTCGGCCAACAATCTCTCTAAGCTTCAGGAGCAAGCGGAGGAGTACGCTGCGCTGATCATGGAGGAATTGGACCCGGACAATCTGGGATACATTGAGGTAAAGCATGCCTTGTGATCAATTACGCTGTGGATCGAGCTACTGACGGGGGGGTGATGATTTCAGATATACAACCTGGAGATGCTGCTTATCCAAGGACCGACCTACTCGGCGCAGATCGGCACCACAAACAGTCGAAATCTCAGCCAGATGCTCAGCCAGAAGCTGCGGCCGACGAGGGAGCCGAATCCCCTGGTGCGGTGGTATCGTGAAGTGCGTTACTTCCTGGAGGACCACTGGAAGCGGGTGTGGGTGGTGGCGCTGTGGCTCTGTGCCTGCGCCGGCCTTTTCTGCTGGAAATTCGTCCAGTACCGGCGTCGGGCAGTGTACGACGTCATGGGCTACTGCGTATGCGTGGCCAAGGGCGGCGCCGAGACCCTCAAGTTCAACATGGCCCTCATCCTCCTCCCCGTCTGCCGCAACGCCATCACCTGGCTCCGAGCCCACACTCTCCTCGGCAAGGCCCTGCCCTTCGACGACAACCTCAACTTCCACAAGGTCATCGCTGCGGGCGTCGCCGTCGGAGTCTGCCTCCACGCCATCTCGCATCTGACGTGCGACTTCCCGCGGATGCTCCACGCGACGAACCAGGAGTACCAGCCTATGCGGCCCTTCTTCGGCGACTCGCAACCCGGTGACTACTGGTGGTTCGTGAAGGGCACGGAGGGGTGGACCGGGGTTGTCATGGTCGTGCTCATGGCCATCGCCTTCACGCTCGCCACTCCTTGGTTCCGCCGCAACCGCCTCCGCCTGCCCTTCCCCTTCAACCGCCTCACCGGCTTCAACGCCTTCTGGTACTCCCACCACCTCTTCGTCGTCGTCTACGTCCTCCTCATCGTCCACGGAACCTTCCTCTACCTCACCAAGGAATGGTACAAGAAGACGGTAGGCGAGACCACAAACCTGCTGCCCAATTTCAGCCTCCTCCTTCCTTGCTCGACCACATTCACTGATAAATAAAAACATCAATTTGCAGACATGGATGTACTTGGCGATTCCGGTGATCCTCTACGGCAGCGAGCGATTGATCCGCGCGCTTCGGTCCAGCGTGCGGCCGGTCAAAATTTTGAAGGTGGCGGTGTACCCGGGCAACGTTTTGACTCTTCAAATGTCCAAACCTCAAGGTTTCAAGTACAGAAGCGGACAATACATCTTCGTCAACTGCGCTGCTGTCTCTCCTTTCCAATGGTATATTTCCAAGCCACGCCTGCGAATCAATCTTGTTCTCCATCAATAATTGCTCTTGCCGTCCGTCAAAGCGCAGGCACCCATTCTCCATCACGTCGGCCCCGCAGGACAACTACATCAGCGTCCACATACGGACAATCGGCGACTGGACTAGGCAGCTCAAAGCCGTTTTCTCTGAGGTAGACGAAGCTTGACTTGTCTGTGGCGTAGTTTCATCATCATCTCTTCTATGGTTATCTGCAGGTGTGTCAGCCACCGGCAAGTGGACAGAGCGGCCTTCTGAGGTCGGATTACGACAGAAACAACAGCCTCATGTAAGTAATTTAGACGTTGATAAGATCAGGCATACGACAAGTAGAGAAGAATATGCTGCTCTGTCTTTGACGGTTTCTCCTCGTCCTTCCATCGCCTTCTATTCTGTCGCTGTTGCTCCCTCATCCTAGCGGCCTTGATCTTTGCGTCTCCTCCGTCCCAATTAATTATACATGTACTAATGATAGGAACAACAAATAATTTGTCCCCACTGTCTTGCCATCGCAATCGATCGATGTCTATCAATTCATCGGCGAGTAAATTATGCATTTTATGACTTGCTCAACGCAGTTGATGGCTTTGCAGCTTTCCGAAGGTGTTGATCGATGGGCCTTACGGTGCTCCGGCCCAGGAGTACAAGAAGTACGACGTGGTGCTGCTCGTGGGGCTGGGCATCGGCGCTACCCCTTTCATCAGCATCGTCAAGGACATCGTCAACAACATGAAGCGGCTGGAGCCCGAGGAGAGCGACGACGACGGGTCCTTCTCCTCCGAGACCGGGGAGGGCGGCGGCGGCGGCGGCGGAAGCAGGCACGCGGGGACGACGCTGTCGTCGTCGTGGTCGTCGTCTTTCAAGACGCGGCGGGCGTACTTCTACTGGGTGACGCGGGAGCAGGGGTCGTTCGAGTGGTTCCGGGGGGTGATGAACGAGGTGGCGGAGACGGACAAGAAGGGCGTCATCGAGCTGCACAACTTCTGCACCAGCGTGTACGAGGAGGGAGACGCCCGGTCGGCGCTCATCGTCATGCTGCAGTCGCTCAACCACGCCAAGAACGGCCTCGACATCGTCTCCGGCACCCGCGTCAAGTCCCACTTCGCCCGCCCCAACTGGCGCAACGTCTTCAAGCGCATCGCCCTCAACCACCGCGACCAGCGAATCGGTCCGCACCCAACAACTCTCTTTTCTCCCTCCGATCATCTCCTGCAATGTCTCATCCTTCATTTTCTTCTCAATCTGCCTGCAGGCGTGTTCTACTGCGGCGCCCCGGCGCTGACGAAGGAGCTCCGGCAGCTGTCCACGGATTTCTCACGGCGGACCAGCACCAAATTTGACTTCCACAAAGAAAACTTTTAGAAGCACGTACTCATTCAGTAATCTCACGATCGATAAATATTACCCATATCTGAAAGCCTTTTGATCTGAATAAGATATTAAGATTGACAACGAAAGAGAATGTAGGATGAGTCGATCATAAGATATTGATTGGAGTTACACAGCATTTGTCACCAATATTTTCCTTGATCAAATGCTTCTTTGTCTTTTTCTCTTTCTTTTAGGTTAATGTCTATGATAAACTATTCCTTGGAGTGGCTGGTGACCTGAGCACATCAGTGGGGTTCTAACTGGCTCCCAGTGAGGAGCAAGACTGAAGTCCCATGTTATCTGTCTGGTGGACCAAAATAAAGCACTTCTTCAAGTCATAAAAATAGAGAAAACTTTTTTCTTTTTGCATCAGCTCAGATTCCATTCCATCTATTTCCCTTGATCAGATCGAATTAAGCAAGACTGAAGTCCCATGTTATCTGTCTAGTGGACCAAAATAAAGCACTTCAAGTCATAAAAATAGAGAGAACTTTTTTCTTTTTACATCAGCTCAGATTCCATCGATTTCCCTTGATCAGATCGAATTAAGTGAGAAAGGCAGGTGTTCCGGCAGGATATCATGGACAGTCAAGTCAATAGTAAAAAAAAACTCCAATTCACAGACAGTTGCTCCTACCTCAATATGAAGGGATTTGAAAAGAAACTGAATGAACAGATTAGATAGGTGTCGGGGATTCTCATCGATAAATCATTCCGACGCTCAAGTCAATCTTGGTAGAAGAAGAAAAAAAAAGTATGTGAAGTTGCTGAACTAGCTGAGAGAAAGTTTTCATATCTATGAAAGGATTTATATACTTACGAGAAAGGAATCTCCACGTCTACCTGAGAGAAGACCTTTGCTAGGGCCGAGGAGACCAATTCTGCAGGTTGTTGACATGGGGTTCCCACATGAGGCATCTGGAGGACAAAGTTTGTCAATCTCGTAACCGTCCTATGACTTGACAGTACTGAATTATTCTTACCTTTTGGTTGTATATATGCGTAGGCACGAGGGGATCTAGGGAATCGGACCTGATAACCTCATAATCACCTTGATCCCTTGATAGACCTCGCACACTTGGGAGATTTTGACAGTTTCTGTGTGAGGTAGGGGTAGTGGCGGAGATGGAGTGTGAAGAGACCGAGTGGACCGAAAGGCCGCTTAACTGAAGGATTCGGAGAGGACGAGAGGTGGAGGAACTGAGACATCCAAGAGCCAGGCTGCCAAGTTGTTGAGCAGTGAGTGAGTGGCCGAGTGATCAAGAGGTGGATTAGTTGAGTGACCGAGTGATCAAGAGGTGGATTGATTGAGCGGCCGAGGTCGAGATGGCCAAGTAGCCGAAATGACTGAGAGGTTGTATGACCGAGAGGCTGAGTAGTCGAGTAATCGAGTAGCCGAGAAGGGATAGGGATGGAGTGGCCGAGACGACTGAGAGGTCGTATGACCGAGAATGACTGAGTGATCGAGTAGCCGAGAAGGAATGGGGTGGAGTGGTCGAAACCCAGTGGTTGAGACCCAGTGATTGAGACCTAGATGGCCGAGACCGAATAGCTGAGACGTCTTAGGTCGGGATGGCCGAATGACCGAGACGACTGAGAGGTCGTATGGCCGAATGACCGAGACGACTGAGAGGTCGTATGGCCGAGAGACTGAGTAGTCGAGTGATCAAGTAGCCGCGACGGCTCAGATCGGAATGGTCGAATGGCCGATGTAGAGAGGCATCGATCTACTTGAGATTGACTATTGACTTTTTGATTTAACATATTAGCTCATCCTTTGACCATATCTGCTATACAAGACTAATCAAAATCTGTCACGTAGGCCGGGCAAAGGCAATCACTGGCCTCATCGACAGGTAAAGCTAAAGAGCAGCCTGCTCCGCACGTAGTGACGCACTGAACCCATGCCACTCACAGCATTATGAAGGCCCATTCACTTGCTCAACTCTCCATGTCAAAATCAAGCAAAGGAACCAATTTCTTCTGAAACTGCATTTGATGCTTGTGGCAACAAGAGGTGTAAAACTAGAGTATATTCTCATGAAGGGAAAGGGGCTCTTCACTTTGGAAGCTATCATTGGTTCTTAGATAGCCACTAGAAGTGATGGAGAGCAACTATGAAACATCCACTGGTGGTCAACTTCTGCAACCCAAAGTTAGGTTAAGGGACAGTGTTCAACTGGCAAAGTTGAAAATTTATGGTCCTTTGAAAAAAGCTTGGTTGGTTGGTTGGTTGCTGACTCATTTTCCAGTCAAAATCGAGCAGCAGATCACTTTCTCTTCTCTCTTAACAGGTTGTTTGATTGGATGTTGATTTTTGGATGGTGTTATTATCCGTGTAGACCTAACCAGAGGTGACAGACATTGAATTTGGTTGTCAGTTGGCTAAATTATTATCTTATTAACAATTTGACTAGAAAGAATCACAAAATTTTTCCTAATCTTGTATTTAAAAAGATTAAATTTTTTTTTTTTCAAAGGTATTGACCCAAAGAGATAAGAGTCCTAACAAAAGTCCTAGATGTAATAATTATTATTAAGAAAATGATGTCCCCGGGGCAATGATGCAACGGTAGAGGGAGTTGATCTCCAATTACGGCATATTTGTAAAAAATTTCTAGATGTAATAATTATTATTAAGAAAATGATCCCTCCCCTGTGTTGATTTGATGATTTAACCATATGAGTTAAGTTAGATATGCAATTGATGTTGTTAATGTCACGTGTGCAAACTTAGTTATACTAGAGAGACTTAGTACTCAAGGCTAGACAATCTGAATTGAATAGTTAATGACTTAGGGTAAAAAACTCAAATGAAAGGGATACTCAAAGTAGGCAAGATGAATTCGAGGCAAGTGATCCAAATCAAGAAGGCGCTCGATATACTTGAGGATAGGGATGCCATATCAAAAGATGAGCTTGATGGGCTTTAGGGTTTAAAGACTAGATTGAGGTGTGTTCAAAATACTCGATAGTTGGAAGTCCAAACTGAGGAATTGAAGACCCAAAGAAATGTGAGTGATTAATTATGTTGTTGTAATCTAGGGTTTGTTTTGGGTATATACATTGTTTGAAATATTTGAAAGGGGGTTGATGAGTTGTCATGGAGTTTGGGATGTCATCCAAATAGTTCCATTAGGTTAAGAAAAGCTTGCTTGGTTGACTAAGGTTTAAAAATCAACCCCTAATGGTTAGTTTGGTTGTTTTAAGAAAGCTTTGGTAGACCAATGACTTCTTGGTAGCATGGCTTTAATAAATGTAGGAGCCTTGGTTTATAAGGCTTTATGATTACTTTGGGTACTAAGAACTCATGAATAATATCCAAAAGCTCTTGTGCTTATCAAGATAGAATGCCCAAGGAAATTTAGAGTTTGCATCAATATTAATACCAAAGACTTCAACATTTAAAGCTCTAAGTAATTTATCTTCTCTCCATGGTTTTTCAATTTCATTTAAAATAAAAATATATGAGGACTATTTGTTGAGATAAATCTTGGTTAGGGAAGCTCAAAGATAGCTTGCAAAATCTCGATTAGGATCAAGCTCAAGTAGAGCTTGCAAAATCTCATTTAGGGTTAAGCTTGAGGTGAGTTTGCAAAATCTCAATGTTTTGGTTAAGAAGATTATGCTGATGCAATTGTCCTCGGTCATGGTTGACCAAGCTCAAGTTGAGTTGAGTTTCGATATTTGATCAATATATTTGATGGTTGAGCGAGATGTCAAGTAGGTTATGATTGATCAAATACTTGATAATGAAAAAGTCCAAATTGATCACGATTGATCAGATACTTGACAGTTGAAAATTCAACAGAGAGTCGGCAACGGAGAAATCCAAGTGGATCATGGTTGACCAAATACTTGACAGTTGAAAGTCCAATAAATAGTTGACAAGAGCGAAGTCTAAGTGGATCACGATTGATCAGACACTTAGCAGTTGAAAGTTCCAACAAAAAATTGACAAGGGCAAAGTTCAAGTGGATCACAGTTGACTAGACACTTGATAATGAGGTGAAGTCCTAACAAGTCACGAAGGATCGGATGTTAGGCATGAGAAAGGAAGTTTTGACAAGTCATGGATGATCAGATGTCGGACACGCTGTTGAAGTCTTGACAAGTCATGGAAGATTGGATGTTAGATATGTGGTGAAGTCGTAATAGGTCATAAAGGACTAGATGTTAGACGTATGAGTAAAGTCTTGATAGACTAAGGAGGATCAAATGTTAGGCGTATGAATGGAGTTCAAACTGTTGGAATAGATGACGTCGCTAGAGGGGGTGAATAGTGATTCTTTGATCGTCGTTGATTGCCATTCGTTGTGCTCATCTACAAGGAGTTAATGCACAACAAAAATATATATAAAACAAATACAAACCAAAAACAAAAGTGAACTAATTTAACATGTTTCAGATGCCCTAGTTCCTACTCCATTGCCAATCATCCTAATGAAATCACCACTATCTCTCTCCTTGTTGGATAACTTTCAGAAGTGGAGAAACCTCTTAAACATCTGTTGTTATACAAAGCAACACAAACAAAACAAAGATACAAATATAAGTATATATAATGAAAATAACAAGTTTACGTTAATGAAACTTTACTTTAGGTTTTTTTAGTTTCTTTAATTTGCCTTGGAAATACAGTAACACTTTTCTCCAAAACACCTAAGAACCAACTGAAAAAATCTCCATGAAGCCCTCCCTTTATAACCTTCAAGTCAGGACTGATTTTCATTTATCAGTCGATTGCTCAATTGAATTCAATTGTTGCACTTAAATAATGTCTCTTACCAAATTTGATTTACCATGAACAATCGACTATTATTGTTTATCAATAGATTAATGTCTAAACAATCGATAGTTGTAATTAGTCGACTCTTATTGTGAATCAATTGATTGCACTGTAGCAGAAACACTATAGTACTTGACAGATACAATTCATCAATTCGTTGTTACTATAGCAGATGTTGGACCAATGGAATTCATATATCTCCATAATAGTATGATATTATCCACTTTGGGCATAAGTTCTTATAGTTTTATTTTTGAGCTTTATTTAAAAGACCTTATACCAATGGAGATATCTTCCATCTTATAAATTCATGATATTCTCCATATTTCTAATGTAAGACTTTAATTGTACTTCCAACAATCCTTCTCTTAAATGAAGGACCACCATAATCCAATCGAGGTCACTCCTTTCCACTGCGGTTGGGTGCGCACAGGGGCGGATCCAGGCGAGGGCTGGAGGGGGCTGAAGCCCTCGCCAGGATCGCCAGTGCCGCCTGTGGGGAATACTGGGACCAGCATTTTCACCGGGCTGGAGGGGGCTGGAGAGTGGAGAGGGCTGGAGAGGGCTGGCGCCTGGCCGGCTGGAGGTCTGGAGCAGGCGAGCCGCACTGCAGCAGCCAGCAGGGAGACTGGGAGAGGCGATCAGCGACAGCGAGACGGGGACGGCGATTTCACCAACGCCGCGTGGCCTGCGTCGCCGCCTCATGGCTCAGTCGCGACTCTGCGTCTCCGCGAGCACATCGCTGAGCGCAGAGCGCCCCGCTGGAGTTAAGGCATGCGATTAAGGGGTTATAGGATAGTTTAATGGATACAACCCGTTAACCCGTTAAGAACCAATAAACGTCGAAACCTATTCGCCCGTTCGCCGACACTCTGTTTCCTCCTCATCTTCGCCCGACGCTGCCATCGCCTGCCGCCTGCCACCTCTCTTTTGCTTTCTCGCGCCGTCTTCCTCACCAGCCGAAGCCATCGCCGCGGGCCGCCGACACCGCCACTCCTCCCTTCCTCGCGGTTCGGGTTCCTCGCGGTTCCTCCTCCGTCCGACGCCGGCGCCGTCGAGCTTGCCCCGCCGGTGGTCAGCAAGGGCGATTTGGAGCCTTTGACTTCGCCTTTGATTGCGTCCAAGGATTAAGGAACTCGTTGGGAGGCGGATTGGCAGCAAGATCAAAGAGGAAGATAGGTAAGGGTTTTGGTAGATTTAGGGTTGGATAGGTTTCAATTTTCTAGGATTTTGATTAATTTTTCCTTCACAGCTGGTTGCTGTGATTTGAATGGTTGCTGTAATTTGAACGGAATTGGTGTGGTTGAGAAGGAGGAAAAGGCTGGATTTTACGTCAAGGAAGGCTAGGGCTTCAAATCTGGTAAGTTCTTATTAAGTTGGTTGGATTTTTGAAAGGGTTAGATCCTTATGCGTTGTTGTGTGTCGGCATGATAAAGCTGCCCTATTTTCTATGAACAGAACAGTGAGATTGCGGTTGTGAAAAGGAAGAAGAGAGGAAGAGGAATCTAGAGCTAGATTGGGCTTCAATCTGAGGAAAGCTGTGAATCCATTCTGAGGTAAAATCTAGTTGCTTCTAGTTGATTAATAGAGATAAACCTTGAATGTAAATTGGTTTTAGTTAGGAAGTTTGATGCATTGATCAGAAATTGATTAGGGTTATTTATTTATGTAGATTATGGAGAGGTATTTTAAACCTAAACGTTTTCGTAACGAGGATTCTTCCAATGATCCTAATATTAGTGAAGCTGTGGAAAATCAATCTCATGTCGAATTAGATTTAAATGATATTGTTAGTGATCCAGGATTACGAAAGTCAATTGAAGAATTTGATATTTCTATTCGAGATCAAGTCCGAAGAGAGTACTTGACTAGGGGCCCTTGTCAACCAATTGGGCATGTGTATCCAAAAAGAGCTTTTGGTAATCAAGAAAGAAGTTTCCAAGAAAGTTGGTATAAAATATATACATGGTTAGAATATAGCATATCAAAAGATGCGGCATTTTGCTTATGGTGTTATCTTTTTAAACCAACAAATAAAGGAGGTCGATATAAAGAGGATGTCTTTATAAAAACAGGATTCGTGAATTGGAAAAATGCATTAGAAAGATTTAATTTGCATATTGGTGTTGTGGATAGTTGTCATAATAATGCTAGAATACAGTTTGAATCTTTTCAAGATCAAAGACATGGTATTTCAAATATATTACGAGCACATGGGCGAGATATGAAGGTTTCTTATCGTACCCGTTTAACAGTAATGTTAGATGTTACGCGATTTCTTTTGAAATTCTTTTGAAGCAGGGACTATCTTTCCGTGGACATGATGAGTCAAGTAATTCTTTAAATAGAGGAAACTTTCTTGAATTGCTTCAATGGTACAGTCAACGAAATGAAGAAGTTTCCAAGGTTATTAATCAAAATGCTCCTGGAAACAATCAAATGATTTCTCCAGCAATTCAAAAAGATCTTACACACGCTTGTACCTCTGAGATCACACTTTCCATAATTGAAGATATTGGAAATAATGTTTTCTCCTTAATGGTTGATGAGTCTCGAGACATTTCAGTGAAGGAGCAAATGGGAGTTGTTTTGAGATATGTGAACAAAAGAGGACAAGTGATTGAGCGATTCCTTGCAATTGTACATGTATCTGATACTAGCTCTCGTTCTTTGAAGGATGCTATCGATGCTTTATTTGTGAAACATGGATTATCATTATCCAGGTTAAGAGGTCAAGGATATGATGGAGCTTCAAATATGCGGGGTGAATTCAATGGATTGAAAACTCTCATTTTGCAAGAAAATCCATATGCAAGATATATTCATTGTTTTTCTCACCAATTGCAATTAGTTATTGTTGCTGTTGCCAAAAGTAATATCAATGTAAGTGATTTTTTTAACTATGTCTCTATGATTGTGAATACGACTGGAGCATCATGTAAAAGGAGAGATCAACTTAGACAAATTGAACATGATAGAATTGTTGCAATGTTAGAGGGTGGAGAGATTAGTACTGGCAGTGGTGAAAATCAAGAAACTAATTTAGCAAGGCCAGGAGATACTCGTTGGGGATCACACTATTTGACATTGATTCGTCTATTATCTATGTGGCCTTCAGTGATACAAGTTATGGAGAATATTTGTGATGATTCTAGTTCTTTTGATAGTAGAGGGGTTGCCAAAAGTTTGATTCAGAAAATGGAGAATTATGAGTTTGTTTTCATATTGCACTTGATGAAGATGATATTGGGAATGACACATGAATTGTCACTTGTCTTGCAACAAAAGGATCAAAATATTGTCCAAGCCATAAGTTTGATTGAAAGTGTGAAAGATCAATTTCAAATATTTAGGGAAGAAGGATGGTATACAATTATGGATAAAGTCAATACATTTTGTGAGTTGAATGAGATCCCAGTGTTGGATATGAATGATAATTGTTTGGTTGGTGGTCGTAGCAGGCGCAGAAAGCAACTTATCACCAATTTGCATTATTATCGTGTGGAGATTTTCTATCAGGTATTATTTCTAAAAATTTTACATTATTATATTCGCTAATAAGATTTTCTTTACTAATTAATTATTATTGTTGCAAATTATAATGTTAGGTTGTTGATTCAGTTATACAAGAGATGAATACTCGCTTTTCCGAAGTTGGCACAGAATTGCTTAGGTGTATGGCATGTCTTCATCCAAGAAATTCTTTTTCTGAATTCAATGTTCAGAAACTAGTTCGACTTTGTGATTTATATCCTGAGGATTTCTCAACTAATGATTGTATAGTTATTGAACAACAACTTCAGAATTTCATTCATAATATACGACGAGATTCAAATTTTTCTGAAATTAAAGATTTGGGAAGTCTTGCTCAGAAAATGGTTGAAACTCTAAAAAATCAAGCTTATCCATTGGTTTATCGTCTGATTGAGATGACATTAGTTCTACCAGTTGCGACTGCTTCCGTTGAAAGAGTATTTTCTGCAATGAAGACGATAAAGACTGATTTACGCAATAGAATGGGAGACGAGTGGATGAATGACAGTCTAGTCGTATACATCGAGAAGGATATCTTTTCAACAATTGAAAATGAACAAATATTGCAACGTTTTCAAAAGATGAAAAGTCGCAGGATGCAATTGCCTCCTCTTTCTTATCCGAAGACCACAAGGTCTATAGACCACAGCCAACACTAATATGTTGTCCTGGTATGTTCTTTTGCTATTCTGTATATGGTTGTTTTTGCTATTCTGTATATAGTTGCTTTTGCTATAAGATGTAAATGGTGTATTATATTCACAGGTCCATTTTAGAGGATATCTAAGAGAAGTTTTGACACCTTATGAAGGTGAAGAATATGTGAAATGAAGCTACATTAATTCACTAAAAGAGGTATGACTTTTAAGATTTTATATGTTGGCTACTTGGCTCCATATTTTCTTTTGCACTTCATATAATTTTAAAAGTGGTTGTTTAGGTCACAATATGAAGACACTGGTGCTGGTGGAAGAACACAAATTTCGGCTTTGCAACCTGATATCTTGTGGTAAAGATTACTTGAAGCATTATTAAGGCATGCAATTATTTATTCTATTTTTTTACTTATTAAATGCTGAAATTTATGTGAGGTTGAACTGTATTCATGCTGATATTTATTTTATTTTCTAACTACTAGCATTCAAGTGGATTTTGTTAGTTTCTGGATGTGTTCATAATGTTCGAGAGGTCAAGAAATAGAGATTTTAGAGCTTTGTTACATAACTTTTGAGGTTTAAAAAGAACACTAGCTGTAGCTTGAGTATATTATTGTGGGATCTAATTCTGAAAACAATAAACTCAACTTGATATTATTACAATAATATTACATGTCTCTCAACAAAAATAGATTGTTAAGGCAAGGTCTTGGAGTAGGGGTAACTGATGCTCATCATTGATTCAACTACTTAAGAACTTGCTCCATAAGTATGTGCCAAATTTATTTAGAAACTTTACCTATTGTTTTATGATTTTAGAATGTTTTGAAATGATTATTATATTGTAAAAAAAAATTTATTAGCCCTCGCCAAAAATTATTTCTGGATCCGCCCCTGGGTGCACACCTTACGTGTACTACCTGGAGCACTGCCTGCTTAGGCCGAGAGCTCCCTTACCATTATTCCTATAGTCCGGGCCTCCCCTACCTCTTTCATTTTTTTTTTCTGAAGTTCCTTACATGGCTCTATTAGACCATGACTCTAATACCACTTGTTGGACTGATGGATCTACATATCTCCACAATGGTATGATATTGTCCACTTTGACCCTAAGCCCTAATAGTTTTATTTTTGAACTTTATCCAAAAGACCTTATATCAATAGAGATATCTTTCATCTTATAAATCCATGATCTTCTTCATGTATTTTTAATGTGTAATTTTAATTGTATTCTGAATAGTAGAAACATTATAACAAAAATACTATTCATAGTCGACTGATACTCTTCGTCAATCAATTTTTACTAAAGCATAAATTCTATAGAAGTATTGAAAATATTATTCACACCGAATTCATTTATGCTAAAGGACCCTTATGTTTCTAAAACTTCCTCGTACGATTAGTATCGATTAATCCTGACTTACTAGGGCATCATCTTTGCCTAGTATTATATTGACTTCAACCTACTAAACTTTACCAGCTTAGCATCTAATCAATTTTAACCTACTAAGACTTCTCATCTCATGTCTAACATCCTATAAACATTAATATGTTGGGGCTTCTCCATTGTCAAACATCTAATCTTTTTTGATCTGTTTAGACTTCTCATCTCTTGTCTAATATTTGATCAACTTTGACTTTTAAGGACTTCGCCATTGCCAAACATACAATCCACCTTAATCTGTTTGGACTTCTTTTTTCACGCTTAATATTTGATCCTCCATGACCTATTAATACTTCCACCATTGCCTAGTGTCCAATTAACCTTGTCCCACTTGGACTTACCCATGTCAAGTGTTTGATCCTTCATAATCTACTTGTACTTTGCCTTTGCAAACTTCCTGTTAAATTTTTAACTACCAAGTGTCCGATCAATCGTGACCCACTTGGACTTCTTCACTTGTTAATTTCCTATTGAATTTTCTGTTAAATTTGAGGGGTGTCCTAAGACAATCGTCTTACGGTTATACTATTTATTGGATAAATAGTAATTCACTATTTGAGTGCACATTTCATATGTATTTGAATGGATCTTAGACTCAAATACTCAATGTCCGCAATAGGATTCATAGCATGAAAGAATTTGTGATTGGATCACAACTCGTGAGTATCTCTACATCTCTACATGTGCAATTGAAATGTATTGAAATTATCCTTAGTCGAGGAATTGATGAGCATGGACGTCATCGATTCTGTTGAGACTAGCACGTTTAAACTTCTTGATTAGCCAAGCAGCTGATCTCATTGCTGGAGACATTGGATGTTGAGAGTTAAACGTGGATGTTGATTAAAGGTAACCAGTTCATTGGAGTGACCTGCCTTGAGACTTCATATGGTTCTATTCATATGCCAATGAAGATCTCAGTGCAGCTTAAGTGTGAGTTTCCTTTGACTTGCGGTATTCAAGTCATCTTGGTCATGGAGGCTTATACTTTGACATCTTAAGCAAGCATCTCCGATGAGGTGTGGATCCGAGATTATTGGGTATAAGTCGAAGTGTCCGAAAGTGTTTAAATAGCCCACAGAGGATTCACTGTCCTTGGAAAAGGAGACATATACCCTGCGGCCGCTTGTCAGGATTGTTACTAAAAGTCTTTGGCCAAAGTATTACATGTTAAGAGTACGGTACTCTTAGACACATATACAAGTAACTTAAATCCACAGGGCAAGAAAGCAGCTTGGGCTAGGTGTGACGTAGTCAGCCTAGTGGAGACCGACACATAGACCATGTCCTGAACCAAGCGGGTATAAGACGGTAAAAGAAATGAGACACGTTTAATTGGAGCTACTGAAGGGTTTAGAAGATGTTCTGGAATCAATCATTGATTTTTCGGTCAATTGAGGATCATGATGTACTACTAGGTGTCACTCATGATCGTTTAGTAATTAATGGTTAATTATGGACGACCAACATAGTCAGAAACCTATTAGGTTACACACACTACAAGTTTATCCGAAGGACTTAAAACGAGTTTGAGAATTGGATTCTCAGAACGAGAGAAAGAAAGTCTGATTGAACTAGACAAAGGACAAAAATGATGGATTTAATCTTATGAAGATGAAACAATCCAAATTGATTTGGTTCCTGATGGAAAGGATTTTGACATATCGAAAGCAATGCTGGAATTCATCTTTTAAAGACGAAATGAACAAAATTGGTTTGGTTTCAATTGAAGGTGTTTTGGTTATTGAACCAAACGATTTGGTTTTGAACTAAACAAAACAATTTAGTTTATTTTTGAACCGAACTTAAGTTGATCGATATAGGGGATAAAGTTTTTAGATTAGATCCAAACCCAATAAGATGTTGTTTAATATATAATATCAAAAAGGAATAAACGGTTGGCATTAAATTCTAATGGTTAGGATCAATTACAACCATTCAAATCTTAAACCCCATTAAACTCGATTTGCTACAGTGCTCAGTCCGATTTGCTATAATAACCGGATCGGTTCGCTACAGTAAACCCTAGGTTAAGCCTAGTTCAAGCCAAACCCAATTTCTCCTTCTTCTCAGTTCTCTCTGCTTGGCTGCCGCACGTGCACGTGTGAATCGCAATTTCCTCGCGATTCCGTTTCTGTTGGTGATAAGGTCGTGATTCTCCTCGTGATCCCGCATCCACCGGCAATAAAATCGCGAGGAGAGCACTATAAGGCCACCTTGGACCGCGTGGGAGAAGGAAGAGCGAACCCTAGCGCCGCCAGCCCCTTTCCCTTCATCGTCATGAGGAACCCTAGCATCGCCAGCCACCTCTTTCACCATCTCGATCGGACTCTACTCTTGGGTTTGCCGACAGTGTGAAGGAAGTGATCGTCGTCACCTCTTCTTTGAAGCTTCTTGAGCCTCCATTGCTCCTCCCTACTAGGTTCTCTCGCCCGCACTCGACTGTCGGAAGAGGTGATCCTGTTGCCTTCTCCTGATTAGCCTCTTCCACGCCCGTCGAGGAGCTCAAGCCACTACCAAAGTTGTTGCCACCGTTGAAGTTGTTGTTGGAGTGGATTCGCTGTTGGATCCAGCTGCTGGCTTATTGTTAGGGATTGTCGTGGAAACTCATGAAGGTTCCGAAGATCATTCCATACTCGTCGGAATAGTTTTGAGTTTTTATCCTAAATCGGTGGTCAAAGGTTGACTACTGTAACTATACCGGAAACACGATTGTCGGCGATAGTTAGAATACCCCGAAAATAAACGCAACGTGTGTTGTTACATGTTTTCGATATTAGAGTTTTCTCTTGTATCGATCGTTGTTGTTTGACAGCTAGTACCGAAGATGATAACACGACTTGTGGCTTAAGAAGCCATTTGGAAGAGAATCTGGTGTGAATCACTGGTAGAGGCGGAACTTCGACAGAGCCGCTTGATTGATGTCATTCCCGCTGAGTGTCATATGTCAGGTATACATAGAATAAATCATTATTTTAAAATTTAAAATTTTCAATTATGTCATATATCTATTATATTGTACATGTGTGTGTTGCGAGTGTTATAATAATTAGCTTTAGTTATTATTTTTCTTTTCGCTACGCATGTTTGTGAAATGTGTAAACATGCATAATGTCGTACCAAATGGATCCCAACAGCTTTGGATTGCCAAAGCTACAACAATGTTTGAATGATGGTGATCAGTCAATTGCTAGGCGGATTTCAATCATGATAACTACTTTATAAAAGAGGATTTTCATAAGGATTTCAATAAGACTGATACTTGAGGGTTCGTGGGTGAATATTGCTGCATTCCAGACTTTTAGGGAGCAATCTACAAGTAACAAACAATGACCAAAACAAAGTTATACAGTTTATTTATATTGTATTCATTTGTATCTTTATTTTTGTATTTGATTTGTGTTGCTTATAAGAACATATTTTGTAAGACATTTTTCTACCTTCTAAAGGTGTCAGACAAGGAAGAAGAATAGCGATGCTATCGCTAGGACTCTAGACCGTGCTAGGACTCTAGACCGTGAAGTAGATATCGAACATTCTAAACCATGTAAAATCTAGGTGTTCTAGTGTTTGTTGTTATGCTTTGTAATTTTATTTCCCTCTACGTATTAATCTTTTCTGATGAACATACAATCAACGAACGAACAAGAAATGCGAATCACTATTCACCACCAGCCCTCCCCCTCTAACGACTTCAACAGCTCTAACAATTTATCCTTGAAGATTGTGAGCCTTTCATATAAAGGCTTGCTCCATTTTGTTGTTTCAAAGAGTGGTAATAGTGGATTTGCAAGGTGAGCCTCCAAATCATATTAAAAAAAAATGATAAATCCCAGTCAGTCTATGGTAATCCTACCGACCACCAGTGTAAATCGAGAAGCGCATACAGCGGCCAATCCAGATGCCCAACATCCTTTGATTGCGTTCCCTAGAAGTGAGCTGGGGACCTCCAAATCATATTAAATATTCATGTTAGGTTGCATTTATTATTAATGCTTCAGCACCCCAATCATTAATTTTATTCGGTTACCATGAGACACTATCACATGCTTAGAACAGTATAAGAGTTGACATAATCTATTATCAACATAATTAAGAGATAATGGCGAGAAGTAGAGTTGCAGAAGAGGGCAAGAATTCGAATCTCGATGAAGTTGAAATAATACCCTCCTTCGTCATGGCTAACTGCAGTTTCTCGATTTACCTCCTCACAGATGGTTGTAAGGCGATCATGTGAGGCCGCTGGAGTAGCGGATTATATATAGAAAGACTATTTGTCAAATGACCATTCATTTTCTAACAACCCGATCATCTATTTCCTTATGACATGAGTACATGCATGATTTGTCTCATTTAAAAGATACAAATAAATTTAATTAATATTAGAACAAATTTATGAGCATTAGGGAAGTCCAATTAATATATACATGATTTTAACACCAATTACAAAAAATAGAATCTTAAAATTTTGTAATGTTCCTCCACCTCATTAAGTTGTTCAATATATTTTGGAGGTCAAATTATGTGAACTCTTTAGATTGAGTAGGATGAGGAACTTAAAAAGCCGAGTTATGTAGGGGCACTTGAGAGTCCTAATTGACATGGGGCAAGGTCATGTGGGCATGTCTTGATAAAAAAAATTATTACTTCAAAGTAAGAGAGATTATAAGTTTTTTTAGAGCTAAAATATTCTCATCTTACAAGAGAATACTCTCAAGAATATATTTTCATGTATTTTTGTGACAAGTCTTTTGGTTTCTAACCTAATTACTAAGTTGATTAATTCTTTTGGTTTCTTTTAGGGAAGTCGTGCTTAATTAGTTTGTAAAATCCAATTTGGACTACTCTCATAATTAATCGGGATACTGAATCTCATAATTAATGACCAATTGTAGTTTCTCGATTTACCTCCTTATAAATGGTCGTAGGGCCGATCGTATGGAATCGCTAAGATGAAGATCTGAATATCTGCTATAAAACAAAAACAAAAACACTACAGAGCAAAAACAAGCGTGCATGTGTATGGACGTACGTGTAGAAGCCGATGTATGGCAAAGATTCGGTTGATGACGTAGAGTAGCACTGCTATATATAAACCCTAAAAGGGACATGCAACCTCGAACGCAGCAAAACCGTGCGTGGCATGCCTGCACCATCTGCTGGAGGATATTATCTGTTTAATGCCTTCATCTAGCTGCACTCTTCACATTGCTATCGTACATGTGACAACTAAACTAATGATCTTCTGATATCAAGACCTAGGTCAGGGTGAAGCCTCGAGACTTGGAAATATTCTTGTCACCCCTCATCAGACCAGAGTCTCAATATAAAAGATGCCATTTAATTGCCTTAGAATTGAAACTGTATATATGTATGTTTGTTTGTTTCAGATTCTGCTTTTCAAGTTTGGGGCTCACAAGTTTTTCACAGTCCCCTTCCCTCGTGGAGAGTATACATGTATTAGGTGAATAAATAAACGGATTTTAATTGAATAGTGGATATAGAGTTCAGAATTTCTCATATTTATTTCAAGTATCTAATTTTTATAATATTTAAATCACGTAGTGTATTGTTGAAATACTTCTCCTTTTGTTTTATATTGATCTGTCAATTTCGTCTGAGATTGGTCACTAAAAAAAATGATTTTTTAGGGACGAGAATTAGCGACAAAAATTTTTTATCCTAAATTTGCAATATATTTTATGATGAAAAATATTTTCATAGCTAATTAGCAATAAATTTTATGACGAAAAAATTTTTGATGCTAAATCTATAATATATTAAATTCGTTGCAAATTTCGTTATGCAAAATATTTTTATCGCAAAATTTATCGTTAATTTGCGATGCAAAAAAAAATTCGTTCGTAAATTAGCGACGAATTCTCTATTCGTCGCCCAAATTGGCGATGAATAGAGAAATCGTCGCCAATTTGGCGACGAAAACTTGATTTGTCGTCAAATTTTGACGACGAAAATCAAATTCGTCACCAAATTGGCGACCAAACTTGAAATTTGTCGCCAATTTGGCGACGAAACTTGAAATTTATTGCCAAATTTTCGCATTAACTCTAGATTTGCCGATCTTATTTCCTTTCTTCCTTCTCGCATTTTCACTTCCCGCAGCACGCCTCCGTCGTCGCCAATCACCGCCGTCGTCGCTTCTGCTGGATCTCTCCAAGTTTTCCTTGCGTCTAAGGCTAGGTAAGCTTCTCCCTTCCTCCCTTCCTCACTTCGCGCACGTCGGATGTGCTTCTCGACGCCGGATTTGCTTCGGTGTCAGTGGCCAAGGGCGGGTCGCGACCCCTTGCATCGGTGGGTCGCAACTGGCCAACGCCCAGCTGGCCGCCAACAGGCAAGGGCCAGCGGCAGCAACCCGCAGGCCATGGGGCCAGCGGCCGCGACCTGCAAGCCAACAGGCGCGATCCGTAAGGCACCGGTCGCTGACCAGTGGTTGCGCCGGCTGCCTGGCGGCAGTTGGCAGTTGGTCGGCTGCCGTTGAATTGGGACAACCGTCCGCAGTCACCGCTGGCCATGGGTGTTGTTAGCCACTGACCATGGTTGGTTTTCGCTGCGTTGGCAATGATCGGTGGTTGCCGCGTTCAGTGGTCACTGGCGGTAAACTCGAAACTAATTCAGCTTTTGTAGTTTTTGTTTGTGCATATTAAATTTAAGTGTTGATTTTATAATGTTGTTTGTGCAGGTTTGCAATTTGCGTGGATGTAAAGCACTTGGAGAGATACTCGTTTTTGTTCATCGACTTTAGGTGTATTTATAATTATAGTTATTTTTGAAAATATAAAAATATTTAGCTATAATTGTATTTATTTGAATATTAGTGTTTATTATTATAATTTAGTAGGAATTAATTATGTTTATGCAATTGATGAGGAGATTTGTAATAATTTTTATTTATAGTAGATAAAAATTATTACAATTAAGTAAGAATGAATTATATTTTAATATGTTAAAATTTTTGGGTTCAAGAAAAATACAGAAAGCAAGAAGTTAGATGTATAAAAAGAATTTATCTAAATGTAAAGGTTTAACTGATGAATTTATTATGGGGTTAGAATAATTTTTGGAGTTTGCTTTAAGTAATGTTGAGTTTATGGATAAAGATAAGATAAGATGTCCATGCAGAAAATGCCACAATGGTAAATTTTTACAGTGTGATAAAGTTCGAGAACATCTTTGTAGATTTGGTTTCACTCCCAATTACTATAATTAGACTTGTCATGGTGAACCGTTCATAGGCGATGAGGATTATGGACAAAACATACAATACTCACTTATGGGGGATCAGAGTTATTATGATTAATTTAATCAATATCAGATGATGGTAACAGATGCAGCAGTACAGAATTTCATTACTAAACCGAGTGGTTCAAGTTCTAGTTTTTCTCTAATGGTTAAACAAATGTTTACTCCTTATGCATCACCATTGGAGGAGACAGAAATGTTGGATTGCAAGGGTGCAAACGTAACATAGTCCCACATCTAAATTACATAGAAAAGATCATGGGGTTAAAAGAATGGAAAGTATCTCCATTGGTATGAAGCATTTTGGGGAGAGCTCAAGAACAAAGTCATGAGGGTTTAGGCCCAAAGTGGACAATATCATACCATTGTGGAGATATTTTGATTCCATCGGTACTAACAAGTGGTATCAGAGCGAGACCGCTCTTCATCGGACTAACCACCGGATGAGCCATGATCCAGATCTAACCATGTGGTTTGAACCTTAAACAAAGGAAGTGGGTGCTCCCGTGTCTGAATCAAGAGGACTAGACACCAGGTGAGAAGTCCTAGTAGGTCGGGTGGACTGAGGGGCAAAAATTCCTAGTTGCGACTAGGTGGGAAGTCCTAGTAGGTCGGGTGGACCGAGGGGCAAAAAGTCTTAGGTGCGGCTAGGTGGGAAGTCCTAGTAGGTCGGGTGGACTGATGGGCAAAAAGTCCTGGTGGGTCGAGGATTCAGACATCAAAACAACGTTGGGAGGGACCTGTGGTCCTTTGTTTGAGGGGGGGATTGTTGGGTTGCAAGGGTGCAAACATAGTCCCACATCTAAATTACATGGAAAAGATCATGGGTTAAAAGGATGGAAAGTATCTCCATTGGTATGAGGCCTTTTGGGGAGAGCCCAAGAACAAAGCCATGAGGGTTTAGGCCCAAAGTGGACAATATCATACCATTATGGAGATATTTTCCATCCTTTTAACCCCATGATCTTTTCCATGTAATTTAGATGTGGGACTATTTTTGCACCCTTGCAACCTGACAATTCCCCCTCAAACAAAGGACCACAAGCCCCCCCCCCCAACGTCGTTTTGATGTCTAACAAGAAATACCAAGAGTTGGTGAAAATTTGAATAATGAACTATATCTCAAATTTCAAGAATTATTGAGTGCTACAGATGAACCGTTGTGGACTGGTTATGACAATCACACTAAACTATCTTTTACAACAAGACTGTTGAATGTCAAAGTAGAACATAATGTATCTGAAAATTATTTTAATGATTTTGTTCAAGTTATTGGAGAGGCATTGCCACGTGATCACATAATGCCCAATGATTATTACAATATGAAAAAACTCGTCAAAGACTTAGGTCTTCCAGTGGAAATAATTAATGTTTGCAGAGATGGTTGTATGTTATATTGAGGTGATGATGAAAATGCAGAAGTTTATAAATTCTGTAATCAAGCTAGATACAAGACTACTAGAAGGAGTCAACAACAACGTAAAGCATACACTTAGTTGTTTTATTTGCCTTTAACTCCTAGGTTATAAAGACTTTATGCATCAAAAGTCACTGTTCAACACATGACTTAGTATGCAATTCATCAAACAGAAGAGGGATCAATGTGTCATCCATCAGATGGACAGCAGTGGAAAAATTTTGATAGAACATATCCTGAACTTGTGAAGGAAACTCGAAACATTCAGTTAGGTCTTTGTACTGATGGATTTGCTCCATTTGGTAAATTAGGAAGCACCATTTGGTAAATTAGGAAGCAATTATTCTTGTTGGTCAATTATTGTAACTCTGTATAATCTTTCACCTATAATGTGCATGAAAACACTACATATGTTTTAACATTGGTTTTGTCTGGTCCACAAAATCTGAAGAAGTTAAAAGATGTTTATATGCAATCATTAATTGCATAGTTGAAACAACTATGGAATGAAGGTTTTCCTACCTATGATGTGCATACTAATCAGATGTTTATAATAAAGGTTGCACTTTTTTGGATCATAAATGACATTTTGGCTTATAGTATGTTATTAGGATGGAATACCGATGGGATTTTAGGATGTCCATTATGTATGGAGAGATCAAAATCAATCAGATTGAAATATGGGAAGAAGCTGAGTTATTTTGATTGTCATAGATAATTTTTACCATCGAATCATAATTTCAGAAGGAATAAAGAAGAATTCACAAAGAATAGAATTGAAAGAACACCCCCGCTATTGAGATTAATAGGTTAACAAATCTGGTATAGAGTGTATAATTTTTCATCTGTTATTGAAGATCCATATGGTACACCTTATGAAATGGAAGTATACATAAATGAATTAAACGAAGTATATTTTGAGATTTACTATATTGGTACAGTCATTTAATTCATCATAATCTTGATGGAATGCATATTGAGAAGAATATTTTTGATAATCTGATTAATACAGCTATGGATATCCCTGGAAAAAAAAAGATAATCTGAATGCAAGAAAAGATATGCAACTCTTTTATAAAAAAACCCACTCTTAATGTCGATGAAAGTAATAGGGGACTAAAACTAAAGGCAGTTTATACATTGAATAGAGATCAGAGATGTATTCTTTGTGAATAAGTGAAATAATTAAAATTTCCAGATGGTTATTTCTCTAACCTTGGAAGATGTGTCGATTTAAAGGAATGTAAATTGATTAGTTTAAAAAGTCATGATTGTCATATATTCATGAAAAGACTTATTCCTATCACTTTTAAGAAGTTGTTACCAAAATTTGTATGGGGAGTTAAGCATTTTTCTTAATGATATTTGCTCAACAATTTTGAGATACTCTGCATACATGGAGACATTAGAGAGAGAAATTTTAATAATTTTATGTAATTTAGAAAAAATCTTTCTACCTTTATTTTTTGATTCGATAGAACATCTTTTGGTTTACTTGCCTTTTGAAACTAAAGTTGGAGGTCATGTACATTTTCAATGGATGTATCCATTTGAAAGGTAAAATCATATTACTTATATATACTTCGTTATTTCATATATATTAATATCTAATACATTTATTTTATTACAATCAGATTTCTACATCATCTGAAGAAAAAAGTAAAAAATAAGGCATATGTTGAAGCCTATTGTTAATGTATACATTGTGGAGGAAGTAACAACTTTTGCATCATATTATTTTGAGCCTCCCGTCCGAAGAAAAAGACGAAAAGCAGAAAGAAATAATTAGGGTTCTATTGATCCCAATTTAACATCATTTTTAATTTTTAATTATTTTGGTCGATCAAGTGGACCATGTAAAGAGAGATACTTAATTGGTTAAGAATGACGCGCAATCCATACATATATTTTACTGAATTATCCAGAAGTAACATCGTATTTTGAGTGAGTATATATTTTATATTTTTTTCTTCGATCATAAATAATTTATGTTATAATTATTTTTTATAGGATTTTTTAGAATTTAAACTCTGAAATGTCAACACAAGAGTTTAATAGCTTCTGCGATGAAGAATTTGCATCATGGTTCAAAATATATGTGAGTATAAAATTTAAATTTGATTTATACATATTTTAACTTTTAATTAATTTTGAAATTTGATTTTAGATTCAAGCTAATCAAACTCATGTTGAGCAAGATCTGTTATTCCATCTTTCATGGGGTCCAAAAGCAATAGTACGGACTTAACCAATATATTTCATAAATGGATATAATTTTATATTCAGGAATATGGAATGGGGAGGGCTACAATGAATAGTGGTGTTTGTGTTAAATTATCCAATGATGAAGCTGCAAGTAATAATTTTTATGGGTTATTGGATGCAATTATAGAGGTGGAATACTCAGGTCCAGAAATATGAGTTGTTTTATTTATGTGTTACTGGTTTAACTTTGTTAGAGGGATGAAGGTGCATCCACGGTATAATTTGATTGAAATCAATCATAAGAGATTATATAAAAGATATGAACCATTTGTGTTGGCACAACAAGCAATTCAAGTATTTTATGTTTCATATCCTAGTTTGAAACGAGACAAAAATGATTAGTTTGTTGTTTGTAAAACAAAAGCATAGAAAAAAATTGAAGAACATTGGCAAGATATTGCATATCAAAAAGACGAAGTTGTAATCACATTTCAAACTGAGGAATATCATATTCCTACATTACAAGATCCCAACGGAGTAGTGATACACATAGATACAAGTGAAATTCATGAAAATGATCACGATGAAGACGAAGACGAAGACGACAATGATGATGATGATGATGACGACCATGACCATGCCCACGACGACGATGACGATGATGATTTTGATTTTTCATGATGAGTAAGTTAGGTTAAATTAAAAAAATATTAATAATTTATTTTAATATATGAATATTGAAGTGTAGGTGTATATTTCATTTTAATTTGTAAATTTAGTTTTAATCTTCAGAGTATGCAAATTTTGATTTACTAGATAGATTTATAAAATTTTTAATTTATTTTGTTGGTTATATATTTATTGTCTTAAAGTCATATTTTAACTGCATTATCTTTTTTCCTATAGATTATTAGAGGTGACTTAGTAGTGTGTTGATTAGCGCAATCTTTAAAAAAGATAGCATAATGGTAAGTTTTTTTTATATTACTCATTATGTAAATAATTTTTATTTATTTTATCCTAATATTTTTTTACAGTTTCGATGTGGTCGACACAGCATGAGTCATGACCATTCTGCACCTACGACCCCCACTCCTTCAGGTGCAGGACCATCTTAGACATATGACTCACCAGGACTTTCCCATTCCCAAGTATCCATGGAAGATCCTTCAACTCGACAATCAGCTGCAGAGATCACCGATACTCGAAAGTTTATATCGATCCCCTCTCGGCGATTCATAAGTATTTTAAATTAATTAATATTGCTAATTTTTATAATTATTTAACATCATTTATTTCATATTATATTATAGTTTTGCTAATTCTATACGTGTTATTTACGGTATTAATCGAATCCTGAATAACCATTGGCGAGGGGATTCAATGACATATACAAGTACTTCCGATCCCACCAAAGAGTTGTGATGGAATGAATTTAAGGTAAACTATCCACTTTATTTTATATATAATATTATTATTGAATATATAATAAATTATTTATTTCTCCTTTCAGTGGGTGTTCACTTGGGACCCTAACGATGAATTGAAAATTAGAAGATTTTAAAAAAAATGTGGTGATCACATCCGCTATGTGCTTAATCATGAAAAAACAAGGGGAAAAAGCTATCATGCATTACCAAGGAGAATTGGGTTAGAATTTGTCAATTTTAGGCAAAAATAGGAGTCATCAGAATAAACTTAATCAAGCTTATAATTCTGGAGACTTATCTGCGACATATGCGAGTGGCTCAATCAATATCGATGAGTATACATACATATTGGTAATTTTTTTCAACCACTTCAATTTTAATTTTATTTTATTATTTTTAACTATGATTTTTTAGGCCAAGGAAATGAGGCGAGAGCCATTTTTTATAGATACTTTTACTCGCATATTTCAAAAGAAAGACAAGACTTGGAGCAGGGACAGAGCTAAATCAATTAAGGTTTAGATGTGTATCTAAATATTTTTATATGTGTTTCTCAAATATTACAACATATTAATATTTCTTATGATAATATAGGAAAAATATGATGAGCTTGAGCTAGCACATCGAAATTCAAGTGTTAACTCTGAAAATGATGGATCTGAGTCCTCTATTCAGAATGATCTGAGTCGTTTATGGCTGAAGGCCAGTGGGGGATCCAAAGGTGGTGGAAGAATATTGGGTATGAGTTCTTTGAGCAGAACTCAAAGAGTTATTGATACATCTTCTACCATCTCTCCAACCATAACGACACAAATCCATAATTTGACTGAAAAGGTTAGCCATTTGAAAGTTTTGTTAATGCAACGAGATCAAGAAATGAGGCAAAGAGATTAGGAAATTAATGAATTACATCGACAACAAAATCTGATCATGCAATATCTTCAGTTACATTTCGCTCCTCGTGATGATGACAACGATGACAATGATGGTGGTGGTTCTTTATGAGTTTATTTTGTATGAATTTTTTTACAATCAGTATTATTAATATTTATCATTTTATTAAATTTTAAGTTATTAATTTATATATTTTTTATTAACACTGTTAATTTCTTTTTAAACAAGATTGGTGAAGCCAAATAAGAAGTAGAGGTAAGTCTTTACATATATAGTTTATAAGTTTCAGTTTATTTTTAAGAATGATACTTTTTCTTTCTTCGTTTTCTTATGCAGGATGAGAAAAGATATTGACGAAGAAGGAAGCAGAGTCGCTGGAGGGCAAAGACGACGACGACGATTTTATTATATCTTTTTCTTGTCCTCAGACTTCTTTATATTATTTGTATTATATGGATGTGGATTTATATTATGACTGGATGTAGTGGATTGGATTTTATCATGTTGATGTTGATTTGGTATCATGCATGTAGTGAATTTGTTGTATAAACATGTTATATGTATAATTTGGAGAATAGATTGTGTGATTGTGTTTATGATATGATTAAAGATTTGTATTGAATGAATGTGGTGTAATAAATGTGGAATGATTAGTATAATTGGTATGATTAGTAGAGGTGCGCGACCGAGCAGAGTAGAGGTGCACGCCCGACGAGAGCAAAGGCGCGTGACCAACTAGAGCAGAGGTGCGTGACTGCTGACGTAGAGGCGTGCGATCGCCGGCAGGGAGGAAAGCCACGATTTCAAAAATCACGATCTTTCTTATATGAGAAGCTACAGTGCGATTTAGGGGTTTTGTGGTGTTGGGTTGAGAAAGAAAAAAATTGAAGTAAACTGACTCATAACCTAAATCGGGTTTAGCTTTGTTACTGTTGTGAACCGAACCAGCACTTAACAAATCGGGTTTCTTTTGGATTAAAATTAAATTTCTTGGTTCAATAACCAAACGACCTCCGATTTGACCCAAACTAGTTTTGTTCATTTCGTCTTCACAAGATGAAACCCCTCATTACCTTCGTTTTGCCAAAATATTTTTTATCATGAACCAAACCAAGTTGGTTCAATTTGATTCAAAATTGAATAGTTTGGTTCAATAACCAAAACACCTCTGATTTGAACCAAACTAATTTTGTTTATTTCGTCTTCATAAAACAAAGTCTATCATTTTAGTTTTTGTCCGATTCAACCAGATTTTATTTCTCTCAATCTGAGAATATAATTCTCAAACTCGTCTTAAGTCATTCGAAGAACTTGTAGTGTGTGTGACCCAATAGGTTCCTGGTTATGTTGATCGTCCGTAATTAACCATTAATTATGGAACGATCATGAGCGACACCTAATAGTAGAAGATGATCCCCAATTGATCAAAAAATCAATGATTGATTCTAGAATATTTCTAAGCCCTTTAGCAGCTATAATGAAACGTACCTCGTTCCTTTCACCATCTTATACCCGCTTAGTTCAGGACATAGTTTATATGTGTTAGTCCCCACTAGGCTGACTACATCACATCTAATCCAAACTTATTTTTTTGTCATGTGGATTCATGTTACTTGTACATGTGTCCAAAAGTGTCATACTCTTAACATGTGATGCTTTGACCAAAGACTTTTAGTAGCAATCCTAATAAGCATCGCAGGGTATACATCTCCTTTTTCAAAGAGCAGTGAATCCATTATGGGCTATCCAAACACCTTCGGGCATTTTGACTTATACCCAATCATCCCGAGTCCACACCTCGTTGAAGATATTTGCTTAAGATGTCAAAGTATAAGCCTCCATGACCAAGGTGACTTGAATACCGCAAGTCAAAGGAAACTCGCACTTAAGCTGCATTGAAATTTTCATTGACATATGTATAGAACCATATGAAGTCTCACGGCAGGTCACTCCAATAAACTAGTTACCTTTAACTAGCATCCACATTTAACTCTCAACGTCCAATGTCTCCAGCTAGTGAGATTGGCTATTTGGTAAATCAAGGAATTTAAAACGTACCAGTCTCCACAGAATCGATGACGTTCGTACTCATCAATTCCTTGACTTAGGATAATTTCAATACATTCATAATTGCACATGTAAAGATGCTCACTAGTTATGATCCAATCATAAATTCTCTTATGCTATGAATCGTATTGTGGGCATTCAGTAAATGAGTTTAAGATCCAATTTATCCAATAAATAGTATAATCGTAAGGTGATTACCTTAGGACACTTCAAATATACAGTACAATGATTTTAATTTGAAATGATTCAGAGTTTTTTATGTCTATTAGTCAATTTCGGACGAAATTAGTCGATAGACCTACACTGTTTAAAAATTTAAAAGTTTGATATTTTTTATTAAAGAGTCATAGGAACTCATTGATTGTGTTGTTGATTAGCGAGTGTTATTGTCCTAGGCTTTATAATGAACTTGTGATAAATTTTATCGGGTCTTTATAAGTTTAAAATTTTACTACTCTCAATTTACACTATCGAATTCATATATGAGGGTATGAATATATATTAAGGAGACTTCAGGAGTATATTGATTTTTAGTCTTTAGTAATTTGAAATTCTTTAGGTCCATTAGTCAATTTTGAATGAAAACCTATACTATTTAAAATTTAAAAGTTTGATATTTTTTGAATCAAAAAAATTTTAAAAATTTATTAGTGATATTAGCTAGTGAGTATCATTGTCCTATACTTTATAATGAATTTATGATAAATTTTATCAAATGTTTATAAGATTAAAAATTTATTATTTTTAATTTACACTATCGAGAGCATAAATACAGTAAAAAAGTTTTTTAGCATATATTAATTTTGATTTAAAATGATTCAAAAAATTTTAATTTCATGGACATAGAAGTATTTAAAAATATTCTAAGTGATTTGAGTATTATAAAACGTAAGTACATAAAATAAGAAATTCTGAAATCTACGCGGCGCTGTTTAGTAAAAAAAACCGATAAATAAAGAAAGCTTCTTAATAGCTCTCATCTGGGTCTTACTCTCTCTTGGTCTAAACAAAAGTAGTTTTAATTAATTAATTTCTCGATGTGCTAGCTAGCTAGCTAGCTAGCTGATATGATCAAGATAATGGCATCGTTCCTTGCAATCTTAATTTTATTGGCTACATGATCCACTAAACCCGTGGCCAATTCCAGGACCACCCAGCTATATATCCACCTACCTGCACAGTTCATCGGAAACAAGCTCAGCAATTAATTAATATTGCCATGGATGCCTCAACGACCGAGGCTATTCATGTGTCTGCTGCCGCTGCAGTACTTCGTATATATAAAATATATAGTCTCTTCTACTTTGAATCAGCTACCGATCGATGATCGAAGAGATCAGAGAATCTGCAGCTCCCGACTGCAACTCCGGGCCTTCGCCGGCGTCGCGGAGAGCTGAGCGATGCTGATACCTTCTAGAGATTCACGGCCAAATCCAGCTACCGGCGGATTGAATCGACGACGACGACGAAGACGAAGATGAAGAATCAGTCGAGAACTGAAACTGAAGTGAAAAAGGAGACATGCATAAACTAATGGAACGCCCCTCACGCCCGCGCCCCGCCCGATAAAAAAGTTGGTAAAGGTGCCGCAGGCCGACGCCCATTTGACTATTCTGTCAGGCTTCAGCTTTGTTTGTTTGAACAGCAAACTCTGATCCTGGCGCCTCCTCTAGCTCTTCCTCATTCTGAATTCTAATCCGTTGTATAAATAACTAGTCGCCTCACAGCTGTCGCTTCTCATCCTTATCTTCCTCAGCTCCTCGCCGGAGTTGAGGTGAGAAGTATGGGGTTGAAGTCTCTCCGTGCGGGCATGATCCCCTGGTGTTGGCACCTGGTCGGCGGCGGGGCGCCTTCCACCCGCACCAGCCCCACCCCCGCGCCGGATGCTTCCGGCGTTCGCGTCGTCGCCTGCGACGGCCTGGTGAAAGTCTACGACCGCCCGGTCACGGTGGCTGAGGTGATGGAGGACCACCCTCGCCACCTCGTGTGCCGCTCCGACGCCTTCTTCATCGGGCAAAAGGTACCGTCTTTGGCTGCCGGCGTGCGGCTCCAGCCGGGGCAGTCCTACTTCCTGCTCCCCTCCCATTTCTTCCACTCCGTTCTCTCCTTCGTCACCCTCGCCGCCTCCCTCGTCGGGCCCGGCGGCGCCAAGGGCGCCGCCGCAGTCCGGCCGTTTGACATCCGGAAGACGGCGTCGGGAACGCTCCAGATCACGCTCTCCGACGAGTTCCTCGGGGAAAGGGAGCGCGATGGGGAACAGAGACGAGGCGGAGGAGTCGTGACGACGGATGCGCTGGAGAAGGAGTACAGGACGTTGGTGAGGTGCAAGTCCAGGCAGTGGACGCCGAAGCTGGAGACGATAAGCGAATCAGAGAGGAGGTCGAGGAGGGGAATCGAACCGTTCAAGAGGAGGCGGAAGAAGAAGGAGAGCCATTGATTAGCTAGAAAGAGCATCATTACATATATTTCTGGCAATGCTGTTCAAATTCTGCTTCTTTTTTTTTCTCTCTTTTGTTTGTTCTTCTTCCAAAAGATTTGTCGTGTAAATTGTAAAGATGTGTGCATGCAATGTTGACCGTAAATTAGGGTTTACTCAAAAAGTAGTTTAACATCAGGAACTGAATTGATAAATCATTCTCATGATCTTTCATCTTTGATAAGCTAATTTAGGAGAGCACTAAGACATCCTACGTCACTAGTCTTCCCATTAAACTAAGCCTGTTAAAGAACCCAATGATCCACCTTTAGGTCTTTCTTTCTTATTTATTAGATATCAAACATTTAGTAGCTCTTAACTTACTTAGATGTCTATTTGTCAAGTATTCTTCTCTAATTGTCAAATATTTAATAAATCTTTATAATTTGGACTTCATCAATTATACCTGTAATAATTTTATGAGTAACTTACACCTTCACAACAATCTTTATCAATAAATACATATAGGTATAATTTAAATTTTTACTCAAACATTAAAATCAATTGGTGAAAGTTGACTATTTGGGTGTGATTACATTAACAATTTTATCATAATCTCCTCCACAAGTGTCAATCAATTTGTTGAACTCGACTGCTTGACTTGGTTGTGTAAACATTGAATATCGAAGATCGAACTTGGAGGATGATGAATATTCAGATCAAGCGAGAAGTCACTAGGAGCTTCGAGCTCAAGGATGGTCATTGAACTTGAAGTGTCTATGTCAATCAAAGAGCTTGGATAAGGTTGAAGGCATTTGGTCCTAATCATGCTCTTGGTAATCTCTTTTCTCAAATTTTTTTTCATTGTCTTTAGGGAGAGTGGGCATTTGCTTGTTGATAGATTTATTGTTTCTAAAGGACATCTAGAAGTGTTTTATTTTGTAAAAATTTGCTAGAAGGTCTCTAGTTATGAATGGAACTTACTCGAGATGATCTTTATAGATTATGGAAAGTGACGACTTTATTAGTGGTGTTTTGAGTAGTGAGTTTCTACTTAGAGGTGTCTTGATTTAAGGAGATTTTTGGATGAAGGATTGCCTTGACTAATGGTTGTTCTAGTTGAGGGTTAAACTAAGTATTCCAAAGTTCATTCTTATGAGTTCTAGCAGCATATCATTTATACTTATTATTCCGGCCAATACATCGTAGATGATCAAGCTACCGGTTCACGAATTGCTGATGTGCACGCTATTTGAAGATAACTGTCGAGAAAGACGAAGGAACCTAAAAAATAGTCAAAAAGAGAATTACAATGACGCCAAGGATAGTCTCGGCAAGCCACTTCGACGTTCAAGTTAGGATTTTATATGAAGAAAGAGTTTAATGACTTGAAAAAATTAGGATTGATGTGTGCATACCTATGCTGATAGGTATGAGTCCTATTTTATAGAGTTATTCATATCTGTTTAAGATATTACTCTGAAATATTTGTTCCAGTTTTAGAAAAAGATTTTGATTGTTTATGTCTTTAAGAGATATTTTCTTATTTTTGGAAGAAACAGTCTTAGGCTCCCCAGATTGTGTAGACCAATCGACTCCTTAGGCTCTAGGATGGGGTCCTAAGACTAGATAAGGTCAGAACGTGAGGTCGAGCAAGTGCCGAAGCCGAAGCTCGAGGTCGAGACTCAAGGTCAGGATGAGGTTGGCATGTGACGTTGAGGGAATGCTGAGGCCGGAGCTTGACCCGAAGCTCAAGGTCGAGACTCGAGGTCAGGATGAGGTCAACACGTGACGTTGAGTGAATGCTGAGTTTGGAGCTTGATCCGGAGCTTGAGGTTAGGACTCGAGGCAGAGATGAAGTCGGCACGTGACACCGAGCGAGTATCGAGGCCGGAGCTTGATTTGGAGCTCGAGGTTGAGATTCGAGGCCGAGATAGGGTCGGCGCGTAATATCAAGTGAGTGCTAAGGTTGGAACTCGAGGTCAGGACTCGAGGCTGAGATGAGGTCGGTGCATGATGTTGTGTGAGTGTTGAGGTCGAAATTTGAGGCCGAGATCGGATCGGCACGTGATGCCAAGTGAGTGCTGAGAACAAAACTCGAGGTCAGATTTCGAGACCGAGATGGAGTCGGCGAGTGATGCTGAGTGAGTGTTGAGGTTGAAACTCAAGATCAGGACTCAAGGCCGAGATAAGGTCGACACGTGATGTTGAGCAAGTGTTGAGGTTAGGCCTTAGACCTTAGGGACAACTACCAATAGGACCTATGGGGTGTAAGTTTATCAATTACTTGCCTTTCAAATTTTATCTAATCTTTCTTAATGAGTCTACTCCTTCCTATTTTACAGCCATGTGATGTTCCAACAGCAACCACGTGTTGGTCTAGAGACTCCACTGCATCACAAGCCTTCTCGATTAGTCTAGTCGAAGGAGGCATAGTCTGACTGACTGGACTTGAGTTTTTGAATCGTTCAGGACATGTTTCATGAATCAAATTATAGACATGGTACCAAGATAAGCTATTGTATTAAATGCATATGATACTGAGAATTGCTTATCAACCTTTTCATTGGTGTGTTCTCTAGTCTCATTAAATGACAACATGCGCTATCTTTCTTGCGCCGCAAGCCCACCATGCCTTGCCGAAGACGTGTACAGGTGATACTGATGTCGTGTATACAAATTGAACAACACAGATGCTCCCTCATTTCTATTTTTGAACATCTAATGGTCGAATTTAAACCTTCACATTTTTCGAGGCATTATTATGTCAGTCCTAGATAAGAGAGATATTTTCGCATGACGTGACCATGGGATGGGATCCAATCCTTCTTCAGCTTTATCTGACAGTCTCGCGGGCAACCAAAACAACCCTAAGGTATATTTGTCGAAGTGTATGCATCGTTTAAACCACATCATTTGTTATTCGCCTCCTCTTCCTTTTGTGCCCTCTTTCATCTTCAGTGTTCGACAACAACTATATCCTAGTAAGTTTTAGTATTATTCCCCCTTCTCTTCCTCTTCTTCATAGCGATTGACCCTGCTCTGATTCCATGGTATGAAACTCAAAGATCAACATGTACCTATGGTGATGACATAATGCTCAAAGAACAATATAGTATTCCCTCGAATCATTGGATTTGAATTTCGACACCAGAATACCGTCTGCATGAGCCACCGTCAGACTATGTCACCTTCTTCCTAGGTCAATTAGTGAGCAGTCTTAGGTTTCCCATACCCTCAATTATTCAAGACTTGGCTTTTATTTTCAGTGTTCCCTTTCCCAATTTGTTCCAAATGCATCTGCCTAATTTGTAGCGCCCGTATCATCTCGCGTGTATATCAAGTTCCCTTAGACTGAGCTACCTTTCACTACTTTTTCTCTCCGAAATGAGGAGAGCCCGGAGTAACGTATTGGGTAGCAAGACCAAGTTGCAACTTCTTAGACAAATACCCTACTTCCCACAAGGGATGGAAAATAGGTATTTCTTCATCAAATCTCCTCACCCTTATACTTGGCCCACCACTTGGCATTCCGAGATGCCTCCTCAACCGGACTTGGGACAATATAAGTTAGAGTTTGCTTATTTATCCGCAGTGGATATCTTCTTCAGAATGAAATTCGACGTGAACATTTTGGTGAACAATGAAGCCCTCTTGTACTAGCTGATTTGAGCCAAATGTTATCTTTATAGAAGATAGGCTGAGTAAGGATTCTATTCTCTACTATTCTTTTATTCATACTAACTAATCTTTAATTTTGTGTAGACCATACCATGTTGAGCGCTTTGGTTCATAAGATTTTGAAATGTGATCTAACAACGACCGATAGCTAGTGGGTTTCGAAATATGTAGCAGACTCTTCAACTATTGTAGTGTCTAGTGGCCAGCCAGTGGAGGTTGAGGCTTCTAAGGCCTTGACTTCAGAACCCACAAATTCTTCATTGCAAAAAGAACTTCCTGATCAACCTTCCAAAGCTACAACTTCTAATGAGGACATAGGAACAATCCCCGAGGTTTGCCCCAAGACTCGATCGAAGAAAAGAAGTTGGGTTAATTTACAGGCCTCTTCCTTAGAAGCAGGGGGGTGACCCACCATTTGTCTAAGGATCTTCCTATTGCTGATGTCCCTGCAATCTCCTTAGAGAAAAAAATTCTCCAATGACCCCATTTCCTCGAGATATGCATCCTGAGAGTAGTACCAAGCATCGGCATGACTAGAGGAACAAAACTATTCCAATTCCAATTCCATATTGTACCTCTACTCGATCAATATCTGAGACCCGGTCACATCGATCTAGTACTCTTCCTCCTCGTGCCCCGCCCCCCAAGTTACTTATGATAAGTTGGATGAGCGCTCTAAACAAGTCATAGATAACTTCTGTCGCTATGAAACTGAGATCTTGCCTCGTTTGGACCTTGAGGCTCTAAGCGAGCACCTTAATGTTTCCTTTGCCAAGGTATGGATATCTACAGCTCTGCTTATTTTTAAGGCGGTTATACTAACGCAAAGATGTGTGTAGACTCTTAAGGAATGACAGGAGCTTCTGAGGCGTCTTCCTCAGACTACCTTGGAGTGCCGACAACTGGAAACCCAAGTGGCTAAACACAAGAACCAGTTGAAAGCTCCGACTAGAGATATTGAAGAAGTTAGGGCTAGGGCTTTAGTGGAAAAGACCCGTTTAGAAGTAGAGGCTGCCAAACTAGATGTCGAGACATCTCAAGCAAAGATGGAAAAATGCATCAAACCGCTAAGCTCCAGTTAAAAGAACTTAGTTGTAGAGAGCAATCTCTAGAGAAGGTTAAGTCAACCCTTCAAGAGGCTGAGAGAGAAGTTCAAGAAGCCAGGGAAGAAGCTAAGGCTTTTAAGAACAAGTTTGACTAGGCCAGAGAAAAACTAACATCCCTTCATACCCAACAAGGAGAAGTTCACCGCGATCTCTGTGAGACAGTATCTAAAAGATAGGACCTAGAGCGACAACTTTCTAAGGAGAGAAAAGAGAAAGAAAAAATTCTTTCCAATTTAGAGTCAATAAAGAAAGAGCTGGTAGATTATAAAGGAGGAGAAGCAGAGCGTTGGGTGGAACGGAAGACAACCTTTTTTACTTCCCAGGAGTACTATGGCATGCTAAGGACTCAGACTGGCAAGATGTTAAAATACGAATTTGAAGGATCAGGTCGCCAATTTCTTCAATCAGGGCTTATTCCAAGAGGGGCCAACCTAAGTTTCTTAAACCCTCAAAATGTTTGGGATGATCTACCTCCTTCCGAGAAAATTAGAATAGTTACTTTGGTGTAATAATCTCAGTTATTGTCTTTTACTTTTGTTGAAAGTGTTTATCATTATTCCTAATGTTAATGCTAGACAACTTTTTAATAGTTGTAAGATTTTTCCTAAAGCTTTGAACTTAAATCTTTTAATAAATTTACACTACTTATTAGGAATATAAACAAAGTAATAGACGATGACATATAGGGATTAAATATTAGCCTACTCAAACAAACTATATTGCTTACCCTGAATATGAACTAAGTGAAGGACAAGGATATGTAAAGATTAAATAATAACTTTACATAATCAAACGATAGTACTTACCCGGGGTGGTGGTATATCAAAATTCAAGCCACAAATTGAGGACTTGGTGTTTTGGGATTGTTGTAAGGCAAAGTCGTGAGCTCGAGGCTCGGTGTTACGGGTCTGCAGTAAGGCAAAGTTATGAGCATGAAGCTCGGTGTTCTGGGCTTGTTGTAAGGTAAAGTCATGAGCACGGGGCTCGATGTTCCAGACCTATCGTAAGGCAAAGTCGTGAGCTCGGAACTCGGTGTTTCAGTCCTATTATAATGCAAAGTCGCGAGCTCGGGACCGATGTTTCAATCCTATTATAATGCAAAGTCGTGAGCTCGGGTGCTCAGTGTTTTGGGCCTATCGTAAGGCAAAGTCGCGAGCTTGGGGCTCGGTGTTTCAGGCCTATCGTAAGGCAAAGTCGCGAGCATGGAACTCGGTGTTCCGGGCCTATTGTAAGGCAAAGTCGTGAGCATGGGGCTCAGTGTTCCGAGCCTGTCATAAGGCAAAGTCGCGAGCACAGGACTCGATGTTCTAGGCCTGTCATAAGATAAAGTCGCGAGCACAGGGCTCGGTGTTTTGGGTCTGTAATAAGGCAAAGTCGCAAGCTCGGAGTTTGATGTTCTGGACCTGTTGTAAGGAAAAGTTATGAGCTTAGGACTCGATGTTCCGAGTCTATTATAAGGAAAAGTTACGAGCTCAGGGCTTGATGTTTCGGGCTTATTGTAAGGTAAAGTCGTGAGCTTAGGGCTCGGTGTTCTGGGCCTGTCATAATGTAAAGTCGTGAGCTCGGGGCTCATTTTTTTGAGCTTGTTGTAAGGCAAAGTTACAAGCTAGGGGCTTGATTTTTTGAGCTTGTCGTAAGGCAAAGTCACAATCTCGGGACATGATGTTTCAGGCCTTTCATAAAATAAAGTTGTGAGCACGGGGCTCGGTATTTCGGGTCTATCATAAGACAAAGTCGCGAGCTCAGGGTTCGATGTTTCAGGCCTGTCATTAGGTAAAGTTGCAAGCTCAGGACTCGGTGTTCTGAGCTTGTCATAAGGCAAAGTCGCAAGCTCAGGATTCGGTGTTCCAAGCCTATCATAAGGCAAAGTCATGAGCACGGGGCTCGGTGTTTCAGACCTATCATAAGGCAAAGTCACAAGCTCGGGGCTCGGTGTTTCGGGTCTGTCATAAGGTAAAATCGTGAGCTTGGGGCTCGATGTTCTAGGCCTGTCATAAGGCAAAGTCATGAGCTTGGGTCTCGATGTTCCAGGTCTATCGTAAGGCAAAGTCGCGAGCTCAAGGCTCGATATTTTGGATCTGTCATAAGACAAAGTCGCGAGCTCAGGGCTTGGTGTTTCGGGCCTGTTGTAAGGCAAAATCACGAGCTTGGGGCTCGGTGTTCCAAGCCTATCGTAAGGTAAGGTTGTGAGCTTGGGGCTCAGTGTTTTGGGCCTATCGTATGACAAAGTTGCAAGCTCGAAACTTGGTCTTCTGGGCCTGTCATAAGGCAAAGTTGCTAGCTCAGGGCTCGGTGTTCCGGGTCTATCGTAAGGCAAAGTTGCAAGCTCGGGGCTCGACGAAAAGTGGACAAGATCATGAAGTAGAAAAATTCATGATATTTTATCATAAATTGCTAAGAAAAATAAATAAGCAAATCAAGACAAAGTCAAATCTAGTTTAAGTATGATGAGGTCTAAGATGTGTAGCGTTCTTCTCTAGTATCTTCCAGATAATAAGATCTGCTATTGAGTCGTTGAATTAACTCGATAAGATCCTTCCCATTGTGGCTCTAATTTCATGACGTCACTTACTAGTTTTATTTTCTTCCAAACGAAATCTCATACTTGAAAAGAACGAGGGATCACTCGCTTGTTGTAGGTCTAGAATATTCGCTGGTGATATGAAGTGAGTATGGTTGCTACCAACTCTATGGTTTCAGTAACGAACTCGAGTTCTGCACATCGCTTGTCAGGGTTGTCATCTCCATTAGTGTGGATCCGTGATGATTCCTCCCTGATCTCCATAGGAACTACTACTTCTCCTTCATAGACGAGATGAAAAGGAGTCATCCGGGTGCTATCTCTCGGGGTGGTTTTGTATGCCCATAGAATATCGGGTATTTCATTCACCTAATTACCTTACACCTGATCTAACTTTATCTTGAGACCTTTAACGAGTTCTCTATTAACCACTTTCACTTGTCCAATGCTTTGTGGGTATGCTACAAAAGTGAAGGCTTGTATAATCCCAAGTTCTTGGCACCATTCTTGTAACTTGCATCCTTGGAACTGTCGTCCATTATCTAATACTAACTTGTAAGGGATTCTGTATTGACAAATGATATTTTACCATAGAAACTACAAGATAGCCTCTTCGGTGTTCCTTGCCAATGATTCGGCTTCTACCCATTTAGAGAAGTAATTGACAGCTACCAAGAGAACCTTTTCTGGTTAGGTCCTATCGGGAAAGGACATACAATATTCATACTCCATTGATCAAAGGGGCAAAAAGAAGTGGTAGTTCTTAACAACTCTATAGGATGATGAGGAAGATTCTAATGTCTTTAGTAATTTAGGCAGACACTAGTCATCCGAATTATGTAACTTATAAGGTGGGCCAGAAATATCCAGCTAACAATACTTTTCTAGCTAGAGTTCTTCCTCCTATATGATTTCCACAAATACCTTGATGAATTTCTTACATAACGTACTTAGCATCCCAGGTATCAAGACACTTGAGTAGAGGTCGAGAGAAGGATTGTTTGTATAGGATGTCTCCCACTAAAGTGAATCTAGTTACACACCTTTTGAGGATTTTAGCTTGATTGGAGTTGGATGGCAAGGTCCCATCTTTAAGAGAGGCAATGATGGGAACCAGCAAGTTCACTTATTTCTGTGACCTGTCAATGTGGGCTATAAGCTGATCATGTACTATGGGTTCCTCTTGTTCCCAATTAATCAAGGAGTAGCTAATCGAGCTAGCTCATCTGCTTTTTAATTTTCAGCCCAAGGTATTCTTTGAATAGTAACTTCCTAGAAAGAAGCCTTTAATTTCTTGAAGGCCTTGATATACCTTCGAAGCCTATCTTTATGAATTTCAAAAGTTCCTTCAATCTGTTAGGTAGCTAATTGAGAGTCTGAACAGATAACAACTCGAGTTACTCCTACATGTCTAGCTGCTTGTAACCCAGCAATTAAGGTTTCATACTCAGCCTCAATATTAGATGCTTTAAAATGAAGTTTTATGGCTATCTGTAACATATCCCCATTAGGAGAACATAATAAGATTCTGACTCCACTTTCCTTTTTGGTGGATGACCCATCTACGAAGATTTTTCAGGTTTCTTGTGTTGGGTTGCAAGGGTGCAAATATAGTCCCACATCTAAAACACATGGAAAAGATCATAGGTTTAAAAGGATGAAAGATATCTCCATTGATATGAGGTCTTTTGGGGAGAGCCCAAAAATAAAGTATGGCTTAGGCCCAAAGTGGACAATATCATGCCATTATAGAGATATTTTAATTCCATCGGAACAGGGCCGCGCCGCCTGTGAACAGGGCGAAGCAGAGGAAACCGACGGCGGCGGATTTGGACAATGCCATGTTATTGCTCGACGAAATGCCACTTCGACTCGATTTCAGTTGATGGAAAGGATGGCGCGATGCGATGAGAATATATAGAGCAGCTAGCGTAATAATTAAGCGATATATGGATCCATCCATTTAATTAACTAATTGTAACATATGTCCCGGTCGCAGTAGGACATTTAAGTTGTCACCCAGGCACATGCGATTCGATCCTCAGCTGCGACGTATTTGCAAGAATTTTCTTCCAAATAGGAAGCGCAATCAAAGGATGTTGGGCATCTGGGCTAGCCGCTGCATATACTTCCCGATTTATCATGGTGGCCGGTGGGAAATTTCCGTAGGGCTGAGCTGGCCACCTTCAAAGATATATAGTCAATAGAGCTAATTGAGATTTATTATTTTTGTAGGAGACACATAAATGTCGATTAAAAAAATGAACTGTCTAAATTTTTTTATAAATTGAATCCATCAATATTTTCAAAATTAGATGAGAGAGACATTTCAACAATAATTATTTTTCTAAATTCCGTATAGAACGGTTGGGACGGTGAATTTTATTTTTTATTAAATTTTTTCTAAATAAGTAACTGGTTTAATAATAAAGAATACATGCATGGCTATAGTTCCCATAACTCCACGGTAATTCGATACGATAAGAAAATTTTAAATTGAAAAACAAAAATTAATGAAAGAGATTGATTATATATATAAAGTAAGCGTCCAACGTTAATTGTTCAAGAAGCAAGATAAATTAATTATATGTGGGATCCATTTTTAATGGTTTTTTTTTTAATTTTAAGGTTTTAGATTTAATTTGAGGATTATGTCGAGAATTAGAGATGCAAACACATGTTTCATACATATAATAGTTAAAATTATTACTTCTCATTAATATTCCGTCGCTAATACTAATTAATTTTTCATAATATTCAACTTGTTTATTACAATTTTCTGCTTATATTTCCATAACTAAATGTAAAAGCGATAGTTTTAACAATATATACAATCTAACAACTTAAATAAGCAACACTACAATTTAACAATTCAATCACAACATATATCAAACATGATATCTTGAGTACTACTAATGCATTTTTAGTTATATTTGGTATTTCAATTGTCTTAAAGTTACCTTTCATCCATTATAGTCTTTACGAACAATAACTTCAGTATCAAAATCTATTAATCAGTGCAAGTGAAGCCGACAAAAAATTAGAGACGAAATTTGCATTATGGTTTTAAATCTATGTAAGTTAAAGAGGAAATAATTTTCTATACATCAGTATCAAATTTTGATCTAATTTATATCATACTTACTATTATAGGTGAACGATCATAGAATATCAAATGTGAAAGATGGAAGGATAATCAATCTTGTATCTGGACCCCTCTGCAAGATACAAGTATATTCTGGTTACTACGTTACTGATTTCAAATTTCACGTGGCACAACGAGATTTACAATGACTGACCTTTAATTCCAGTGTTTACCTAAAAGGATCTATCAACAATAATAATTTAGAGTTTGATTATTACTGAGACTTGAAGAAATAATTGAGATTGAATATCTTGCCTTACCCATAAAAATGTGTGTGTTATTTAAATGTTCTTAGTATGATCTGACTCCCAGAACAGAAACCAGAATACACTCAAACTATAATTTAGTCAAGGTTAATGCAAACAAAATGTTCAATAAGTTTTAACCTTTCATTTTTGCGGTCTAGGTGGGTCAGATTTTCTATCTTGAATATACGACGAAGGCAATAAAAGTTAGTGAATAATAAGCTATTTATCGTACAAAGGCTCGTTCGACCAAAGAAATATCAAACTTCATCATAGCACAACACCATGATGCAGTTTAAAATGAAGAAATGGAGATACATTTAGTAGATTTTCAGATTCAATCAACATCCGTCTTATTTGTAGATGCTAGTGTACCTTACCAGGAGATGGATAATAGAAACATGTCAAACAGTGAGAAGTTTGTTGAACTAATTGAGTCTAGCAGGGAGGATCTTGAAAATGTTAATGCTGATGATTTAGATCGTAACGATGAATGAATATTAGCATTATTGTAAATTAATTCAGAACAAGTTAAAATTGTTTGTTTTGTTACATGTATATCTCATTAATGATTTCATTATTATTTTGAATGTGTATGTGCTATAATGTTATTTTGTAGATATTGATATGTTAGACCAGGCATCAACACCCGGTGGCTAAACTGCCTTGCGAGTTGTTGGGGGTGGTAAGTATTAGTGTTATTAGTACTTTTCAATTTATATAATTTTTTATAACATATGTCTAATATTTATATGTGTTATAAAATAGTTTTACTCCAGATGGTCACCGAGTTGTGGCATACATATCTATTAAATTTAAAAAGAGAGTCTGCCTTTCAGGTATTACTCAGAGGCATGTCGACAAGGGCATGCGAGACGTTTACTATCAGGAGTTTTTGGTAATTCATTTTAATTAACAAAAGTTTTATTTGTTTATAGTAATTTTTAATTTTTTTTTACAAAACAAGTGTACCTGGGAGTCAGGGCACGAAGAGACATTTAAAGAAATATAGAATAATTAATATCTGTGCCAAATTGTACAAGGATCTACTCTACAAATACAGATGAAAGGGCATAAGACCATCTTTTATCCCTGTTGATATTTGAGATCCATTGTAAACAATTTGGGCTACAGAAAAATGACAATCAAATTCGACGACAACTCGAGCTAACAGAAACACCGAGCTGGTTGACCCTAACACCGGACCACAAGGCATACACCCGGATCTTGTTCCATCGTCGAGCATGCCGCCATGGCCTCGATGACTTTACACTTAATATATTTCTATTAGAATTATTTAATTATGAATAATTTTATTTTAATTTAATTGTATTTTTAATCTTCAGAGCATGAGCTACAACGATCATTTACTTGTTGGGAGATTTTTACTAAGATATACAAGTCTAAGGATGACATATTTATCGATCCTCGATTGCTGGCATTAGACGTAAGTTTTTAAATTTTAAATTTATTTAACTATTAAAAATGATTGTCTTTTTTAATTTTATATTTTATATGAATTTATTTTTAAACAGACTGAAATGAGTGCCAGAGTAGCATAGACGTCTCAGCCTGATAGAGAGGGAGGTGACATACAGGCTCTCTCTACCGACCAGGTAAATGAGATCTATTATGATGTGGTCGGTGGGAGGAAGAAAAGCTCCACTCTCTATCATCTAGAGCCCAAGCGAAAGAATCCCTATGACTTAAAGAAAATCATCTATTATAAGATCTATTATGATGTGGTCGGTGGATCATCTACTATGGTAGAAGCCCTAGAGTAAGAAAATCAAGAATTAAAGAATCGACCTTCCGCATTAGAGGCGACATTTCAAGAGTCTCGCCAAGCTCAATTGTGATACGAGGATATTACGCGGGAGATGCACGAATTCATGGTTTGCATAAGTCAAACGTCATAGCCGCCGCATGACTTTGATTCATAGGAGACTCAGGACCCTTAAGACCCTCAGGATCATGATTAGTAGCTACTTCATAGGTATGTTAACATTTATAAATTTTCTTTTTTTAATTATGACTCATGAAAATAGATACATATCATTGAATTATTACTATCTATCTTATTATATTTTTTTTTGCAGGATTGGATACTTTGACTTGATGAGTTTAGATATTTCATAGGTTTGATTATATTTAGACATTTGATACACTATCATTGTAGTAAGATATTTGATATGTTATCCCTTGTATTCAGATATTTCATATTTGTGTTTGTATTGTGATTGAATTAATTTAACTTGAGATATTTAACATATTGAATGTATTCATTTGTTATGTTTGATATGTTGTGACTGGATTGATTTAAGATATTGAAATTGTTAAGTTTGTATTGGTTAACTTGTATCATGATTCGATTATTTCATAAATATATATATTGAATTTGTTAAGTTATTCAAAAAGATAAATCCCAGTTAGTCCCAATGACTATCTTTAGGGGTGACCGATCCGGCCCCACGGAAGTTTACCACCGGCCATCATGGTAAATCGGGAAGTGCACGCAGCGGCCAGCCCAGATGCCCAGCATCCTTTGATTGCGTTCACCATTTGGAGGAAAATTTCTGCAAATACGCCGTAGCTAGGGATCAAACCGCAGGTGCCTGGGTGACAAACTGGATGTCCTACCGCGGCACCATTGCCCCTAGGGGTTAAGTTATAATTTCTCGACGTGCATCACATCTAAATTATATCGAATCAACTTTCAATATGATAGGTCCTAAAAAATGCTTCTTTTCTTCTAACTATATTTGCAAATCCTAATAATGTATTTATTTATCTCCTCAAAATTAAGATCATATAATGGTACAAATTCATAACTGTTCATTTGGTAAATGATTTTTGCACCTAACTTCATTATTGGCGGCAGTTTTCTGACTACAATATTCTTTAAAAAATTTCTTTCATTTCTCTTGAAAGTGTGGTCAACTAATAAAAATTTACGATGATTATCAAACCAAGATATCTTCCCACTGCATGGTAATGAAAATGCATTAGACTCTGTCATGCAATGTGGACATGTTCATTTACCAGTTATGTTTCATTCTGACAACATTGAGTATGCTGAAAATCACTAATTATCCATAATAAGGTAACATGCAAGGTAAAATTGATTTTACTTGCAACATCATAAGTCTTTGATCCTACATTCCATAATTCATCAACTTGGGAATCAAAGGTTGCAAGAAAATATCAATCTTCTCTTTCAGATTCGTTGGACTTGGAATAAACACAGTCATAAATATAAATTCGTCTTTCATGCACATCCATGGTGGTAAAGTATAGGGTGTATAACTAGTCATGATGAATATTGTTGTCCTAACTGATCAAATGGTTGAAATTTATCTGCAGAAAATCTCAATCTCATATTACGTGGTTCCATCGTAAAGATAAGAAATATTGTATCAAGATGTTTCTACACAGGGGAGTCACAAGGATGACGCATTATCTTCAAATTGATCTTGTTAATTAGGCAGCTATTCTTGTTAATTTATGCACCTTGTTATCTGCTGTTTTGTTTTTGATGTATACAATAATTGTTTGCTAACATTATTTGGTGTTCTAATAATTAATACAGGTGATTCATGTTAATGATTCATGTTTATTAATCTAAGAATCATTTATATTTTGACTTAAACCAAGCGTTTTAAATTGTAAATTCACTCCATTAAATTAATTTAAACTCTCTCTTATTTGATGAATGATCATGAGATTACATTTCTATTCATATTCATGGCCTTGAGTGGCATTAATTGGTGTTCAAAAATATTTATTATATTTTGAATAACTATCATTTTACATCTAATGCAAACTTGTTTATTATATATATATATATAATTGATATTCTGCACGACCCCGTGAACGACACAGCCGACCTCCATCGCTTCCAGCCGCCCTTGTCGCGTCATTTGGTCATCGCCGGCCGCCGGACCGAGCCCGATCGGCGCGTCGATCAGTGTCGAATTTCAATCAAATTGTGGTTAAAATCCGGCAAAATTTGATAGGAACACGGCCGCCAATGGCACGTGGCATTTTCAGCCAAATCGCGATCAGATTCTGACCAAATCGGGGCCAGAGACCGGTCGGGGAAGGACCGCCGTCGCACGCCAGTCCTTCCCCGGCCACAATTTGATCGGAATCTGATCGTGATTTGGTCGGAAACGCCGCGTGCCACTGCCGACCGCGTTCCGACCAAATTTCATCGGATTCCAGCCGCAATCCGATCGGAATCCGACGTCGGCTGATGCGCCGACGAGTGGCGTGTCGATTGGGCCCGGTCCGGCGGCTAGTGGTGACCGGACGGCAAGGCGAGGGCGGCCGGAAGCAGCAGGTGTCGGGCGGTCGGATTATTGTGCATTCCTACATTTGTACGGTTAGATTTGGCTCACGATCATTTGATGGACAGTGGATTGAGAGTCACGCACGAGCGCACACGAGACAGTCGCGCAAAATATCAAAATCGTGTATATATAT
>NC_133874.1:9732580-9769290 GCF_044706935.1 Curcuma longa
ATATATATATATTACATTTATTATATTACACAATATATATACTGCAACAGTATTTGTATATCGTGTGTGTAACATTTATTATATTACACAATATATATACTGCAACAGTATTGTATATCGTGTGTGTGTATATATATATATATATATATAGTAATTAGCACTGGTAGCCGGTGGAGTTCCGGCCGCAGTAGTTGAGAAGCAAAGTGACGCCGCTGGTCGCATTCAGGGAGTAAGCGGGGCCGAAGACGTTGGCGTTGAAGGCGGTGCAGAGGCACGTCTCAGCGTCGAAGGAGGCGAGGCCGGCGATGAGCGTGCAGCACGTCGACGGCGTCTCCGCCGGCCTCGGCAGGTTCCCGAAGCTGACGTTGACGAGGCCGCTGAAGAGGCTGTAGCAGACGCTGAAGCCGAGCGCGTTAACTGGGCAGCGGCCGAAGGGCGGCGCCATGGGCAGGAACAGAGCCGCGCCGCCTGTGAACAGGGCGGAGCAGAGCAGGGCGAGGAAGAGGAAACCGGCGGCGGTGGCAGTGGCGGCGGATTTGGACAATGCCATGTTGTTGCTCGACGAAAGGCCACTTCGACTGGATTTCAGTTGATGGAAAGGATGGCGTGAAGAAATGAAAATATATAGAGCAGCTTGCGTAATAATGCCGGAAATTAAGCGATGGATCGTGTGAGAGACACTCCAACAAGAATTGTTTTCCCGGCTTAATAATAAAGAATGCATGCATGACTATGTTGGATATTGGTCTTAAAAACTATATTGATCTTAAAAAATCAATATAGTTTTATAAAAAGTTGAAATGTCATCGATCTATGAAAATTAAAATTGGTTTCAAAATTGAAATATCTATTTTGCATAGATCTAGACTATTAATTTACTCAAAATTAATTAAGGATGAATAAAAAATTAATTATTCAAAATTAGTCTAAAATAATATTAATTGTTAATTAATACTATAAAAGTAAGTGCACGGAGAATATTCTCATATTCGTAAATTCGATGAAATTTCTTTCTTTATTAATGTTGTTATGTTAATGAAGTTAACATAAAAGTCCATATGCTTTCTTTTCACAAGCGAGCAAGTGTAAGCCTGGCCCCGCCAAAAAGGTGTGATAGATCACATGTAACGCAATCTGGAGTGTTGGATCGCGAAGAGTCATAATCTGGTCGTTGGTGATGAGACTTAATCTAAAACGTCAAATCGAATGGATCATTAAATCCAGATCTAACAGCTAATAACAAAAGGGCCGGATTTGAAGGGTTACAACAAGCACCCACATGTAGCGGAGCACCATATCCACCAACACATGTTTCGTATACATGTATTTCTTGCCCCCGATTTCTTGCTTTCAGGGCATAATTGAGTTGGTTATGGATAGATTTGTTGAAGTGGGCAAAGGTCTCTTCACATATAATCGTAGGTCCGATCATGTAGAATCGTGGAGGTTATGGATTCCACTATATGTATTTCTTTGTACAGAATTAAACATTAATATTTAGGCCAGTAATTAATCCAAATTGTCATTAATTAAAAAGGCAATTAAGCCACACATTGCCCATTTTTTATTCAAACGCAAAGCATGTTAATGTATATATAATTTAGTAATTTTCTACTTTATTCCATCATTATTTCTTAATTAATTAGCCCGTGTTGATTAGCAAGTGTACGGATCGGGGACTTGGATGCTGCAGTAGTTAAGGAGCAGGCCATCAATTGTAATTTTTCGATTTACTTCTTTGTAGATGGTCGTGAAATCGATCGTATAGGATCGCTAAGATGACAGATGCCACTTTACAGAAGAAGAAGAGTTAAGGAACAGGCCGGTGGCGGCGATGCGTTGGCGACGGCCCATCGACGACGGCGAACCCGAAGACGTTGGTCCTTAATCCTGATCATTGGCGTAGTAAGTGAGGCGATGGAGGGGGCGACCGTCCCTTTCGATTTTTTTTAAATATAATATTATATATTTTTGAATAATTAATGTGGATTAAAATTTAAAATATATTTATTTCTCTTTTTATTTTCTTCATTAAAATAGTGTCAAATTCTCACTTCATTTTAACTAGTTGCATGATTCATTATCGTTCATCGCCAACAAATTGAAAATTAATGATCGATATCGATACTAACAAGTGGTATCAGAGCAAGATCGCTCTTCACTGGACTAACTGTTGGAAGAGTCATGATCCAGATCTAACCATGTGGGTTGAACCTTAAACAAAGAAAGTGGGTGCTCCCATGTCGAAATCAAGAGAACCAAACATCAGGCAGAAAGTCTTAATTGCAACTAGGCAGGAAGCCCTACTAGGTTAGGTGGACCGAGGGGCAGGAAGTCCTATTAGGTCGGGTGGACTGAGGGGCAGAAAGTCCTAGTAGGTAGAGGATTCAGACATCAAACGGAGACTTTCTGTTTGAGGGAGCCTGTAGTCCTTTGTTTGAGGGGGGGATTATTGGGTTGTAAGGGTGCAAACATAGTCTCACATCTAAAACACATAGAAAAAATCATGAGTTTAAAAGGATGGAAGATATCTGCATTGATATGAGGCCTTTCGGGGAGAGCTCAAAAACAAAGTCATGAGGGCTTAGGCCCAAAGTGGACAATATCATGCCATTATGGAGATATTTTGATTTCATCGGTACTAACATCTTGCTTATCCATACCAGGATTTTGGTCAGGAAGTCAACTAAGGCTTGAGCCTTTATGGCTGTTCTGGATTCATATTATATATCATACTCGTTGAGCTCCATAATCCATTTTATTAGTCGTCCCGAGGTCTCCGAATTAGTTAATCCACCAGCAACGCTAATTTATTTCAACCAATACACTGTAGATGATCAAGCCATTAATTCATGAACTGTTGACGTGCACACTCTTTGAAGATAGCTACCGAGAAAGACGAAGGAACCAAAAAAATACTCAAAAATAGAGTTAAAATGGTGCCGGGGTGGGTCACAACAAGCTACTCTGCCACTCAAGTTAGGATTTTGCGTGAGGAAGGAATTTAATGACTTAAAAAAATTAGGGTATGGGCCCTCTTTTATAGAGTTATTCATATCCGTTTAAGATATTATTCTGAAATATCCATTTCAGTTTAGAAAGATTCTGATTGTCTTTGTTTTTTGGGGATATTTTTCTATTGTTTTGGAAGAAACAATCTTAGGATCCCCTGATTGTGTGGGTCGATCGACTCCTTAGGATCTAGGATGGGGTCCTAAGGCTAGAATAAGGTCAGAACGTGATGTCGAATGAGTGCTGAGGTCGAAGCTCGAGGTTGGGACTTGAGGTCGGGATGAGGTCAGCACGTGATGCTGAGTGAATGTCGAGGTCAGAGCTTGACTTGAAGCTCAAGGTATAGACTCGAGGCAGAGATGAGGCCGACATGTGATACCGAGCGAGTGCCGAGTCGGAGCTTGACCCGGAGCTCGAGGTCGGGACTCGAGGCTGAGATAGGGTTGACGTGTGATGTTGAGTGAGTTCCTGAGGTTGGAACTCGAGGTCGGGACTCGAGGCTGAAATGGGGTCGGCACGTAATGCTGAGTGAGTGTTGAGGCTGGAACTCGAGGTCGAGATAGGATTGGCGTGTGATGCTAAGTGAGTGTTGAAAGCGAAACTCGAGGTCAGATTTTGAAGCCGAGATGGGGTCAGCACGTAATGCCGTGTAAGTGCTAAGGCCGGAACTCGAGGTTGAGACTCGAGGACGAGATGAGGTCGACGCATGATGTCGAGTGAGTGCTGAGAGTGGAACTTGAGGTCGAGTTTCAAGGCTGAGATGGGGTCGGCGAGTGATGTCGAGTGAGTACTGAGACCTAAATTCGAGGCTGAGATGGGGTCAACGCGTGATGTAGAGTGAGTGCTGAGAGCGGAACTCAAGGTCGGGTTTCATGGTCGAAATGGGGTCGGCATACGATGCCGAGTGAATGCTGACGCTGGAACTCGAGGTTGGGACTCAAGGCCAAGATGAGGTTGACATGTAATGCCGAGGAAGTGTTGAGGTTAAGCCTTAGACCTTAGGGACAACTACCAATATGACCTAGGGGGTGCAAGTTTATCAATTACTCGCCTTTCGAATTTTATCTAATCTTTTTTAATGATTCTACTCCTGCCTATTTTACAGCCACGTGATATTCCAATAACAACCACGTGCTGGTCCAGAGACTCCACTGTATCACTTATCATTGAGGTTTACTCCATTTGGGAGTAGGCCTGACGTTGGGTTGAGTCTGACTCGGACCCGTCTTAGACCCATAATCAAGTCAACGAGCTGGGTACCCATTGACCCGGTTCATAGGCTAGAACCCTAACCGACTCGATAGGGTGCCGAGTCGGTTATGGTTCTCGAGTTTTTTTAGTGTGGCCGTTGAAATGGCTAATCACGGGCCAGAACTGTAACCGACCCAGTAGGGTGCCGAGCCAGTTATGGTTCTTGAGTTTTTTTTAGAGTGGTCGTTGGAACCGCCGATTCTAATTGTTGAAACCACCAGTTAATTGGCGATTTTAGCCATTAGGTTTTTTTCGATGGTTGAGATCATGTGATCATTTTTTGATCAATGATTATGATTTAGTGTATGTTACTCTCCAAACTTTATAAATAGAGAACTGATTTTATTATTTTCACATACATCTTCTCTACTTTCATTCTCAATTCTGCAATCTCTACACGCTTTCAACTCTAATTCTACATGCTTTCAACTTCTACTTTCGAGTTCCAACTACAATGGAAGGAGGCTAAGGAGCTTCATCATCTCAATCTCGAAGGAGAAGGAAATAGTGAATCTGAATGAGGAGCTCAACCTCAACATTAAATCCACTGATGATGAGACTGAGCAACTTCTAACACCCGAAACATAAAGAAGTACTGATGTAATTACTTCTATGATTCAGGAAGTTTCTCTTTTAAAATCTACTATTTTTACTAAATATTTTGAGAATATTACTCTTTCGTCGAAAGAATTGTATGTAAAATATAAGCACTGCAATGCTTCCTTAAATTCCAAGTCGGGGCAGGCTATGGGTCGTTGAAATGGCATGTAGAAATGACACACGCGACAAAATATGGAATTGACCATTCTCAAATATAATTATGTAGATTTTCTACTAATGGAAGTACTGATTTTGATTTATTTTTATATTTTGATAATAAATTACGAGCATCATTAATTAGATTTATTTTCATAGAATATCTTTCATTTAGTTTTGGATCTAAATACACTTTTAAAGATTTTTTTGTAAAGAATCTCTTAATCCATCTACTAAATGTGCTCCTAGAACTACATTTACTTATACAATTAAAAAATTAATAATATAAAAAAATAATTTAATTAAAGAATTTAGTAAATTAAATAATAAAGTTTCTTTATGTTTTGATATTTGGAGTGATCATTAGCAAACACATTCATATATGGGTACGTATGACTTGCCATTGGATCGATAACTCCTAGAATATCCAAAAAATGATTATTAGCTTATAAAATTTTTGATGAATCGCATACTGCTCACAACATCTTATAATTATTATATTTAATTTTAGAAGAATATAGATTTATGAATAAAATATTTTTAATATCATTTGATAATGCTAGTTCTAATACTGCTAGTATTGATAGACTAAAATTTATATGTCAACCTATTATTGGTGGTTTATTTTTTTATATTTATTGTGCATGTCATATTTTAAATTTATATGTTCAAGATGGATTAAAAATTTTAAAAAATCATATTAACCAATTAGAACTATTATTTTTTATTTATGGTCTCATCCATCTATAATGAAACAATGAGGTAAATTTTATAAAACTAATAGAATGAGACCTAAAAAATATTTTCACGTGATTTACCAATACGTTAAAATTTAACATATCAATTATTACAAAATTCATTTCAATATTGAGAATTATAATATTTATTTTTTATACAAACAATTAATAATACTACTATATATTTATCTTCACACCACTGGAATATTTGTAGTAGTATTTATGAAAATTTAAAAGTATTTAATGATGTAACTAAATAATTTTTTAATTTATATTATTCTACTTCTTATTAATTTTAATAAATTTTTATAATGTATTATTAGTTTTAAATAAACATAGTAACAATAAATTTTTATCTTTTGTATATTAGCAATGAAAGTGAAATGGGAAAATATTTTTTTAATATTCCTAAAATTTATTTAGTTTCATTTGCTTTAAACCATAGATATAAATTAGAAGTTTTACAAGAAATGTTAATTTTGTATTATAATGCTTTAATTCGATTTAAAGATTCTTCTTCTTTGGATCCTAATAATATTGTATATAATATTAAAAATTATTTACATAATATTTATAAAGAATATATCATAAAATATGGAATACAAATTAATATTTCTGAAACACAAACTACTACTAGAAGTAATTTGAAACTTACAAAGCAAAACTTTTATTAAAAGAATGGATGAAATGTCCACAAGGATCCTCAAGTTCCACACAGGAACTTGAGAATTATTTTATGACTTTTTTTTATTTTAATGAAGCAGATAATGAAATGATTTCGATATCCTAAAGTTATAGTCACTAGAGGTTCAAACATTTCCCATCCTGACCATGATTGCCAATGAAATTTTAATTTGTCCAGTATTAACAGTTGCTGTGGAATAGACGTTCAGTGTAACATATTGGATGAACGACAATCGACTTTGTCTCCCGACTCATTGGAAGCCCAAGCATTACTTGACGATTAGACCTGAGCCGAAAATGAATCTAAGGAATATAACTTTCAGATGACGAAGTCGAAGAATTGATACTGAATGAATGAATACTATGGAAAGAGGAAACAAAAGTGAGTAGCAATGCCACTTCTTAAGATAAAAGGGTAAAAAGGTAAGAGAACTACGTAGGCTTTGATTCTCCTATATAAGGAAATTTAAATAAATGCAAACCCTTTTTATTTTTTTATGAATTATAATTTTAAAATTTTTTAATATAATAATATTGAACTATGGCAAATCGTGAACTAACAATTGAGAATGTTGAAAATCATGAACCGTAACCGTATTGGATGTTAAGGTTAAGGGTCAACTTGCTAGGAACGGTCAAATTGACAATTCCGAACCATCGAACCATTGATTCCGAATCATGGTTAGGTTTATTTGGGGGTGAAGCATCATGCTATACTGTTTTGATAGCAAACACATTTAAAGTTTACTTTATTTTAGCTATATTTTTTATCACTTTGATCATTACACATACACTTGCACTTTAAGATTTTTTTTTTTGTATTTACAAGAGATTGACAAAAATTGAGTATCATATATTCCCCTCTGGTTGAATCATCTAATTTAAGACACATGAGGGCACATCTAATTTGAGACTAGCCAAACGTGATCTACTATGGAGACAACTCAACACATTCACAACGAAGGATGAAGAGACTATAACCCAAATGCATTCGCGATTCAAGCAAGTGGTTAATGAGCTTATGGTTATTGGAGAGCAAGTCATCAACTAAGATATGTTAAGGAAAGTTTTAAATGGTTTTCTAACAACTATAATGTGGATATCAATGGTGAATGATTTTTTGTCATGTCAAAGGATCAAATTACCTCATGGGAAAACTTGTTTGCAACAATGGAGCTTCATGTGGTAAACTATATAGGTGAAGAGAGACCAATAAGAAGAAGGGATTTGCACTTGTGACCAAGGATGGCATCTTGTCATCATTGTCTTTGTTTTCATTGGACACTAGTAAAGATGAAGATACACAATTTGCTCATATTGTAAAGAAGATATTAAAGAAAGAAGAGCAAAAACAATTTAAGCAAGCTTCCACTTGTTACAAATGTAATAAGAAAGACCACCTCTTGAGTGAATGCCTACAGTTAAATAAAGAAAGGGGAAAGAAGTAAAGAAAAAGAAGCACAAGGCACTAAAGATCATATGGAATTCAAAGAATACACTTGCGCCGAGTGTTTATATGAATTTTCAATGTAGAGAATACACCCTCAAATGAAGAAGAAACTAATTCAAGGCGAAAGAATAATTATTAGGTGACTTTCAAAGGCAATTAGGTAAATCTAGGAATAAGAATAAAGCATATAGGAATGATGTAAAAATCTTTAAGGCTCAACTTGATAGCTCTGAATACTTGGATATATTATTGTGAGACAAACAAAATAACTCATAATAAGGTCAAGTTAAGTTGTAAATTCTAATCAAAAGAAGAGGCCTATATTTTGTTGATTAGAATATGTCAATTAATGCTAGATGCTATATTAAATAGACCCTAGATACCTATGGATGCCACCAAGGAATGCCTAAAGATGCCACCAAGGACATTGAAATTAGAAAAGTAGTCAACACTTGAATCTCTAATGACCCTAGGTACCTAGCTAACCCAATTGGTCCCAAATTGATTTAGGAACCAAAATCAATTATCTCATTTTTTAAATATTAGGTTAGGGTACATTAATAAATGAGAAAAGGATAAGTAGTTTCTCTTTTATAAATTGGTGTACCAACTAGGTTCCCCTCATGCTAGTTATGATTCAACATTTGTAATTAATGTTTAATCCTAAATCCAACACATGGATTCTAATCTGGCTACTAACAGGTTTAGTAAATGGTGGGAGCATTTACTTCGATCATCAAACTTTAAATGATCTCATCTTGATTCACTTATCAAGGCGACCCCAACTTATAGTAATGTAACAATTTTACAGCTACATAAGCTAACAGCTGCTTAAGTTAAACTATAAGCACCAGTCTTACCTTTATTTATACATAACGATAGAGATGATTGTCCATGTGAGAGGATCAATCACTACCTGCCAACATGCTCACCGAGATCTTATCTCAAGAATGTAATTCTTCACATACACTGAATAGATTATGGCATTTTATGCAATCAAATTTCAATATCTGATTCTCAACAATGTTCATTCTACGAAGTCACATAGACTTTACATGTTCATTGAATGACTCTCTAGTCATTGGCTTAGTAAAAGGATCTGCAAGCATAACTCTTGTAGGGATATACTAAGAATCACCTTCTTTTTAGCAATCATATCCCTTACAAAATTATATTTGATAGCTATATGTTTGCTCTTGCTGTGATATTTGGGATCCTTTGAAAAAGCTATAGTAGCTTGACTGTCACAATAGACAGTAACTGGACTCCACTGTCTTCAGCAATCTTCAGATGCTTCAGGAACCTTCTCAACCAGACTGCTTCTTGCACAGCCACTGAACATGCCACATATTCAGCTTCCATAGTTGACAAGGCTACACAAGCCTGTTTCTTACTGTTCCAGGAGATGACGCCATCATTCAGCAAAAACGCATAGCCTGATGTGGATTTTTTACTGTAGCCCAAATCTGAATAGCCCTTCAGGCTCAATGATTCTTGAAAATAGAGACAATAATCTGTCGTCGCCTTCAGATATCTGAAAATCCTTTTCACTGCCTTCCAGTGTCTCGGTCGTGGGTTTGACTGGAACCGGCTAACTAAGCCAAAAAAAATGGTTAACGGGTTTAAAACTTGAAACCCATTCAGACATGCTGAAATCCAATAACACCGCGACTCTCTTTCCCTATGATGAAAACTGAGCTTCCGTTCCTCTTCTTTGGCCGAAAACACCCGACGCCGTTTCCTTTCCCTCCGCGTGAAACCGATGCTAATTCCTTTTTCCGTATAATTTATATATGAATTTTTGAAGTGTTTTTTAATTTTAAAATATTATTTTTCTAAAGATTTCTCTCTGTGAGTATTTATTTTATCTTCGGACTTAAAGAATAAATTTAAAGTTGAAAATTTTTGTACAATCTCAAATCTCTATTTTTGATTTCTAAAAAAAATTTAGATTTTTCTAACAGTACTTTAATTTTCCATGAATTTAAAAATAAAATCTTATTTTTAATTTTGAAAATTTGATAACAAAATATTTTGACCAGATCCGATGTTTTCGGATCTATATATCATATGTTGACTTTGTCAAAAATTATTTTTTAAATTTTTTCAATCAATTTTGAATTAAAAAAAATCTCAACTTTCACAAAAACTTTCAAAATTTTCTCTTAATGAAATTATTTTTCTATTTTTTAAGTAAAAATGTCATTTTAAATTTTTTTTTGAAATCCTTAGCAATGCTAATTTTTGAAGATCAAATTTTTTATGATCTACTGTGTATTAATTGAACACTTAAAAAAAAATTTTGACTTTCTATTGCATTTACACAAATGTTTTTTTCCTTCCCTAATTTTATATACTCCGTTTTTGCTGTGATCAAAGGGGGAGAGTAGGCTGAGGTTCAGGAGGAGGTTATAGTTTTAACATGAAACATTTTTTGCTTAATCTGTTTATTTTGTTTTATTTATTTTCCTTATTTTTATTTTTAACCCTAACTAAACCTGGGTTGATGCACATCAAAAAGAGAGAGATTGTTGGTGTCCCGGTTAGTTTTGATGTGATCAACTAGATTAAGTTAGGTCCTGTGTTGTTCTAATCCCTCTGCTAAGTGTACAAGAACTTAGGTACGGAGGAAGTCGAGCGTAAGACGTAGCGGATGAGAAAGGTTGCGTGGGGAAGTGAGCCGACGGGCTCGGTGCAATCCGAGGGATGCGGAAGCTGCGGAAGAGTACGCCGGTGGAGCGAGAAGGACGTGCACGAAGTCCGAGGGACGAGAATCCGGGAGGAAGCACGCTCGAGGGGCAAAAAGCCGGAGTCGGGTTCGGGTGAGCCAAACTCCGGTTGGCCAGAAATCACCAATCGAAGATTCTACAAAAAGTCAACAAAAGTCAAACTGATAACTTTGACTATTGACTTTGACGGTTGACTTTGCCCAGAGAAGAAGACATAGACTTGGACCGTTTGGACGTGGCGGTTGCAAAAAAAAAAAGAAAAAATAATAAGATTTATCTTTTATCATATAAAAGATAAATACTCATTTTTTATTAAAGATAATTCTCTTTATCTTTAATTAAAGATAAAGTTTATCTTTATTTACTCAACGGCTACGATCAAGCCTATCTCTGATCAACAGTTAGGATCATATCAACGGATCAACGACCAAGAGAAAGTTCATCTACGATCAACGATCTAGATCTATTCTCTTGGGCTATAAATAGACTTAGAGTCTTAGAGTTAGATCATCAATTACTTTTATCATTCTCTCTAAGTCTTTGTGCTACAAGTGTAAAGGCTTCTCCGCCTAAAGGAGTTTGTTTGAGCGCCAATTACCTTGGAAGCAACGACCGAGTTGCAACCAAGTTTTTTTTTTAAGGAGTGTCTATTCTGCAACTTTGCTTAAACCGTCTATTCACCCCCCTCTAGCCGGTCCAACCCGATCCAACAGTACTTTGGTAACAAATAACAAGAACTCTACTTTAAATGTTATATATAACATTTATACTCATAATTAACTAGACAACAACTCTAACAAACTAGATAAGCAACTATCACTCCCACTAGGACAAACACTAGCGCAATGATAATCCAGACATAACCTATCTTTTTAGGCTGAACAGAAAATTCTTCGACTGGGATGCTATTTGGATGATTCGAGGATACAGAATCCTGTATTGAACTCAAATATCCCATAGAAGTGTCTTCTGTAGAGTCTTCATTTTGGATCTTCTTCTAGATCCACTTCATAATCAGCATAGTGAAGTAGCTCTGTGCACAACTCAGTATATGAAATGCACCCCTCATGGCGCCCCCATATCTGAAGTGCTTCAACTCGTAGGTTTTCAGGCAATGAACGAATCAAGGCCCATATCCTGTAGTTATCCAGAATTGAAACATCCTGCATCTCTAAGCGCCAAAACAGTCTGTCTAACCTCCCCATGTGTCCACTAACTCCATAAGCTGGATCATATTCTATCCACTGGATAGCTTCCCTCAGCTTATTGTGCATCACATCGCGTTGAGTCATAGTAGTAATTGTCCGAGCCATCTGGAAAAAATTGAAATTAATGAAGTCAGTACAAAACTGACAAACCAGTATATATACCAGCTTAATTCAATTTATACAGGCATAGAACTAACACATTAAATCAAGAAAAACAAATCTTCTTGATTTATAGGGGTGTTGTTAACTGATCCTATTTGATCAGTCAATTGGCACCTTGAAGACTCAACATGGCAGTGTTCCTGTGAGAACTAAAATATCACTTAGCTCCAAGCACCCCAAGCACCTAAGCACCATGATATTTAATTTCTCATCATCTCCAACTAATCCTATTGAGTTATTTCTAGAGTATAAGTGGTTCAAAACAACTTCTTAATTATGAGTTTGACCAATGTCAAACACTAACCAACTCAAATCAATATATAAATGAAACAGATTTATTTACATATTAAAGTTGTAGACTATTGGTTAGTTGTCTTTTTGTTGTGGATGTGGAGACCTAAGGTCGAATCCCTGCTATCACATACTATTCATCCCTTTTTTTTTATTTTTGTTTGGGTTGATCAGATCAAATGGGCTTTTTTTTATTGGGCTGACTCAATTAATCAGAATCTATTTAATCAGATTATTCGGCCCCAATTGACAGCCCACTGCCCACTAATTTTGACCCACTAATTTTGACAGCCCACTGCCCAAATTGACAGCCCAGTTTTCACAGCATGAAAAAAGAAAAAAAAACACGCTTCTTCATCTTTTCCCATGCCCTAAAAAAACGACGATGGTGTTTTGTACACAAACCGTCGCCGCCTTTTTTTTCAATCTCATGCCCTCGCTCACTGCTGACGCTAGCCGGCCGGCTCCATGCCAACCTCGCCGGCGTCAGCCTGCCTCACTCGCTGAACTGCTGGCGGAAACTATGACGGGCGACCAGAACAGAGAAATTGCTACGATTTCTCTGTTCTTGAGATTCCAGCGTGGGAAACTCGAACAGGTAATTATGCTAGCTCTGATACCAATGTTGAATATACCTATTGTAGCGTGCCTCTGTTGGAATTGCTTGCTTCGGAGGAATAATCACAATGAACGGAAAGTTCCTCAGATTTTCACAAACCAAATCCTCTGGATTTGGGTGTTCTTCCTTTTCTACGGCGCAGCACCTCAGGAACCAATCCACAGCGCTACCTCCTCCTCTCTCCTTTGCTTCGACTTGGCTTCAACGCACACCTCTACTACCTCTTGCTTATATAGCAGAGATCAGAAGATGAAGGGGCGACGCTGCCCCTTCGTCTCATATCATGATAATATGCCTTAATATCATAGAAATATATATTAGATACATATCATGATTCTGAACACATATTTGACACCTCATAGCATGAACTTCAAACTTTAAGTGTGGGTAAAGGTTTCAATCAGATCATGTGATGTCACTTAAAAGTTTTTTTAGCCCTAGAATGCCTGTAACACTCATCTATATTATTTCATATTAGTTTTGGATGAAATGATTTAAAAGATGATTAAATATATAATATACTAAACAATTTAGCATCTTTGAACTTTATACAAAAATCTATCAAAACTTAAAAGTTTTCAAGTTTTCTTATTATTTTCTAGTAAGAACAATAAAATGAGCATTTCCTAAACTTTCTCTTTTTTTAAATTTTATAGATTTTTTTATAGATCTTTAATTTTGACATCTAGAATTTTTAAAATTCTAATTAAGTGAGATAAATCATCGGTCAACTAAGGTGATTTAACTATTTAATCAATTTAATGTACATAGTTGTTGGGATTGTTGACGTCGCTAGAGGGTGTGAATAGAGATTTGCTTCGCTCAATCATGTTCGTGTACTCGTCTACAACAAGTTAGTATGCAGTGGAAACAATGCATATATAAACCAAATACAAGAACAGAAACAAGTGCAAACACAAACCAATTCACGTGGTTCGAAATCCTCAATTCCTACTCCACGGCCTAGTCCTAATGATAATCCACTAGCTTTCTCCTTGTTAGAGACCTTCCGGAGGTGAAAAAACCTCTTATAAAACACCTATTCTTACAAGCAAATACAAAGATAAAAGATAACAACAAATATAATGTAAATCAATAATTTACAAACTAAAACTTTGCTTTGCTCACTATTGAATGCTTTTAGATTGCCTCCTGATCCGAAAATGCAACAACACTTGTCTCCAGAACTCCCAAGAACTAGTTTCAAAAATCTCCTTGAAACTTTTCTTTTATAACCTTCAAGTCAGGGTTAATTTTGCCTATCACTTGACTATTTATCATCATCAGTCGATTGCTCCACTAAATTCGATCGTTACACTAGTAGAACAACTCTTACCAACTCTGACTTGATCATGAATAATCGATTGTTACTGTTTATCAATCGATTGATACCTAAATAGTTGAGTACTATAGTCGACTTAGAAATCTTCTGTTCACTATAAAAGTGCTAATTGTCGAGTGTTACTATTCATGAATCGACTGATTCTAATCAATTAAGTCTTCGTAGTCAAATTCAGAATATTCTGTTTGTTGCTTTAGTACCATCAGTTGATTGCTACTGTTCATCAATCAATTGATTTGGGATCAGTTGAGTTTCAAACTTTTTATTTGTTATAGTAACATTAACAATCAACTTATCAACTCGACTAATCAAGATCAGCTAAGTTGATCAACTGATTCTTTAACTTTCTATTTGCTATAGTAACAGTCTACTGTTACTGTTCATCAATCGACTAATATTGTAGTAGAACACTAGATCAGTCGAGTTAATCAATCAAAATTTAAATTTTCTATTTGCTACATTGTTATTGTTCATTAGTTGACCGTTGTTGTAACAAAAATCCTAAATACTGTAGAACCTCAAACAATGCAGCAACCCTCTAAACACTATACATTACAAGAAAAAAGCTAATAGACAACGCTTTTAATGCGTTGTCTATCTAGCTGAAAAAGCATTGTAAAAGTCACTGTTGTAAAAAAGGTCTCTCAAAGACAACGCTTTTTTAAACGTTATCTTTGTTAACATCAACAACACTTCTGCAACGAATAAAAAGTGTTATAATTTTGTTTCAAACTGCTTAAATTTTGCAACGTTTAACAGCATTGTCTTTTTTTTATCTCACAGTTAAAAAAGCATTGTCTTTTGAAATGAAATAAATATTTTTAGCAATAAATAAAAACTATTATATTTTCCATATACAAAAACATTGTCTATTATATTTACCAAATGGCTTCCATATACAAAATCATTGTCTATTACAAAATCATTGTCTGACATGCGAACTACTTATAATACATTACATAGACTTAATTACATAATATGCTTCTATCAACTTTGAAATACATTGTTGGAGTGATATGACCTCGATCCAATGCCCCTCACACGCCCGACTTTTTCTCCCGTCTCAAGTGTTGTTGTAATCACATCCTCTTTTGTCCCTTCAATTTGAAATATGAAATATATAAGTAACATCTATATTTAAAATTGTATCATGTGCATCTACCAGGACAGCATGCTTCAAAAATATTGAAGAAGAATGTTTTAGAAATAGCATAAACAAATAAGAATTGAGGTGCCAAACAAACAAGGGCTACAAGTGGGTAAGCTAGTGTTCGTAGTTCAGATTGCATTAGCTCTAATTTTGTTGGCATACATTCCAAATTATAAAAAAAACCAATAAGAACTAAGCTAAGATATAACTGTAAAGATTTTAGCTGCATGTTAGTACCTTTGTCCATTGGTAATCAAATATAGTATCTATACTTTTCTGTATTACTCCATAAATACGGCAAACAAGACCAAAGTCATCATTAGTTACCATTTTTGGTCCATTAGTTGAGAACATTAGTTACTAGCTATTCCTAACTTGAGAACAGAAGACAAAACCCATTTTTAGTCCATCTAAATAAGTTCAAGGAGCTAACTTACCACAGATCTGATATCTCTAAAAAAAAAGTAGCACGCCGCTTTTTCTCTGGGTCAAAGTCAAACAGGTAATTCAAAAGAGCAGCTAGAGTAAAGACAAGAATATCAAGCTGAAACCTTGGCCATCCCTGCAGTAACCATTTTAGAACTGTGAGGTGTGAATATTAAAGCATTAACACAATATCATCATCCTTCAGAGGCTACTTCATCTAAAGAACCCCAATAGCAACGGATAATTTAATGAAAAGGCTAGCTTACACTATACACATAGCAACTAAATAGCAACGTAATATAGAATAACAATCATGAACAAAATCACGAGAAACGGCTAGCTTACACTATACAAATAGCAACTAAAAATAATACTAAATTTCCTGAAAGATGCACTAAATCCACGAACACACGCACAAGAAGCACATATAAAACAGGATTTACTCCATGCAAAATATGAACCAATGGATGCAACTCTAAGGAGAATGTGATACAACGATCATCATACAGTAGTGAAAAATGTAGTATTTAGGCTAAACATCTTACTTTAACTCTTTATCTGTCATTTTGGAGAAAAAGTAGTCAAACAAATCTCCTATTTCTTCATAAACACATTTTTCAGTAAACAATATGGTATCAAGCTTACAAATGCGGAAATGAAACAACTAGGAAATGTAAAAAAATTATGATAGTAAAACCAACCTTCGCAAAAGTGCTTGCAAGGTCATCATTATCAGATAAATAACCTAACCCTTCAACCTGCGCATAGAATAAAAGGCCAACAATGAGAATTTTCACTAGGGAAATGATTAAACCAGATATTTGATTAAATAATTTTCAATGAGAAAAAAGGAATCTTCCACATGCAGGAAAGAGTGCACATAGGAACTACAGAAATGTACAAAGAAGTGTAGAAAGTATGTTTTATAGCAGGCTCTCAATCAAGACTAACACGGCTTCTCACGGTTTTTGTAATATAAGCAAAAAAGTATGGAAAGTAAAACCTACAGAAATGTATCATACAGAAAAGCATTGTCTCCTGTGCTGAACTTGAATTAGAACTCAAGGCGACAAATCTATGTAAATGTCCCACCATATTGTACTTTGGCAGCTGAAGTATTGTGTATCTGATGGTGATATCATCATACCATACCAAAAGATGATTCGGTTACGCATTTATAAGTTGGAGCAATGGATAATTTAATGAAAAGAGTTGCTCAAGAATCAAGCAAATATAAGTTGGAGCCGTAGGAAGTCGAAGATTCAAAAATGTTCTCGGCTACGCATTTATTCAAACATACAGAAGGGTACACGACCGTAATAGCCCAACCATCACATATGAAGGCAAAACATGACACGGGACAGGAGATACCTGAATAAGCGAGGGCTTCTGCAAGGAGGCAGTGGAGAGAGCACGGCTGAGGCGGTCAGAGATCCCCAGGGAATTCCAAGAGACGCCATCTCCCGCGAAGAAATAGCTGTTGTTCCCTAAACCCTAATGTTCTTTTATCACTATGTCTAGCAAATAGCAGCATTAACTCATCAAATCGTTGATAAAGGCCATGTCAGAGTAATAAACTCACCGTGTACACCATAGGCGCCGAAGGAATGAACGAATCTGCCGACCTAGCCATTCCCACGGCCATCCGCGGCGCCGCTGTGATCTGTCAATCCTTCCTAGCGTACACTCGCTTCCCCAGCTTCAGACCGTCCTCGACGGCCCTCACGAACTCCTCCGCCATCCCTGACCGATCTACCCAACGGTTTGGATTCGGCAACGAGTCCCCACCCTTGCGACGCGGAGCCGGAGGAGGAAAACAGGAAGAATAGAAGGAAGAAGAGAGCAGAGGAGATAGAGGACAAGGCAAGGATGGGAATCGCTTTTGAAGCAGCAACGAAACCCCGCTTGCTGTTGAGGAAGAGGCACAAGCAGAAGGTGGCGAGAGGGTCGGGAGAAGAGGAGAGGCATGAGGAGCAGAAGGTGCGCGGCAAAATACTCGAAGCAGGGTCGCAGACCGCACGATAAGAAGCGTTAATAAAATTCCTCAATAACAACATTTTTTAAAAAATCTTTATCTTTGACAAAAAAAAAATAATAGATAACACTTTCCAAAAAATATTGTCTTTGATCCAAAAAAAAATTACTAATAAACAATGCTTTCTACAAAAAAATATTGTCTTTGATTTTTAAAAGACAATGTTTCTAACTAAAAACGTTGTTAAATAAAAAAAGACAACACTTTTGATAAAAAATGTTGTCTTTCTAGCATTGTCTATTTGCTTTTTTCTTGTAATGATATCAAATCCTAAATACTATTTACAACACTGAAAAACCTCTCAAACTCTAATTTCAAGATTTAGGATCCATCAATCAATTGATACAGCTTATCAATTGATTAATACTCCTATTTTAATTTTACATAAATTGAATTATCGTCTTGCCTAATATCCTATTAACCTCAATCTACTATAATTTCCTTTGCTCAATGATTTAGTGTGTCAGAGAAGATCACTTCTAGTAGGTCAAATATAAGTCAGGTCAGATCCTATCAAGTTAGCTACTATCAAGTCAACTCTTATCAAATTGCCTCCCGACAGGTCAGCTACTATCGGGTCATCTCATATTAGATTGGTTTCTAGTGGATAGGGCAACGAGTGGGCATTGGGACACCTACTAACAACATGTTTGGCTCTAATGGAGGTCTTCGACGGCAACGAACATGCTAAGTAAACTGAGAGCACCAAAAAAGAGTTAGAAGGGTGGCCGAGGTGGATCTTGGTGAACCCCCTCCGATGCTCAAGTCAAGCCCCTAACAAAGAGAAGAAGAAGATGAAAAAGTAGGCTAGTAGAGAAAATGTATTGTGGACCTCCTTGCACACCCTTTTATACTAGCTTCGTAGCGTGGGGGCAGTCCTTACCGGGCACTTCGACACTTATTGCATGTCTGTCCACATCCTTTGAATGTATTCACACTATATTCTTCAAGCCCACCCACTTCCTTTGAACATGTTGGCTCTATTTCCCCCACTCGCTTGCCCATTTGGCTAAGTCTCTTATCGAGCCTAGCTCAAATCCAACTATGGTTGTGTAGCTCCACCTTTCAGTTCACTCGCTTGATCCGAGCTTGATCTTAAGCCAAGATGACTTGACTCAAGCTCAGCCATGAGTCAAGATGACTTGGCTTTGCATTGACTGAGTCCTGGGCTAGCCACATTGCCCCTACCATCTCTACCACATCACAAGCTTACTCCCAAGTCTAGTTGAATGAGGATGTGTTTCGATTGATTAGATGAGTACCACATCAACCACTCTGAGGTTCCTAACATCAAGGTTCGCATGGCTCATCTTCCTCAGGGATTCAAATGACCTTGTCACACTACCACACCTCAATAGTCCACTCAATTTGTTAGTCTATCAGCCATCGTCGAGTCAGCCAGCATCCATGCGACCATCACTACCTCGAGAGGTGGCTCCTCCTTCCAACTCGAGATTTTCTCTAGCCAACCTTACCTTGGGCCACAACATTCCATGTTGAGCCTCCTGCCCAACTCCTCCAAGCAGTATATTAGCATTTCGACGACTGAAGAGGAGGTCATGAAGTGCCTTTCCTTGGAGGCTCTTGTGGATGACATGACCGCCACCAACATTAAGGTAAAGTTGTTTCTTCTATCAGTACATTATATTAGTTCTAGTGTACTTGCCTTTGTTCCTTTTGCATTCCTGGCTGGTCAATGAGAGCTCCTACCTTGCCTTCCTCATTTGACTGAGAGCTACCATAATATGTGAACTCACAAAACCGAGCACCAAGCTCAATTAGAGCATCGGACCTACAAGCTGGAAGAAGCCAAGGCCAAGGCGACTCTCCACTCTGAGTAGTTGACTGCCCTTTGAGTCAGTCTAGAGGCTACTAAGAACCATTGCCAAGTGGCCGAGATGATGGTGGCTGAGGTGGAGTGTCTCAAGGCGGAGTCAGATAGCTACAAAGCCTGGGAAGAAGGGCATTGGACAGATAGGAAGAAAGCCTTCCTGGAATCACCTGAGTTCTTCAATCCACTCGACAGCCACTCCACCCTCCTTTTTGAGCAAGACTTCGATGGGGTTGTCCAGTAGTTCAAGGAGGCTGTCTATCCTCCTTAAGGAGCCTCAACCGACTTGTTGGATCCCTATAAGATCCTGGATAATATTCCTCAAGATAAATTAGCCAATTAGCTTCTGTCTTCTCTCTTTACACATGTAGGACTCTGTAATAGCTTTTTGATATAATGCAAACTAGACTTGGTCTTTTTCCAAACTTCCCATAAGATACAACTAGATACTCGACACCCTTCTCAAGTGTGGCAAGGTCGGAAATGGAAAGTGGTCTATGGGCGCCCGAGTTGCTTTCCCTCTAGATCCTACAAATAATAAGTCTCAAGCTCAGCTTTTGACACGCACGATAAGGTCCCTCCCACCAGGACTTCAACTCCCAATTTCTCCCGTAGGTTGTATCTTCTTCCATACAATATCACCCCATCTAGAAAGTACAAGGGATAACCTTTCGGTTGTAGGCTTGACACATTCATTGCTTGTATGACTTGAGTCGAGCAGCAGCCCTATCCTTTGTCTCTGCCATGAGATCCAACTTAAGAAATTGCTTTTTTGCATAGAGCGGAGCATTGCTTCCTCGTTGTAGACCAAATGAAAAGGAGTCATCCCTTTTCCTTCATGAGGGGTAGTACACTAAGACTAAAGAATGCTTGCCAATTCTTCCACCCAACTTCCTCCAACATGGTCAAACTTGATCTTTAGACCTCAAATTAATTGCCTATTGACCATCTCTGCCTAACCATTACTCACAGATAGGCTACTAAGGTGAATGACTGTTGTATGTCGAGCTCTTGACACCATTCTCAAAGTTTTCGTCCCCAAAAATGTATCATACCAAAAATGTTATAACACTAGGACAACATTTTACAAAGCATTAAATAAAGACTATGATAACCACATGGTGTATAAAAAGCTCTAAAATTTATATCTAATAATCTTTTTTATACGCCTTGTTGTTTACCTTTCATATTACATCCATTATTATATCCATACCTTCTTATGCCATTGATATCAAGATCATTTTTTTTTATACTAATAAGTGTATCAAAAAGACTATGTATCATCTACTTTTAAAAATTTTATAAAATATTCTTCTATTTTGATTGGACTTGTTGAAATATCTATACATTTTAATATAAGGGGGCATTTGTTCTTGATAACTTATATCTAAGGTACAAACAAACATAACTGAAAAGTATTTTATTTTTTTTTAAATTTTTTAATTATAATAGTTATTTTTAATCCTAGTATATTTATTAACTTATTTTATATATGGCCAAGAAAATGATTATAAATTTCACTATTTTGAATACATTTAAGGTATTCTTGCATTATATGATCAAATTTTACAATCATTTTAATTAAATTTAAAAAAATTTCATTGTTAGCTGGATAAATCTTCTCATTTGTACCATGAAATATCAAATTATTTTTGCTAAATTTTTAACTATAACAATAATTCTTATTCATACATTTCTCCAATGCTATTTTTCCTTATTTATCTTATAAATTTTGATCAATGATTTTATTTTTAAGTAGTCTCATTTCAATATCAAATCAAATATAATTATTTATAATATGTTCATTGCTTATTTCATAATTTTTAAATTTGATATTAAAATTTTTTTAATCTACCTATTCTTCATTTACTAATTGAATTATAATTAATTTTTAACTAAATAATTTATAACAAAAGAAAAATATTTTATCTAATTCTTTGAATATATTAATCATCTTCTATCTTATTTTTTTCTATTTGATAATTTTTAAATGTGATGAACGATAGAAAACGTTTAAAATTTTCATCATTGCGAAAACATATATATAAATATATTTCTTTAATTGAATCTTTTTCAACTAATAATTTATTATATTTATATTTATATTTTTTTTCATTATACTGGATCATATATATTTTAAATAATAGTTTCATCAATATCAGTAAAACAATTTATCTTCCCAATTTATTAATTCAACTTCTTCTAAATTATTATTATCTTCTTAATTAATATTAATATTTGATGAATTAGATTTGTGATCATTAAAAAGTTCTTGATAGATTTCTTTTTTATTTTAAAATATTATCTTTTAGCAAAGATTAAATTAATTTTTTATATAAATTTTCAATTGATTTTTTTGAATTTTGATTTTTAGTATCAATAACAAATCTATTGAGTGCTCCTTTTCGAGATTGAATAAATATTTTAATATGTTTTACATATCTAGAATTATATTTTCTATTAGACATATTATATTCAAATAATCAAAAATATAGGTCCCTAGCATTTTATAAAAATAAAAATATTTAAAATTAAAGAAATAATAAAACTTGATTTATGTCATGTACTTTAATTTGACGATCGATGTGGCAAAAATCTGTTACCTCCACATGTTATGCGGGATAAAGTCATAAAGTTGGTCCATCTTAAATTAGGAAATACTAAGACCATTTCACTTAGAGAATAAAAAAAAATATTTTGAAATCTTTCTAAATTCGAATGAATATTTCAGAATATATCTTAAATGGATATTAATAACTATATAAAAGAGGGTTCATACCCATAGGTACAAGTATGCACAATCAACCTTAATTTTTTCAGTCTTTAAACTTCTTCCTTATACAAAATCCTAATTTGATAGTCAGAGTAGTTTATCGGGACTCACCTCAGCACCAGTCTAACTCTCTTTTTGAGTAATTTTCAGATTTTTTTGTCTTCTTCAACATAAACGGATACTTTCTAAGGGTTGTATTAGAGATCTTTGGGTTTCTTATGCGTTACATAGATTGGATCATGAAATGTATCACCACTACTTCTCGGTAGACATCAATGGAGGGATGCATAGATACTTTCGAGGAGCGAGAGACCTAAGGCAAGGAGATCCACTATTGTCGTTTCTTTTTAGCATATATCTTGAGGTATTCTTCAGGCTTCTTTGATAGGATTCCATATAGGCAAGGTTTCACCTCCTTCCAATGTGCGATGGGACTAGAGTCACTCATTTGAAGGTAATACTATCCTGCGTCGTGACTAACTGCAGTTTCTCGATTTATCTCCTCATAAATGATCGTCGAACCGACCGTGTGGAGCCACTAAGATGGCAGATTTCACCTTTTTGCAGAAGTAATTTGACCTATGTTGATGATCTATTAGTCTTCGCTAAAGGAAATGAGTCCACCATCACACACATAATAAACTCATTTGCGAATCTTTATCGCAGGTCTGATCAAAGTTTTTTTCTTCCCAAAACAGCAAAGTAAAAGGATTCCCAACCGCGGAAGAACCGAACTAAATGAATCAATCCATTTATGGTAGTCCAGCCGGCGTTGCAATCCATTCGTCTTGCTCCGTAGAACAACTGCGGGGGACCGAAGCAAGTGCCATGTTGGTCTCTGAATCCCATGCATCCACCCGGCGGAGAACAGGAATTGGGGGACCGGATTTGTCGGCGTCCTTCGTCGCGGAAGCTAACAATCAGTAGACAAGGAGCATGGGATTGCTTCCCTGGTGCGCCTCCCCATGCGTTCGCCTTGATTCCGCATCCCTATCGACAACGAGAAATGACGCCGACCTGCTTCCTCTAGCGCTCCATTCGGTGATCGGCGAATGATCCAAGGTGGGATTTTGTCGGATGAGAACGAGTCCGATCGCCGAGAACGGAATGCTTTGGATCTAAAGGACATGCTTTTCTGGAGTATTTCTTCGTATTTCACTTTGTCATCTTCTTTTTGACATCGAGTGTTCTAAGTAAGATTAGCAGAAGATTCATTAACCTGCTTGTTCAATTTGGAAGGGAATCAAGTTTCTGTTCTGGAGAGATTTGTTCTGCTAATCTTTCCTTTCAATTGTTCATTTCTTTTCCTTTCAGACTGGGAATCGTTTTCAAAAGCGTCGCCGCACCTTCCGCCATCATCATCTCCTCTCCCGAAAGGAAGGAACCGGAGGGAAAGATGGGAATACTTTAATCACTCGCCGGGCTCTTTACGGGGAATGGAAGCGTCTCCGTTCGAAGTTTGGTTTTGATTCCTCCTCGTCCCTTCATCTCTTCCTGAATCCTTGAGAGTGGTGTGTTGCGGAATGCCGAGGCATAATTCGGCTGATAACATTCTTGCTGATGGACATGGCAATGCCCGAGAGCTACTCGCCTCATCGTCTTCATCAAGTTCTTTCTCAAAGAACCTCTGTTTGAAGAGAAAAGTCTTGATCTCCAAGAAGAGGAGAGGTCATGTTGGATCACCACAATGCGTGGTCGGCTCTCATGAACAAACCCTAGTTCCAGTATCTGCAAGGAAGCTAGCCAATGCTCTTTGTTCACAGATCAACGCTTCACAAGCAAAATTCAACAATTCAAGGTGCGTCGGTGATGTTTCTTTGCATCAGCATGTAAGCAATCAGGCAAATCGCCCACAATCAGAAGTAAGTTATCTACTTTTTTTTTTTTTTTTTACTTTCTGTGTTAGCTTCCAAGAAGCTTAATATCTTGTTATCTTGTAGTTGTTTCTACCAATTGATCAAAGATATGGAATCAAGAAGAACAATAGTGTACCTGCTGAAATGTTGTGTAAAGCCGGTTTAAAGGAGGTGAGAAACTCTTCTGGATGTCTTTCTCTCGCGAAGAAAATAGTTTTATCATCCGAAGAAGTTAACCGAAACCGCGTAAAACTACGGAATTCATTTTAAATCTCTCTTTCACTTGGTTTAGGGTCTGGCTTCAATAGGCTCGCTTGTAGGAGGCAAGAAGCATCCAAATCAATTGCGGAGTAGTTTGATTGCTACAAAAAATCTCATGAAAATATTCATCCAGATTTGTCGATTGCATAAGCAGCCAGATTCTGCAATCTTTCTTGCTAGAGTTGTTTACTGTCAACTAAATCAGGCACTTGTGTCAGCTGATCAGCTCATCCATGAGAAAGAATCCGAGGTTAGTAAATATATCCATCTTTTGAACCAGTTCATGGGAGAAGATGAAACAAGAAAGAGAAAGAAACAAGAAGGAATAAGACTTGCTTTTGAGGGGCTTGAGACTGAAGGAAAATTAAGAAGAAGAGCTGAGCGTAAGAATGAAAAGCTCAGAGTTGAACTAAACAAAGTTAAATCTTCACTGGTAAAAGCATGTGAAGAGCTTGAAAGTGAGAGGAAGACGAGGGAAATGATTGAACAGGTCTGTGGTCAGTTGATTAAAGAAATTGGTGATGACAAGGCTGAAGTAGAAGAACTGAAGAGAGAATCTGTAGAAGCACGAGAAGAGCTGGAGAGGGAGAGACAAATGCTTCAGCTTGCAGATGAATTGCGTGAGGAAAGAGTTCAGATGAAGTTCTCTGAAGCCAAATATCAATATGAAGAGAAGAATGCAGCCGTTGACCAATTGAGGTGCCAGCTCGAGGAATTTCTAGTTGCTAAAAGAACAAAAGCGCAGAAAATCTGCCATGGGATGGTAGTTGTGGCGTGGACAAAAGAAGTAGCTTTGGTAAGCTAATTATGAGCAATAAAGAGCCAGATAGAGAAAATTATGAAGAGAATGTTGAGACTGAGTCAGAAGATAGTGATTTGCATTTGATTGAACTGAATTTGGACGACAACAATAACGATAGCTACTGCTGGCACCATGCTTCTGGTGATAAACTTGATTTGCCTAGCCAAAAACATGGTAGCATGAAATGTAAAAACTGGCACCTACCGACAAGTGTTCAGCATTCCGATAATAATCTTGACCAAGGAAGACAAAGTCACAATATTGGTATTGTGGACCAATCTGGGGAGAGATGCACATCAGTACAGGTTCCAGAGGAACAACACACTGAGGATTCAAGAATTGTTCTTCCTCTTACTCTACCAAATTCCACGAAAGAGTCAAGTAGACAACAAGCTTTGCAAAATAAGTTGGAGCAAGTTTGTCTAGCATCAAGGGTTTCTGAAATGTTGAAAGCTTTTAGAGATAGTGAATCAAAAGCAAGTTTGGGAAGCATGAAAAAGGTTCATTCCGAATTGCAATTGCCTATTCAGTAATTTATCAGTGACTGGAACGATCTGCATTGATTCTTTGCCTTCAAGAACCATTTTCATGTCGCAGATTGAGAAATAACTGTAATGATTTGTGAATCATTTCTTCTTCCACAAAGTTTGCCCTTCGATATAAGCAACTTTCCAGCTGCTTTGCAGGATCTCAACCAGTCGCTATCTTCAATTTAGTGACGATTGTTGGCTTCTATTTTTGTTATTTCAGTTCACTTCGAAAGAAAATTCTGACTGTAGTCTTTAAAAAATCGAGCGTACTTCCATTGTTTTTCTGAACAGATGTTAACTGCTGTTGCCATTCACACACTCATTTGGATTTCAAAAGTTGAAGTTCCATTAGAGTAATATTTTATCATGTTTGATTGGCTTAATCTTCAAATACTGAAGGTAATGCCATTTTCTGTACTCTCTAAATAGATGCTTCTTCTCTATCCATTTTTTTCTGAGTTAAAGATGTTTTTGCGTTTTAAAGAATAAATTAATTATTGGTGCAATTAGATTAATGTGCTTTGATACTTGAGCAATGTAATTGAATTGAGAGTTTAAATAACATTGATATGTCTACTAGATTAGAGTTGACTATATATTTAATATTTAATGAAGAGTAGATCTTATATTGACTCGACACTTGACAATGAAGAAATTCTGATGTGCGTTGGTAATAGAGAAGTCTAATCGGTGTTAGCAATTGAAAAAATTCAACAAGTATTACCAAGTGGACAGTTTAACATGTATTGATAGCAAGGTTGTCAAACTCGCGATTCCAGTGTCGACTCGGTTAGGGGTGCACAAACTCGTATCGTAAATTCGTATCGTAAACTCGTACGAGTTTACAGATAATCCAAAAAAGAGTTATAAAATGTCAAATAATATATTTTGATCATAACTTTATAAGAACAATCAATATTTCACATATCTAATAAAAAAGCATAAACATAGTTATCAACAACATGTTTTCACATATAAAAAAAGACTAAACATGAAAATTTAACATGAAAAGATATGAAATTTTCAAAATTTATGTTTCAACATCAAGTTACAAAATAACAAATTTAAAATTTTATACAAAAATAGTCCAATAGATACACCAAATAAGCTTCCATTGTCCAAATTTGATAAAAGGAAACATCAAACAAAGATTTCCTTTGTTTATCGAGTTTACCGAATTTGACCGAGTTGACTCGCGAGTTTACCGAGTTGACTCGCGAGTTTACGAGTTTACAAGGGGGCCCGATTTTAAGCTGATTCAACACGGAATTGAAATAATAGTTCGTAAACTCGTAAACTCGCCGAGTTGACTCGCGATTTTGACAACCTTGATTGATAGGTAAAAAGTTTAACCGATGTTGGTAGGTGAAAAGTCCAACAAAATATTAACATGTGAAAAGTCCAATAATTGTTAGCAATGGTGGAAAATCTAATCGGTGTTGATAGAGAAAAAAGTGCAATAAGAATTGACATTGAATGAAGTCCAAGTAAATTAAAATTAACTAAATATTTGACAAGTGGAAGTCATGCACAAGTCAAACGGACCTAAGGCTAAGTAAGTAGAAGTCTTAGTAGATCAAGGTAGATCTGTGATTAGGCAAGTGGAAGTTTTGATTGGTCAAAGTTAACATACCTTTGGCTATTAAATCTAAGTGAGATGATAATCTACGAATAACTTGTACTTTGAGTTTTGGTATACTTGACTTAAGTGACGACGGCCTTACAAATTTACCTAACTAAAGTGAGGATTCATGCTCACATAAGAACTTACAAAATCTTTTTATTCGGGATCAATCAACCTAGCTAATCGACTAATACTCAATTAGTCAATCAAATGTCCAAGTCAGATGATTGATCAATAATAGAAAACCTAAAAGAAAATTATTGATCTAATATCAACGAACTACAATGACCAAGTACCTATGAGGTACTATTCAATCAGTCAACTAATGATCCAAATTAGTAGACTAAAGTAGTCATTGCAATATAATGGACTATCAAAATCAAAATTAATAGTCAACTAAAGATATGACCTAATTGACTAATCACAAGCTAGAAAAGTTATTTGAAGGTTAAAAAGAGCTGAAGGGTGGTGTTGGCTATCTATGTAGGCTTATGGAGGCATGGGAAAGCTATTGAAATTTCATGTACTTAGTAATTCTAAGTTCAAGTGCTTTTGTCTTTCTTGCTCTTATTTGTATTACTCTTCTTCTCGTACTTAATTCCATATTCTTGTAAGAAGAGTATAAGAGATTTCTCCACCTGTAGTAGCTTACCAAGAAAGAGAAAAGATAGGGATTTTGTCAGAGGTGATCCCTTAAAAAAATCATAGATGGTAAAATAGAGATCGAGAGTTTTGAACTGCGTTAAAAGTTTATGTTTAGTTTGTCATGATTACTTTCTTTTATTCTTTGCATATCTCCATTACACTAATTTGTTTTATGGAATCAAACACACAAGCGAACGCTATCAACTCTATTATTATTTTCACTACTAACCATGATATCCACAATTGGTTCATTATTAACTTGAAAAAAGCTACTTGGACTTCCCAAATTTGTGGCTCCAAATTTGTAATTTAAGAACTTGCTCCTCTTTTAACTTGCAATTCTTGATTTTACTTTTCTCAACCAATTCAATACTAGAGACCCTTGTGCTTGCAAAGATCCTCATGAATGTTTATCATCTTATTCCACAATTCCTTGTCATTTAAGCACTCTCCAACTATACATAAAACTTCATCTAACACTACCTCATTTAAGATCTTCTTTGCCCTTTCATTAGGTTCATCTCTTTATTTATTCACTTGTCTATTTCTTCTTCTTGAAATTCTTCCTTTCTTATTCACATTTCATTGGATCTTTGAATCCTTTACTTGCGACCATATATACTTCAAAATTAGTTTGTAAGAAGTAATTCCACTCAAAGAATGAAATGTAAAGAAAATGATATGGAAGAGCTTGAGTTGAGATTTCAACCTTATCTAAGCCCTTGGAAGCTTTGAGCATAGTTAGCATGAGATTAGAAGAGATTTTAGAATGTCTTCGTGCAACCCATATAACCAACTTAAAACCCTCTTTGTGCAACTCATAACCAACTTAAAACCCTCCTAGGCTTATATAATAAATAATGTTAATGTAGTAATCAACTAGAAATTTCATCAAGTTGACTGCTCAAGCCTTCAACTAAATATTTATAGTCAATTATTGCTCAAACAAAAATATTTTATTCTCCAAACCCTTACTCCTAAATTTACTAAATTTTTCGGTCGACATGGATTGGATCTACTTGGAGTTCTCTCCTTCATTTGTCTTACCTCTCTCCCCTAAGCTTACACAAATTCCTTAGATCGAGCTCAGTCGCAAACTATGATTAGATAAGTGATCCCTTGGTTGAATGATTCATTCAAACCACTAGACTTCACCTTGTCAGGTCCTTTGGATGCACTAAGCCCTCCAAGTTTGTTTCATGTCATTCTTTGTCTTGTCTCCAAGTTCACCTTGTCACAAGCCTCCCTATAGTTCTTGTTGTCAAGCTTTCAATCCCTCGGGTGCACCATGCCCTCCAAACTTTCTCCATCTCATCCTTCATCCTACCTCCAAGTTTCACTTGTTATGATCCTCCAAACCATCGACTAGTAGTCGCTCCATACTTCCCATCCTAGGTTCAACTCACCAGATCTATGATCTCGCAAATGTATCAAGCTCCTCAAACTTGCTCCATGTCATCTTCTATCTTGACTCGTAGTTCATCTTGTTATAGACCTTTAAACCATCAAGTATAAATGATGTCACAATCACATCAAATTAACTCGGCCATATCAAGTCAAGACACTCCAAGAGTTATATGCACTCTATTAGGACCTTGCACACTTGATACATTCATCAGAAACACAAGATTAACCTATCTTAGTCCTTTTTCCAAACACATCAAAAAAACCTAATCGAACCTGATGACTTGAGAACAATATTGCATCAACAAGTTAAACAAACTCTCTCTCTCTACAATATTGTCCTTTCCAAATGCTTATAGTCATTGACAATTGTCTCTTAAAAAGCAACAACCTTCATCCCATAGTAGGTACACTCTAAATTCTAACTCACTTCTTAAAGAATTAGTGATCGAGGAGTACACTCGAGAGTAGAGAATGTTTCATGAAATTGAGGAGATTTGAAATGCCAAAAGATTGCTGTTCTATATGAGTTAAAGGATGCTTCAAGATGTTACATGGAATTGGTGTTTCTCAATTTCAAGAAACTTTATTCAATGGATGTTTGTTACAGAGGATGCCATCTTCCAACCACCACTTTCCAGTTTGTATGCATTGTTAGAGCCAAGGTACTCAAGACATGCCTAAATTTCCCTAAGGCAGCCATTTAAAAAGGATGATGGCAAAGCAGCAACAAGAGAAGAATAATGAACCAATCTAACAAAAATTAGAGCAAAGCACTTTTGTTAGATCGAAAGATAATATGCACCCAACATATGATCATTAAGTTTGAAAACAATAAATGATGCTTCGACTTCAAGAGTTGTTCAACAACAAATTGATTCAGTGTCAAGATTATACATTTCTCTGCGTTGTCAAGCAAAATGCCAGATCATGAACCCAAGAGGGGAAATACAACCAAAATGTTCATGGAGAGCAAGAGTGACATAAGTGTGCCAAAATGCTCATCTGTAAATCACATAATTGGTGTATATTCCAAGGATTCAGTTAACTCGACATTGACTGTGGATGTCAAATCCGTCGTATAGTATAAACAACTTTGACATTCCAAGGTGTATTATATCTACACATTCGTGGTATAAGGAAATAATCGAAAGAATAACCACATTTTAATGAAACAACAAAATTTACTTCAATTGGCAAATCCATACCAGTAATTCTATGACAACAATGACCTTGTATCCTGCATTTCATCGTCTATATCATCTTCGCTTCCAGAGTAGTTCTTTCCTGAGTTCCTTAGAGGAATGAACTTGGATCGATCAAAGAGGGTCAATCTGAAACCTGTTGTTCTTGAAGCCAGCATAGGCATTACAAGTACTGAAGAAGCATTAATTGGCTCCTCACCAAGACCCAGTGACAAAGAACCAGCAGCCTGAGAGAAGACTTGAATATGGTAACAGAGAATCTCATAAATAATAATAATTAATAAGTACTCATTTTATTAGAAGAAATACCTTTGCTTTCAACAAAATAGGTTTTGCTTTAGCAAGCACCGTTTGCGCAAACGAACTCGCATCACTCACCTCAGTATCTTCTGTTGGTATTTTAGCAAATCTGCAGTAGGATACCAAATATTTGCCTAGCATGTAAAAAATTGGAATTTCCTTCAAATGGTCACCCATAATAAATTATATATACCTGTTCATATCAGCTGGAAACCCTTGAGTTGAAGTAGGCAAAGAGGAATCCTTTATTTCACTTCCTAGAATTGGTTGGCCAAGTCAGTTAAACTAACACTAAGGATGAATGAAAATAAATGATCGTACCTTTTGAATCATCAGGTGCCAACAAAGAAATCCCAATGAATACAAGCGTAATCCCAACAAAAAACATAGTGACTCTTAACGTATCAAACACCTGCCAAATCAATTTGAGTTAGTTTCATTGAATGAAGCAAATTAACTTCTATGTCGGACCAACAAAAACTGGATTACAAATACAAACGCTCACTTGATACTCCTGAAAATATACAAATCCTGTACAGATAGAGAAGAAGGTCCACGCAATCTGAAACATAGGAACAATGAGGATTGCATCAAAAAGAGACAACCCTTCATTCAATCTTGCCATCTGCAATTTAAGGAAAAGAAAAATCACAAACCTCCAACTAACAAAATAAATTCATTTCCAGCTAATTGACACCCTTACCCAAAATCCTGCTGTGCTAAAGAACAATAATAGGATACAGTATGTAAACCAGCTATGGAACTGATGATCGCTGCTCATGGTTAATCTTAGCATGTTAGACCTGGAAGGAGAGTTGATTATAAAACATGCATGAACACAAAACATCTCAGCAAACCACAAGTAATAACAGTTCAAGAAAGGCTGTGGCTAATCCTACTACTCAACAGCTGAAATTCTACTCAAGAAGTCAACTTACAATGATTTTGCAAATAACACTGAGCAGGAACCAATAGCACCAGAAACAATGGCATAGGAAAATGGAAGCAGTGTGCGCCAGTAGGGACTATCATGGCCAGAAATCAAAACAAGAGCTTCCCCTTTCCTGACATTTATAGCCATTAATAAAGCTACAATTTTCTGAAAAGAACATAAGGATAAGACCAACAATAAAGCTGGCTCCTACAAGCAGAAGGATAAGCTGGATAAAAGATGATAATAAATTGAAATTTTGTGTGACTACCTGTAAATATATTGATTGATGCCAACTATGAATAGCAAGGAAAGGCAATATAGAAGGAAAACTAAGCTGCAGTATTTTGTGACCAACTGCTCTGGAGTGTATACTGAAAAAAAGTTGAAATATTCTTTAGTATATTCTCCCTCCACAAGCAATAATGTATAAGGAAATCAACAAGTGGAAGTGGTTGTATACTCCTTCCCTCCACAAGCAATAATGTAGTTTTAAGGAAATCAACAAGTGGAAGTGGTGATACCAGGCGATTGATGATTTCCAAAAGATACTAAGAAAATGTTCCCCAAAACAATAAAAGTGGTTGCCACCAAGACCCTACCAAAACAAATTGTTGTGGACATATATCAGCATCGAATGAATTAATTCTTATTAACCAATTGCAATTATGAAATGACTTACTTGACTGACACTGTCTTTCTTAGCACAAAATAAGAAAATCCTATATTTGATACAAATTGAATTGATCCCAACGCTGCAAGAAGTGACTGCAATTACAGAACATGAAATAGCCTGCTCAGCAAAACAACAAATTGCATGGTTTATAGTTCCCAGCCTTCGTTAAACAAGAACAAGACTGTTTGACCTGTGACTAGCCAGCATTGAACTAGAAGAGGATTAACCTCTACTTTCACATGATGAGGACGCAAAGGAAGTTGCGGTTTTACTCCAAAAGAAACAAAAGCACTAAGAAGCGGATCAAGTTTTGTTTCTCTGAATCAATTTCTGATCATATACTGATAATAAAAAAAAACTACTATGAAGACAAACTCATACAGAAAAGAAATAGTTTGGAACTGTAAAGAATTTGGATCTGGACATCAACCCAAAACAGTGTTCACACATCCAGAAGACCCATATATCAATACTTCTAAACAAATTTAGTTCAACCAAAATTGAGGAATAGGTAATCCTTAAAACACGACTGGTTCATGTTAGAAAAATCCCATCAGTTGTTCACAAGAGAATGACTCAGAACTTTACCTGGGCAGCATATGCAAAGGAGATGAAGTTAAGGCAGTTCCCGAAAGCAAACAAAAGAATACCTGCATTAGAAATTAAATCATCAGAATGGTTTAAATGTGATTCTTATAAGCACAAAACTGAATAAATAGTTGATTGTACAAGCATAAGTAAACATTACCAAATCGCCACGTTTGGAAGTGTATGATTGATTTTGCATTAAGTTTGCTGTTAGGTCCATCACTGCTAAGTATGGAATACCTCTCTCGCTGAAAATATAGAGTTTCTTTAGAATATCAGCGTTGAGTTGAAAGGAACAAAAATGTATGCAGTAATAAAATAAATCAGTCTTTATATTAGAAGAAGAATAATCATGAAATGTCAGAAGATGGACAAAGCACAAATAAGCATATAAAGAAATACCTGATCGTGACCCAGTTTCAAAAGGTTAGTCCCAAAATTTATAGCAATACTCCCAATTATGTTAATAAATGCTCCAATAACCCAATCGCCCATGGATCAAGAATGGTAAAGATCTACTGTTTGGTATGAATGTCAGATCATAATCTTTTTTGGGGTTGACCATCAGACATGGTTCTTGTGGCAAAACCCTTAAACAACCAAGCAAACATTTGCAATCTTTAGGCAAAGTCCTCTCAGCTCATATACGAACTATAGCAATCTTAGATGAAGGAAGAAAGCTCTTCAACATCTGCAAACTATCAAAAGAGGTATTAACATTAGTTTCTAGATAAAGTAAGCCTTGAGATGGGGAAATAGGTTAATTCCAGGTAGGGTCATGTCAAGCATAATAACAAAGAACTTCCATAAGAACAGATAATGATAAAAATCCAAGCTTCATAACCAAGAACTATAATTGGGAACAAAATAAATACTTAGAAATGTCAACAAGCAAAGCAGCTAAAAGGCCATATATAAAGAAGGCTAGGGTGAGCTCATTCTTTTTTTCAAATTGACTAGACTATGGATTTTTATGAGAATGTAGTCTTAACGGTTTCTTCCAAAGGGGTTCACCAAATGCTATTATGAGCCAAGTGTTTCAATAGACAACACATAAGATGATAGGCATGCTCTTGGACTTGGGACTTGTGGGTCTCTTCATGGTATTATCTGCATGGGGAGTGAATCCATCACAATTTTACCATTTCATAAATGGTATCTTGTGGTAGAATTTGGTGATGGAACATTGCTGCTGCCTTCGATATCTTAACATGATAATAGATGGGTCCTCTTTTATATAAGTGATAATATGATGACAATGATAATGGTAGTTAACATAAATAGGAAATCATAGATGGTATTTGTATCACAGCAAATTGAGAAGATTAGAAGATCTCCCTTCAAACATAGATGATGAGTGTCAGAGACCAGATATTTATGGAACACTAAAGTAAGATTAAACAATAGGCTTGGCCCAAGATGATCTGTATAACCTTTGACATGATGATTGGATATTTACAACCTAGTCACTAATTTCAGATTATTGCCTAACATCAGATCAAATAACCTAAATGGTATATAGATGATCTGCACGTCTTACAGTATAACAGGATGACTACCAAAGAAATCACCAAATGATGTGCGCAGTTGATAATGATGGCTTCTTCAGTTTAAGAAAAAGCAATGAAAACAAGAGCAGGTCTATGGCAATCAAGGAAAGGAGTCTCGATGGTCATAACATCAATGGCAAGGAGGAAGTGATACAAGACCATGCATGGAGAGGATGAGGGTCATCAATGATGATCTAGATGATATTGAAGTAGGCTTGATGAAGAGCTGGAAACATGGACGAAGAACAAGGGGTACTAGCTATCAAAAGGATTAGATGAGGGCCAGTGATGACTCTGAGTGATGATTCATATATTGTGAAAATTTATAGTGGAATAATTTGTTTTGTGATAATAGATGAGCACTCTTTTATAGTGGTGATAACATGACAATAATGGTAATTATTAAAAATGGAAAATAGATAGATTATATATTGGTGACTGAAGAAAAAACATGAAAAATATCAAAAAATAACTAAAGATGAATCTGGAAGTAATCAAACCCAATCAAGGAGGATCAAAGCAAATCAGGTAGGAGATATAAGAATAACCTCCAATCTTTAATATCTTGAAGAGTAGTAATCACCTTCGAACATTATAAGAACATGGGATTTGTGGTATCCAGTGTTGGTGGAAATCTGTCAAGATCAGTCCAACTGATTGAGTCCAGTCAGTCTGCTCTCAATAGATCGACGACTCAAATTAGTGGAGTGTTGATCTAGCAATGTGGATCATGATTTTATTAGTTGTCACACCCCTTCGTATATACTAGACATACTTCTACTTCTATTAGTACCGGACTAATATTGTCAGCTGTTGATTCACCCTTTTGGATGTTGATTCACCCTATTGGATAAGCTTATCTTTAGGGATGAAAACTTTTAGGTTGAGGACAGGCTTAACCCAACATTGTCCACTTGAAATAGGAGCACTCTAATGGAGAACTTCCAAAGCCTTGGAACTCTTAAGAGAGTAAAGGAAGAGAGGAGCTCAAGAGGAGTGGTAGCAACTTAAGAGTGTTTTAATCAGCAGAAAAGGAATCTATTTATATGAGTGAAGGTGGGCCTCAAATTGTAAATAGACATTTTTAAGTACTTCTCTACAAAATCCTTACTGAATAGATATTACACATGTCCTGAGATTAGGTGACGCCCACACATGCACAGGATCAGTTGCAGTGTTGGTCGTTGTTCTTCTCACCTATAGTTCATCACCTCATTGGTCAAAATACTTGTTTCCTATTCGGGATTAAGGTATGTTGCTGATGTTGAGGCTCAGGCAGCATCAACAGATATGCTGCATGCACCAGCAGGCATGTTGCATGTAATTTGAGCAGGTAAAGTTTTAATCATTTTAGAATAAATCCATGTAATTAATTAAATCCATTTGGGATTTTTAATTAATTAATTAAATCTGTTTAATTGTTAACCTTCCATTAGCCGCTCAATTTTCTGACCTTCTGTTATGAGCCAAACTTTAAGATTTATTTTCAGCTGATTACACATCTCACATTAGTCCTACAAGAATTACCACTTGCCAGTCATGTTCGAACCAATGGTTTCATCTGATGAAATTGGATCATCCTTTCATTACCAAGAAGTTAGTTTGAACCATCCAATTGGTTAAGATAAGTGTCCCCTCATAATGCCTGGTAAAGAAGATCACCAATCTCTGGTTCAAGTAATTGTATCACTTCAAATTGAGACCTAGTTTCATGCTCATTCAGTCTCCTCCATTACCATGATTCTTTTCCATAACTTGTTGGCCTGATTTAGAATAGTTTTCTATTCTAAATTCCTTATACATCAATTATTACCATTGCTGTCAAAGGAGCTCATGGCAACCCCATTTCATACTATAGCATACTATCTTTTTAGCCAATAAT
>NC_133874.1:9769390-9779827 GCF_044706935.1 Curcuma longa
GTAAGATTAAACAATAGGCTTGGCCCAAGATGATATGTATAACCTTTGACATGATGATTGGATATTTACAACCTAGTCACTAATTTCAGATTATTGCCTAACATCAGATCAAATAACCTAAATGGTATATAGATGATCTGCACGTCTTACAGTATAACAGGATGACTACCAAAGAAATCACCAAATGATGTGCGCAGTTGATAATGATGGCTTCTTCAGTTTAAGAAAAAGCAATGAAAACAAGAGCAGGTCTATGGCAATCAAGGAAAGGAGTCTCGATGGTCATAACATCAATGGCAAGGAGGAAGTGATACAAGACCATGCATGGAGAGGATGAGGGTCATCAATGATGATCTAGATGATATTGAAGTAGGCTTGATGAAGAGCTGGAAACATGGAGGAAGAACAAGGGGTACTAGCTATCAAAAGGATTAGATGAGGGCCAGTGATGACTCTGAGTGATGATTCATATATTGTGAAAATTTATAGTGGAATAATTTGTTTTGTGATAATAGATGAGCACTCTTTTATAGTGGTGATAACATGACAATAATGGTAATTATTAAAAATGGAAAATAGATAGATTATATATTGGTGACTGAAGAAAAAACATGAAAAATATCAAAAAATAACTAAAGATGAATCTGGAAGTAATCAAACCCAATCAAGGAGGATCAAAGCAAATCAGGTAGGAGATATAAGAATAACCTCCAATCTTTAATATCTTGAAGAGTAGTAATCACCTTCGAACATTATAAGAACATGGGATTTGTGGTATCCAGTGTTGGTGGAAATCTGTCAAGATCAGTCCAACTGATTGAGTCCAGTCAGTCTGCTCTCAATAGATCGACGACTCAAATTAGTGGAGTGTTGATCTAGCAATGTGGATCATGATTTTATTAGTTGTCACACCCCTTCGTATATACTAGACATACTTCTACTTCTATTAGTACCGGACTAATATTGTCAGCTGTTGATTCACCCTTTTGGATGTTGATTCACCCTATTGGATAAGCTTATCTTTAGGGATGAAAACTTTTAGGTTGAGGACAGGCTTAACCCAACATTGTCCACTTGAAATAGGAGCACTCTAATGGAGAACTTCCAAAGCCTTGGAACTCTTAAGAGAGTAAAGGAAGAGAGGAGCTCAAGAGGAGTGGTAGCAACTTAAGAGTGTTTTAATCAGCAGAAAAGGAATCTATTTATATGAGTGAAGGTGGGCCTCAAATTGTAAATAGACATTTTTAAGTACTTCTCTACAAAATCCTTACTGAATAGATATTACACATGTCCTGAGATTAGGTGACGCCCACACATGCACAGGATCAGTTGCAGTGTTGGTCGTTGTTCTTCTCACCTATAGTTCATCACCTCATTGGTCAAAATACTTGTTTCCTATTCGGGATTAAGGTATGTTGCTGATGTTGAGGCTCAGGCAGCATCAACAGATATGCTGCATGCACCAGCAGGCATGTTGCATGTAATTTGAGCAGGTAAAGTTTTAATCATTTTAGAATAAATCCATGTAATTAATTAAATCCATTTGGGATTTTTAATTAATTAATTAAATCTGTTTAATTGTTAACCTTCCATTAGCCGCTCAATTTTCTGACCTTCTGTTATGAGCCAAACTTTAAGATTTATTTTCAGCTGATTACACATCTCACATTAGTCCTACAAGAATTACCACTTGCCAGTCATGTTCGAACCAATGCTTTCATCTGATGAAATTGGATCAACCTTTCATTACCAAGAAGTTAGTTTGAACCATCCAATTGGTTAAGATAAGTGTCCCCTCATAATGCCTGGTAAAGAAGATCACCAATCTCTGGTTCAAGTAATTGTATCACTTCAAATTGAGACCTAGTTTCATGCTCATTCAGTCTCCTCCATTACCATGATTCTTTTCCATAACTTGTTGGCCTGATTTAGAATAGTTTTCTATTCTAAATTCCTTATACATCAATTATTACCATTGCTGTCAAAGGAGCTCATGGCAACCCCATTTCATACTATAGCATACTATCTTTTTAGCCAATAATTGTACGGACTTTGTTAAAATTTTTGCTACGCTATGGGTAATTCAATTCTTCGTCTTAACGCCCACAAAGATTAACAGCAAGATCACCATAACTTTCTCCTCTTGAACAGAATACTCGTATTCATTATTCCTATTCAAAATTCGTCCCCTTGCAAAAGAAACAAGTACAAAACCAAACCCAATAGCTAGCCTAAGCATAATCAATCTCTAGACACATAAAAGGGCATTGAAAATGATCGTCTATGTGCATAATATATTCCCTGGAAATGACTAAGATTACTGGTTCATTATCTCCCCAAAGCCTCCTATCCAAGATAAGACCATCAGAGCCGATTCGTAGCTAAAAGAACTACGAGCGACCGATCAGAAAATACCTAATTTGTCCTCGCCGGACAGAAAGCAATCAAAACCAGATCGAGACTTCAAATCTCCCGCAATTAAAGCAAGCAAGAAAGTTCGAATCGCACGCAACGATGTAGCTCAGCAAAGGAAAGCACGCGGTTTTACCTCGCCGGAAGATCGAGGAACTTCGTCTCCAGCTACAGCAGAGGCCCAAGCCAAATTGATCGATCGATTTGAACGGAGAGAGGAAGGAGATAAGTGCCCTAATTTTCCTTTTGTCGGGAGGAAGATGAGGGCACGGTCGTCGTCGCTTGGCGCGAGAGATCTGTGAGATGGGGAAGGCACCCAAATTTTTTTACCCTTTTTTCACCTTTTTCGGAGCAGGAAGAGGAGAATTTGTGAACACTTAATATAGTAACATATTATTACAATAAAATAAAATAAAATCATGGCGGCGAATTCGTTAAGCATCATTTCTTTTTGACTTCGATTCTCTGTGACAAAACAAACAGGAAACAGAATATTTTTTATATTTTTATTTGTTGATAGATCCATGAATTGGATTGTGTAACCAGCGATCTGTCTTAAGTTGGGTTAGATTGAAAATTTTTTAATTTGTCAAGTTGATTGGTCGGTCTGTCTCGCCTCGTCATATAATGGATTTTTGACAGATTGACTCGTCACGCTATGAGTTGGTCCGTTTGATAATTCTAAACATTAGACTTTGATATTTTCACAATAAAATTGTAAAAATATATCGAAAAATTATCATAAATTTAATGAATAAAATTGATTGAAAATAAAAAAATAATATCTTAATGGTAATTAAATAAAATTTTAAATAATTTTAAAATCCTACTATATAAAAAAAATTAAAATAACTCTAATATAATAATAATAAATTATTGAAATCTTTAAAAAAAATTATTTTTATCTAAGATGGGTTATTATAAGTTGCACAAGCTAATTTTTTATAAATATATAAATGAGTTTCGATTTGATATATTAAAAATTTTATAGCCCAATCTGAATCAAAAATTATAATCTATTTTTAAAATTCAGATCTCCTGTATCATAAAGTCTTTCAATTTTAGGATGCCACGGTCATATTGGTAAGCACAATTACATCGTATTAACTGCTGAATGTCTGCCGTTGATCGAACACGGTAAAAAAAAATAATATGATCATGCCAGGGAACGCAATCCATTTTGATGTTGGAAATATCGTTCTTTCAACACAAGTTAGAATCTTAAAACACGAGGATAACCAGACAGCCGATCCTACGTTTACTCCTCCATCTGTGTTCGTTGGATAATTCACACCCAAAGACACGTACACATTGTGGACACGCCTCTCATGACACAGGATGGTGACGTCATCGTCCCCAGCTTGGGTGGGTGTCGCGATGGGGGCATACTTTTGGTGCGCAAGTGTTTTGGTAAATGTCTTCGCCAATTCAACCGCCTTCGTGGGCCCCGATCGTTCTGGTTGCAGTCGCACGGTCCAACTTTGCGTTCGAACAAAGTAAACAGGTACTGACTTCCATTGCACCCGCGGTTGTCTCCGCGTCGCGTCTGGTGGAGATTTGAAGGCGGGAAAGAGACGCCAATAGGTAGAATGCACCCATTCGGGTATAGTGAAAAAATAATGAGCAAAAGATTTTTTTTTTTAAATCACGTTCCTTGTTAAAAAATATTAAAAGGGCTAATTTTATTTTTCCATTTGTAAAGTCCTTTTTTGTCTAAAATTATCATAGCATATTTAAAATTATTATAACTAATGCCATTCAAATTTGTTTTGATATTGACCAAAATTGTTCGAGTATCAGTTAAAATTATTTAAATTTAATTAAAATTGGTCAAATAAAATTGATATAATTAGAGTAATTGTGATTAAAACTATAATGGAAATTTAACTAAAATTGCTTCAATTGTAATAGTTTTGATCAAAATTATTATAATATTGGAGCAATAGTATGTTTATAAAAAAAATAGGATAAGGGCCCTTTTGATAATTTTTTTAACTTGGGGTGTCCTTTGAATAATAACAAAAATAAAGACAACCTTTTGATTTTGTCTAAAAATAATCCATAAATAGAGAAAAAGGTCCCTTGAAGCAATATTGTGTGTTGTACTGATCATGATTTCACTTGCCAACCAATAAGATGGTTGACACGACAATGATCGTTTACATAAATTTTCTTGGATTTATTTAATCGCTTTTGGATATAGTTGAGTTGATTATGACAAAACAAAATTATTGAAATAAACAAGAGTCGAATTTTGATGAAGTCGAGGTAATATCCTCCTTCATCGTAGTCAATTGCAGTTTCTCGATTTACCTTCTTATAGATGGTCATAGGACCGACCGTGTGGGACCATTAGGATGACAAATTTCATCTTTTACTGAAATGATAAAAATATCAAAAGGAATCTCATCTTATTTGTTATAAAAAAACATTATCATGGTACTATTATAGTAGCTTTTGTAGAGCAAAGTTATTTCAATTTGTTCAAAAATATTACGCGTAGTACTGTTATATCAAAATTGACCTAACACAATGAATGAATAAAGGTACGTTTCTCACCCAAAGGAAAGTCACTATATATCAAAATTAGACTTTAAAATTAAAGAAGATTGACAATCTCTCGTACCAAGCTTGGGGTGCTTATTTCAAATCGGACAAAGCTTCTTAAACTTATGCTCATGGTTCAATAAATCTAGATTTTTTAAATTGGATGGTTGTTCTATATAAACTTCTTCGATAATGAACCTATTTAAAAATACCAACTTCACATGCATTTGAAATAGTTTGAAGTCATTATGAGTGACATATGCTAAAAGCATCCAGATGGATTCTAAACAAGCTACAAAAGTGTAAGTTTCATCGTAATTCAATCTTTTAACTTAATTAAAATCTTGAGTTATGAGTCTAGTTTTGTTTTAACCACAATTTCTTCATCATCTAACTTGTTTATAATAATGGTACTTTTTAAGGTTTTGGAACTAAGGATCAAATTTGACTTCTATTAAATTTAGTTAACTCATCTTACATGGCTACCACTTAATCTGGATCAAACAATGTTTTTTTATCTATAGTCTTGTGTTCAATTTGAGAGATCAATACAAATTGATTTTCTAAATTCCTAAAATATAATCTATTTTTTACCCCTTGAAAAATATTTACCCTTCTTCAGTAAAAAGTGAAATCCACCACCCTAGCGGCCCCACACGATCGGTCTCACGATCATCTGTGAGGAGGTAAATCGAGAAGCTATAGTTGGCCACTATGGGGAGGGCATTGTCATGACTTCGCCGAGATTTGATCCTTGCCCACTTCAGCAAGTCTAGCCCGCAGTAACCAACTCAACCATACCTCATTGAAAAATATCTACCCACAACTTGCCCTAAGTAGTTGGCTAAATTAACCATAAAGATTCTAGAAGGTGAGTCCGAATTATCTAGCACCCCTTGAATGTTGTATCCAACTTCAATTTCTTAAGTTCAAAAGCAACTTTTTTTAATCAAACCATCATTGATATCTTTTATCAATGGAGGATTCCCTAGGATCTTTGTTTGTGGCTTTATCAAAAATAATATTAGAGGATTTGTCAACCTTGAGATACCTCTTGTTGTATACCATGTAAGCTCTACTTGATGATGAGCACCTAGCTTAGATACTCTCATCCACCTTGGATGAAAATTTTCCTAAATGATCATTGATGTTAAGGATATAAATCTTATGACCAAACACCTTAAGATACTTAATTAAAGACTTTTTTCTAAACTAAAGTTCATATAGGATTTTCGATAAAAACCTATATCGATAAATTGTATTTTGGATATGATAGGTAACATTGATTGTCTTAGCCCAAAGATAATTAGGAAGTAAATATGCATTCAAAATAAACCTAGCCAACTCTTGTAGAGCTCAATTTTTCCTCTCCATCATCACATTTTATTAAGGTGTTTTAAGATGAGAAAACTCAAGTATATACTCATTTTCATTTATGAGAACAATAATTCTCAAATTCACCACTATGATCATTCCAAATCAAGTTAATTTTGAGATTCTTTTTATTTTCTACTCTTTATTAAAATCTAAGTAGTGTTTATACTTAGTGAAGTCATCTATTATAATCAAATAATATTTACTATCATTCAAACTATCAAAAAAATCCAAATGCAAAAGTTCTAAAGGTAAAGAAGTATCAACAATTGAGGTTTTGCCTTCTTGACACATGTCATGTATCTTGTTTTGGTGTATTGTATCTTTGGCAAGCCTTTCAACTCCTTATTAGACATCATTGACGTTTGTCTTATGTTAGTGTGTGCCAATCTCATATGTCACAAACCAAACTTCCTCTTCTTGAGTCATGATCATACCTAATAGAAAAGTTAGTTAGAAACACAAGAAACTATTTATGGCATTATGTTCATTGTTGTCTTCGCTTGTCCGTGATGCTCCTCATTCTATGGTCCCTCAATCACCTTATATAATCTTCTTTGATCTCTTTGTACCTTGAGTCACCGAGCCTCCAACTTGGACACCCAAGTAATGCCCAAGCTGATCCAATGTCACCTCAATGTTTCTTGTCCTATGATTATCTCTTGATTACCTCATACAACCTTCTTTGATCTCTATGGATCTCTAAGCCACTAATGATACTTCATCATTCATATTATCACTCGATCTTATTGAGCTTGAGTTCTCCAAGTTTCATGTGTGTTCTCATAAGTCCCTACACACTCAAACACAAATATCAAATGATAAGGCAAGACTTAACTAAACTCTTTGCCCATATATCAAAATTCAAAATCATACCAGATTACTTGGGGTACGATTAACTCCTACGTAGAAAAAAATCCAAGACATACACCTTACTTGCATTATTGACTCAAATTTTCACACTTGTCCGATTTGCAAGCACTCAACTCCTTGACTTGTGTGGACTATTAGATTTCCTTGGGTTCACATTCCCCATTGGACCCATTCAATCTCTTATTATTTATCTAAATATTCAAAAAAATTATTGGATATTATTTATCTAAAAGATTGAATTGAAATATAATGAATCATTTTTGAGGGAATTATCAAATATTTATTCATTTAATTGGAGTAAAATTGGAAATAAATCATTATCGTTATCCATTCCACTCCAGGTGTAAATGAAATGAGAACAAATCGCCTCATTCAGTGAAAATATACAAATAAATTTATGCAAAAGAAAACACATAATTTTTCCTTTCCTAAAAGGAAAAGAAATAAAAAACTAGTAATCGTGGTCGGCAGGATTCGAACCTGCGCGGGCAGAGCCCACATGATTTCTAGTCATGCCCGATAACCACTCCGGCACGACCACTTGGTTGAGTGGGTTCATAAATTAACAATTTAATTAATGTATTATAATAAATTAACAATAGAAAAGTATATTTTATCTTTTATATATTAGTATCATTGAATCATATTAATTTCGATATTTCTAGCATTAGTTTGTGCTCTTTTTTTTTTTTTGACAAGTTTTTCTTTTGCAGGGGCGGAGCCAGAGGGGGGGCAGGTAGAGGCCACCACCCTCCAGCTTTTTATTTTTTTGAAATAAATTACTAATATTTTAATATATGTATTTTAAAATTAATAATTAATTATTAAATATTTAAAATGTGATCCCCTCTCGTGGAAACCTGCTTCCGTCCATGTTCTTTTGTATATATTAGTTTTGTTGATTCATGTTTCTTGAGGAGTATGCCATTTGACAAGTATGAATTTTCATAGATTTTAAAAATTTATGAAAATTAATCTTAAAATAGAAATAAGATTATGTTTTTTTTTGTCTAAGTTATCTCCATCATTTAATTTTATTATTATTTTTATCTATGTTAACTAAACTTCTTAATTTGTATTTTATATGATTATAATTACAATTAAATTTTCAACAATACCTAAAAGTTAGAGGCAGTATTCTAATAACTCTACACATTATACCAAAGTGAAAGATGGTCACTCTGAAAATTGGACTTTCTTACATTTGGAAAAAGTTTACTTTTTTAAAACTTCATCATTTGCTAAAGATCCGTTAAACTTTTGTCAATGTCCATTGAACTTTTTCATATTTATTTGGAGTTCACTAGACTTCTTCACTTGCCAAGGACATCTTAAACTTCTATTAACACTTGTTAGAGCATCCACAACCTACTCCCATTATAACGCCCTCTACCTCATTAAAAAGTATGGGGTCTACTGCCACATACTCGTTATAACAACATATCTCTTTCACCCAAATTCCTTTTAACATTAATACTCATTATTTATGAGTTTTACCGTTCACTCAATCATTTTAAAATTATATCATATTAAATAAATATATTTTTTAAAAATATTAAAATATTAAAATTATTATTATTATTTTTAATAATAATCTTACTTTTAAAATAATAATTTTACTATTTTAAAAAAATAATATTAAAAATTTTATTCAATTTTAAAATAGTCGTTAAAACTAACTATTTTAATAAATATAATTAAAAAAAAAATACACATGGGGTGGACCAGCCTCCTGGCTTGCCCACCTCATTTTTAATTGAATGCGTTCAATTGCTTGAACCCGTTCAATTGGAGGGGTGTTATAACACCCCTTCACAATGGTATCTAACACCAATGGGATGTTATAACACCCCGTTAGAGCATCCATTGTGGATGCTCTTAGACTTTACCTTATCATGCTTCAACCTACTTAGACTTTTCTAACTTGTGCAACTCCTATCAAGTTCTTGCACCAACATACTTCATATCATTATAATAACATATATTAATCTTAACTTAAAGTTTTTGTCAATTGTTTTTAGTAATATCAAAATTATCAATGCCTTTAGTATGATTGCATCAATAATCTTCCCCTTAAGCCAAGTCTCTTAGAGTATGATTCCATCGATATTGATCAATCGGGGCATGATTGTATTCTTAATTTCCCTAATTTCAAGTCTTTTAGGGTAATAACATACAAACTATTTTTTTTGATAATCCAGGTATATGGATTTGGGTCCAACTAGTCTTGGAGGTGGGCGGGCTTTCCCTTGGTTCGTCCACTAAATAAATCTAAAAGCGCAACGAGTCATGATATGGTAGCTCAGCGGTCCCAGTAGTTCGAGCACTGTGAACGTAAGGTGTCCTGCATAGAAATCGAAGCATGGGTGCTTGAATAATCCACCATACCTCTTATTGCTGTGTTGCACCCGTAAGGGGGTGAATAATAACATGCAAACTAGAACATGCAAATATCAACTTAACTCGTCCTACCACTCGTTGGGTGATGTGTGCTTTAGTGTTTATGTAGGTTCTTACTTAGGGTTTAGGATTTAGGATTTAATGATCTAGTTAACTGGAGGTTGATCCAAGTTGATTGACATGCTAAATCAATGAAGGATTCAACTCAAGTTGAACTAGTTGTAAAGAAAGTGTTCTAGATTTAGCAGTCAATTGATATGAATTTAATCAATAGGACAGTCGATTGATATACAACAACAACCAACCATTTTTCCCACTAAGGGGGTCAACTATATCGATCATCCTACGTTATTGAACTCGATCTCTTACTATTTCCTCATCTATATTTAAATAACTTTTATTATATTTTCTCATTGCTAATCTAGTCTTTTGTAATCTCCCTCTTCCTCAATTAATACAAGTATTTGTTATGTTCTCACATCACTTAATTATGACATTTATTGGTCGCTTAAGTATATATCTATACCATCTTAAACACATCTCTCATAATTTTCTCTCAATATTAGCAATCCTAACTCTTTTTAATATTCTTATTTCTTATCTGATTTATCCTCATATGTATGTACATCCACCTTAACGTACTCAACTCTATGACTCTCATCTTTTGCTCGTGTTCCTATTGTATAACTCAACATTCAACTCCATATAATATAATAAGTCTAATCGTTATTTTATAATTTTTTTTATACTTTAGAGGTACCTTACGATCACAAAGAATACCTAACACTTGACACCCTTAGCAATTGATTGATATGCTATCTAAATTTGCCG
>NC_133874.1:9779927-9919948 GCF_044706935.1 Curcuma longa
GCATATGTAGGGAATGAGTAACAGGATATTACGTATTGTGGAGATATTTTAATTCCAACAATTTTAACAAGTGGTATCAGAGCGAGACCGCTCTTCACCGGACTAACCGCCGGATGAGCCATGATCCAGATCTAACCATGTGGTTTGAACCTTAAACAAAGGAAGTATGTGCTTCCGTGTCTGAATCAAGATGACCAGACACCAGGTGAGAAGTCCTAGTAAATAGGTCGAGTGAATCGAAGGACAAAAAGTCCTAGTTGCGACTAGGTGGGAAGTCCTAGTAGGTCGAGTGGACTGAGGGGCAAAAAGTCCTAACTGCGGCTAGGTGGGAGTCCTAGTAGGTTGGATGGACCGAGGGGCAAAAAGTCCTGGTGGGTCGAGGATTCAGGCATCAAAAACGACGTTGAGGGGGGCCTGTGGTCCTTTGTTTGAGGGGGGGATTGTTGGGTTGTAAGGATGCAAACATATCCACATCTAAAGTACATGGAAAAGATCATGAAATTAAAAGGATGGAAAGTATCTTCATTGGTATAAGACCTTTTGGAGAAAGCTCAAGAACAAAGTCATGAGGGTTTAGACTCAAAGTGGACAATATCATACCATTGTGGAGATATTTTGATTCCATCGATTTTAACAGCTTTATCAAAAATAATATTAGAGGATTTGTCAACCTTGAGAGACCTCTTGTTGTATACCATGTAAACTTTACTTCAGGATCAAAAATAAATGATCATTGATGTTAAGGATATAAATCTTATGACCAAACACCTTAAGATACTTAATTAAAGACTTTTCTAAACTAAAGTTCATATAGGATTTTCAATAAAAAACCTATATCGATAAATTGTATTTTGGATATGATAGGTAACATTGATTGTCTTAGCCCAAAGATAATTAGGAAGTAAATATGCATTCAAAATAAACCTAGACAACTCTTGTAGGGCTCAATTTTTCCTCTCCATCATCACATTTTATTAAGGTGTTTTAAGATGAAAACTCAAGTATATACTCATTTTCATTTATGAAAACAATAATTCTCAAATTCACCGCTATGATCATTCCAAATCAAGTTAATTTTGAGATTTTTTTATTTTCTACTCTTTATTAAAATCTAAGTAACGTTTATACTTGATTTAGTCATCTATTATAATCAAATAATATTTACTCATTCAAACTATCAAAAAAATCCAAATGCAAAAATTCTAAAGCTAAAGAAGTATCAACAATTGAGGTTTGTCTTCTTGACACATGTCATATATCTTGTGTTGATGTATTTTATCTTTGGCAAGCCTTTCAACTCCTTTTTAGACACCATTGAGGTTTGTCTTATGTTAGTGTGTGACAATCTCATATGTCACAACCAAACTTCCTCTTGTCAAGTCATTATCATACTTAATAGAAAAGTTAGAAACACAAGGAATATTTATGGCATTATGTTATTCCCCCCCCCCTTATGTTATTCCCTCAATCACCTTATGTAATCTTCTTGGATCTTTTCGTACCTTGAGTCACCGAGCCTCCAACTTGGACACCCAAGTAATTCAAGCTGATCCAATGTCACCTCAATGTTTCTCATCCTATGATCTCTTGATTGCCTCATACAACCTTCTTTGATCTCTATGGATCTCTAAGCCACTAATGCTAAGTCATCATTCATATTATCACTCGATCTTATTGAGCTTGAGTTCTCCACGCTCCATGTATGTTCTCATAAGTCCCTACACACTCAAATACAAATATCAAATCATAAGACAAGACTTAACTAAAACTCTTTACCCATACATCAAAATTCAAAATCGCACCAGATTACTTGGGGTACAATTACACTAATAAGGTAGACTTCTATGCAGAAAAAATCCAAGAAATACACCTTACTTGCATTATTGACTCAAATTTTCACACTTTGTCCGATTTGCAAGCACTCAACTCCTTGACTTGTGTGGACTATTAGATTTCCCTAGGTTCACATTCCCCATTGGACCAATTCAATCTCTTATTATTTATCTAAATATTCAAAAAAAAATTATTGGATATTATTTATCTAAAAGATTGAATTGAAATATAATGAAGGGGAGCCTTGGCGCAACGGTAAAAGGTCGCTGCCATGTGACCTAGAGGTCACGGGTTCAAATCCTGGAAACAGCCTCTTGCCAAAGGCAAGGTAAGGCTGCGTACAATGGATCCTTTCCCCGGACCCCGCATGGCGGGAGCTTCGTGCACCGGGCTGCCCTTTTTTTTTTTATTGAATTGAAATATAATGAATCATTTTTCAGGGAATTATCAAATACTTATTCATTTAATCGGAATAAAATAGGAAATAAATCATTATCGTTATCCATTCCACTCCAGTTGTAAATGAAATGAGAACAAATCGCCTCATTCAGTGAAAATATACAAATGAATTTATGCAAAAGAAAACACATAATTTTTCCTTACCTAAAAGGAAAAAAATAAAAAAATATTTAATAATCGTGGTCGGCAGGATTCGAACCTGCGCGGGCAGAGCCCACATGATTTCTAGTCATGCCCGATAACCACTCCGGCACGACCACTTGGTTGAGTGGGTTCTTCTATTATAATAAATTAACAATTTGATTAATGTGAATTTTTTAATAAGAGGATTTTTATCAAAACTATCTGGCTTGGGCATAAGTCTTTAGCGTCAGTTTGTAGAAAAGTATATTTTATCTTTTATATATTAGTATCATTGAATCATATTAATTTCGATATTTCTACATGATCTAGGCATTAGTTTGTGCTCTTTTTTTTTTGACAAGTTTTTCTTTTGCAGGGACGGAGCCACGAGGGGGGCAGGTAGAGGCCACCACCCCCCAGTTTTTTATTTTTTTGAAATAAATTACTAATATTTTAATATATGTATTTTAAAATTAATAATTAATTATTAAATATTTAAAATGTGGTCCCCTCTCGTGGAAACTTGCCTCCGTCCTGTTCTTTTGTATATATTAGTTTTGTTGATTCATGTTTCTTGAGGAGTATGCCATTTGACAAGTATGAATTTTCATGGATTTTAAAAATTTATGAAATTAATCTTAAAATAGCAATAAGATTATGTTTTTTTTGTGTAAGTTATCTCCATCATTTAATTTTATTATTATTTTTATCTATGTTAACTAAACTTCTTAATTTGTATTTTATATGATTATAATTACAATTAAATTTTTCATTAATACCTAAAAGTTAGAGGCAGTATTCTAGTAACTCTACACATTATAACAATGTGAAAGATGGTCACTCTGAAAATTGGACTTTTTTACATTTGGAAAAAGTTCACTTTTTCAAGACTTCATCATTTGCTAAAGATCCGTTAAACTTTTATCAATGTCCATTGAACTTTTTCATATTTATTCGGAGTTCACTCTTTCAAGACTTCTTCACTTGCCAAGGATATCTTAAACTTCTATTAACACTTCTTAGACTTTACCTTATCATGTGCTTCAACCCACTTAGACTTTTCTAACTTGTGCAACTCCTATCAAGTTCTTGCATCAGCATACTTCACATCATTATAATAACATATAGTAACCTTAACTTAAAGTTTTTGTCAATCGTTTTCAGTTATATCAAAATTATCAATGCATCAATAATCTTCCCCTTAAGCCAAGCCTCTTAGAGTATGATTCCATTGACATTGATCACTTGGGGCATGGTTGTACCAATAATCTTTTTTGTGATTGGCAAATCGTTTAAGTAGGTAATAATGTAGAAAATATTTCTTAATTTCCCTAGTTTCAAGTCTTTTAGGGTAATAATATACATTTATTTTATTTTGATAATCCAGGTATCTGGATTTGGGTCCAACTAGTCTGGGAGGTGGGCTGCCTTCCCCTTGATTCGTCCACTAAATAAATCTGAAAGTGCAACGACTTATGACATAGCTGCCCAACGGTCCCAGTAGTTCGAGCATTGTGAGTGTAAGGTGTCCCGCATGGAAATCAAAGCATGAGTGCTTGAATAATCCACCATGCCTCTTATTTCTACATTGCGTCCATAGAAATAACATGCAAATATCAACTTAAGTCATCCCACCCCCGAGTTATAAGAGTTGGGTGACGTGTGCTTTAGTGTTTATGTAGGTTCTTACTTAATAATCTAGTTAATTGGAGGTTGATCCGAGTTGACTGGCATCATTAATCAATGAAGGATTCAACTCAAGTTGAACTAGTTGTGAAGAAAGTGTTCTAGATTTAGCAGTCAATTGATATGAATTTAGTCAATAGGATAGTCGATTGATATACAATAATAACAACCAACCATTTTTCCCACTGAAGGGGTCAATTATATGGATCATCCTACGTTATTGGACTCGATCTCTTACTATTTCCTCATCTATATTTAAATAACTTTTATTATATTTTATCGTTGCTAATCAAGTCTTTTATAATCTCCCTCTTCCTCAATTAATGCAAGTATTTGTTATGTTCTCACATCACCTAATTATGACATTTATTGGTCGCCTAAGTATGTCTATACCATCTTAAACACATCTCTCATAATTTTCTCTCAATATTAGCCATGCTAACTCTCTCTAATATTTTTATTTCTTATCCGATTTATTCTCGTATGTCTGTACATCCACCTTAATATACTCATCTATGTGACTCTCATCTTTTGCTCGTGTTCCTATTGTATAACTCAACATTCAACTCCATATAATATAGTAAGTCTAAACGTTATTTTATAATTTTTTTAATACTTTAAAGGTACTTTATGATCACAAAGAATATTTAACACTTGATGCCGTTGGCAATCGATTGATATACTATTGAACTTGAAAAAAAAATTGTTTAAAGAAGATCTTATCTAGAGAGGTTGAATGGCAAGGTTTGAGTCAACTGTAATGGCTTCAAGTCAGTTGGATGGTTAATGAACTGATTAGAGATAACAATTGACATATAACAATCCCGTGATTAACATTTCAATCGATTGAAGAAGGAACTGAGTCGAATGACATTAACAAAATAGCTAAGTGAAATTTATCCAAACATAGATTGAAGGATATAAATAGAAGGGCAAAGGAGCTCAAAAAATAACAACAAAGCTATAATTCTAAGGCTATTCCATAGTTCTACAAAACCTTATTTATTTTAGTTAGTCTTTAATGCTAAGACTTGAAGGTTTATACCTTTAAGCCCTTAAATTTTTTAGTTGCAGTTGTTGGGTTTTTTTTTTCCTTCTATTTGTACAATGTTCTTCCACCTTTGGTAAGAAAACAAACAGTGAGTTTTTTTCTCCTTAGGCAGTAGCACGGTGCAACGGTAGAATCATAGCTGGATTCTCTTAAACGCCACGGTTTGATTATAAACTGGAGCATGCATATTCTCTATTTTATTTGATGAAAAAAAATGAGAAATGGTATGAAATACGATTACCTGGATGAATAGGACTATCACGTGATGGAATGACCGTGTTGCGGCTCATGATTTTAATATCCAGATGGAATATGATGCTCAACGATAGGTTAATCGTGAAGGTTGGTTGTCAGTAACCTCAACATGAACACTTCTCAAATTTATTTTAATAGTCGATGAAAAATTTTTATGCATTTATAGGATTAATCTATAGGCTATGAATTACCAACCACCTAAACTTTATTGTGTTAGAGCTTTATTTTCTCTTTCTAATATTTTTGTTGCACTTATCTTTTACATATAGTTGTGCAAGAGAAAAGTGTTGAATTTTCAGGTCAACCATTATTCATCCCCTTAGCTAGCTATCTGATCACTATACAAGAAAAGAGCTAAAGCAGAAGGCTTCCTTGTACTCATCACTATACAAGATGATGGAGTCTTGTCTTCCTCATCTGAAGAAAAGATTGAGCCAAGAGGAGTGACAATACTTAAATTTTTGAAGATGAACTATGTAAACTCAACCCGGATCTTTATAAGCAACAGATAAATTACATTCTTTCAGCCAAACATTCTGATCGAACACCCATATCCGACCTAGAGCCTGATCAGACCAAGAGTACAAAATAATGTCAATTTATTGACTTGTGTTGGTCCTGAAGATGGCACCATTGTCTCAATGATCATCTTACAAAACTGTGTGTAAAAAAAAAATCTTACTACCTTCATCGTGTGCTTACATACTCAAAAAGATGATGTTACTATCTCTCAAAAATGCCTTTAACATAAATCATTCCTTTCTCGCTTAGGCGAAGCTCTTTCCTCAATTGCTCTACTTGTTGGTCATCACCGCGGACAATGATTTCTGAGATATTTCCATCATCACCAACCATCATCTTGACTTTGATCTCTTCGTTGCGTGATGCCCGTTTCCAGTAATATAATCCCCTAAATCACCATTAACACCATATTGTATTTGCTGCTGATGCTGTAACTGATAAATGTACAGAGTTAACTTGTGCAGTTCATTCACAAACTTACGCGAGTGGGCTTAAGACGGTCACCCAAAACCAGTTATTGCCTCCTTCGGGGACTGCAATTGATAGAACCAGGCCAACACTAGCCAGACTGATGCAGGTGCAGAAGGTCAATAGTGCTGCTTGCCCTCTGCTTGGCACCATCATGCCTTCAAACCTTTGGACAAAGTCTACAAATAAGATCGGAAAATTGACCCTTCTCTATCATAATAAAAATTAAGGGTCTGTTGAAAAACAAGAAATCTAGGAACAATTTGTGAGTAGAGTTCATTGCCACCTAGAGGACTTTTCCTTAGGAATGACAGTAATGAATGTGAGAAGAAAAAAGTCCAAAGAAATTCGAGTGAGAAAACCAAACAACACAAGTTCTAGGAAAATTCTATAAACCTCATCGGAAGACAATGAGGACTACATTTTAGGTTGATATAGAAAATGAAAAATTGATAATAATGTAAACATCTATGGCTTTGTCAGGATCATCCTAATGTGTGAAGCAGAAAAACTAAGGAGAAAGGCTGAAATATTTACTGCCAATGTTCAGGTTTCATCCTTGCTTTTTTCTGTGTTGTTGCAAAAGGAAAAACAAAACTGAAGCTTTGACTGCGGTTCTATTTGTCTACAAACTGCAAGCAACAGAAACTAACAAGATACTCATAGACAGCAGCAGAATGAATAGGGTTGGCATTACTCCGTGATGAGAAAAAAAAAGTCTTTTAATGGTATATTCATGAGATTTTCAATTGTCAATCTCACAAGCAAATCTCGCTTTTATGTTTACACGAAACCACAGGCACATCTTATACGAAACGGTCTAAAAGTTTAGAGTTCATTTGTGTGCCCATTCTGGTTGTTTAATCAAATCAAACACACATTCTATTGCTTCTGTACCTAACTCTTCCTAAACGGCAACATAGATGAAAACCAATGAACAAACTACTTTAACATAGATGAAAACCAATGAACAATTTGTTGGCATTCTTCTCAGTGTTCTAATCAATGACAATTAGCTTCCTGACACTTGATAGTTCTATGATATCCGTGAAAATCAAATTGCCATTATTTTTAAACTATTCAACAAACCTAACTATTGCTTACTAAGTAAACATTGTTGTGCTAAGCTTCTTTATTAATCATTTCACGTTCCGGATCAGATTAACCACACATAGACACATGGACAAGATGAACATCTTAACTTGGATCTTGCAGAGTACATGTGTTGAGTTAATTTATCCTGAAAAAAGTGTAACCAATTCGATTGTATGTTATCCCTATCATCTTTCAGTATGATAAAATCAACATTTAATCAAGAAATGCACTTGAAATTAACAGAGTAAAACAGATCGAATTGTTTATCCAAGAACCAGTTGCCAACACTAACATAACGTTCAATGTTAAACCAGCTTACTGGAGTTTCGAGAAAAAATATTGCTCAAACAAAATGGATGAAAGAAAGGGATAGATTACGTGATGGTCTCGCCGCGATCGGAGACGGCAAAGTTGTTGCGAGTGAAAAATGATAGGATTTCTCCCGCCACCTGATTCGGCGTCACCGCCGCTCCGTCTTCCCTAACAAGCGTCTTTTGAACTATCTGTTCTTCCAATTCGATGCCAGAAAACAATAGAAAATGCATCATGGGGGCGAAATCGCAAGAACCGTAGCAAAAAAAATCCAAGAATCCGAAAAGAGCGAAGAAGAAAAGAGGGACCTTGGATTTGACGGAGCGTTTGATGAGGGACCAGAGGCCAGGCACGGAGATGACGAAGAGCCCCAGAGAGGTGTAGTAGCTGGCCTGGGAATACCCGACGTTGCCGGCCGCCGAGGAAACGTCGAGGAGCAACGGCGGGTCGGGGAGGAGGGCGAAGCGAGCGATGAGCGTGGGCGAGGCCCTGCGACGCCGCCGAGGTCCAACTGCAGTTGGGGAGGCGATCCATCGGCGCAGGGGAGCAGGGTGAGGGAGAAGAGGCGATGGGAGGAGAGGGCAGGCCACTGCCATTATCGCTCTCGCCGCGCGACGGTCTGCCCGCTGCTGTGCTGTATCGCCAATGGTTGGACGGAGGAAATCAAAGATTAAAAACAAAAGAAAAAAAGAAAAAGAAAAAAAAAAAAGAAAAAGAAGGATCTTAATTCAGTTAAGATTTTTTAAAATAAATTCGATCAGTTATTTCAGTTAAATTTAAAATTTATTCATGATTTAATATTATTATTTTTATTAATAAAAAATATTTTGAAAAAAAAGAAAAGAAACACCTTTAATGACTATCTCATTGATGATGTTGTAGTGATCAAAGCCATCTTTTTATTTAGTTAAATTGATTATTTAAACCACAAATTTATCACTTTTCATTTATAAAATATAAATTTAGAAAATTCTAGAAACCAAGAAGCTAAGTTGGGTGTATCAGTTAGCTTATCAAGACTAGGTCTAACATGGTATGCTCTTAGACCTTATCCATCAGATGAATATCTAGATTGTCAAAGATTGTGCTTAACCTTTTTTTTTTTTAAGTTAGCATCAGATATCTAGCTTTTAAAATCGATTAATCTTGATGATGATCAATTCGATCACATAAAAATTTCTCATCAACTATCAGAATAAATCAAAAAATACTCACAGAGGCTCATCTAGGTGGCTAGCCTTCTTAAGTTCACTTCTCATTCAAAGAAATATGTTTTATAATACGCTGCAACTAAGACTCGAATCTAAGATCTTTGATTATTCATTAGAGGATCTAACTACTGCACCGTAGTCCCCGGGGCATGCTTAACTTTGATAATCCCTTTTAAAAGTATAATGATCTTTTTATAAATATTTATAAAAATCAAAATCGCTATTTGAGAAAGTTGTAAAAAAGGTTAAGCTACTAACATGTAGAGGTTGATGAGACTAGTATTAAGTTGGTTCACTTTCCATAGTTGTGACTACAAATGCATCCTTGGTCATATGATTTGTTGGCTAAAAATTTAAGATTGTTTTTCCTTAGACATGTTAATGTCATAGGTCAGAGGATGATTTTTAATGGATGGGTCTAATCTAACTAGATTTACAAACTCATTGGCCTTAACTAAAATTCATGAAATCTAGAAGCAAAATTTAGGATTCACATTAGATAGATGTGTCTAGCAAGAGTAGTTGATCCAATGAGTTTAGAAGTTGCATTAGAAATAATTGGTATCAGGTGTTGGTGTAATTATGTCCCAAGTTATAGAGCTCAAACATATGATTTTGATATTTTTGACAAAGAGTTTAAATTAGGCTCACATAATTGTTACTGGTGTTGTATGTCAAGTGTGTAGGTGCAGCTTGCTTGACATTAACATTGTAAGTAATGAAGTTCAAGTAGATCAAAGTCAATCACATATTTGACATATGAGAAGTCTAACAAGGGTTGATAGGAAAAAGAAAAATCTAATAAGAGTTGGAGATGAAGAAAGTTCAAGTAAGTCGAAGATTAAATACTTAGCAAAGGAGAAGTCTAGCAAGCCCTTGCAGATAAAAAAGTCCAATAAATATTGATAGTTAAAAATAGAGCTGTCAAACGGGTCAACTCATGACAGGGCGGACCAACCCATGGCGGACCCATCATATGGCGGGGCGGGCAAACCCACCAACTTAGCGGGTTGGAAAATCTCCAATCCAACCCAACTCAAGGCGAGCCGCGGGTTAGGCGGGCTAACCCACGGGCCTGTTAAAAAATATTAAAAATATTAAAAATTTTAAGTTTGAATTATAATTTAAATTGATTAAGTTGAAAGTTTTAAGTTTGAACTATAATTTTTAAGCTTGAATTATAATTTAAATGGATCAAACCCACTAATTCATTAAGTTTTCTACTTTAATTTTAAAATTTAAAATAAATAAATAAACTTTCTCAATCCGCGAGTCAACCCAAGCCCGCCGCGGGCCTAGGCGGGCCAATCCATCTCAACCCATCTTAAAATGGGTTGATAAAATTTCAACCCAATCCACCTAAATTATTTGGTAGGGCGGGCCAACCCGACAGGTCTAACCCAACTTGACGACTATAGTTAAAAAAGACTTAAAGACAAAACCTTTTGGCTAATAAGGAAGACCTAGAAGTGAGACCTCTTAGTATAGAAAGACCAAGAGGCAAGGCCTCTTGATAGATAAGGAAGATTCGAGGACAAGGTCTTTTAGCAAGTAAACTCTAAGAAATGTGTTGGGTAAGGAGAAAAGTATTGGGTATATCTCTTACTTGTATGAAAACTTAACCAAGAAATAGGTGTTTTGGGTTTAAAAATCAATGACACAATCAATAGATGGTCACATACAGTTGACTGTATAGTCAGTCAACTAAGAAGTTAACTCAAGATAGACGGCTCACAAACAATAAGATTGTATTTCAATTTGAATCAACATAATGATAATTTAATTGACTAATGCATGATTAGTTTACTAGGCATTCGCTTCTAGCAAATAGCAAGTATTTGTTCTAAGATTAGTTGATTAAACCTCAAGTCAATTGACTTATATTAGTTTAGTAAAATGAGTAGTCAACTAAGGTTCTATTTCGAATACACAAAATATGTTTGTATTAATAGAGTCAACTAATAGTTGATTGAAGCCAAGTCAATCAGCTAATTAGTTGACTAAGTTAATCTTTGTTAATGCAATCATATATGCCCAAGGAATATAGTTTTGATGTTTGATAACATTTAAGTTAAGACTAATGAAATGTGATCTCACTTGTGCGACGAAGGTGCAGGGAAAAGTCCTCACAGATTGGAGATCGGATGCAAGGCAAGGAAAGTCCAAGAAAGTTGAAGATCAGATTCTTGGCAAGAGAAATTCCATGTAGGTCGGAAGATTGGATACAAGACATGAAAAGTCCAAGAAGAGCAAGGACCAGATTCTTAGCAAAAGGAGGAAATTCGAATAGATCACAGATTGAATGCAAAGGTGGATGAAGACTGAAGATGAGGAAGCTCCAGGCACGAAAGTCCAGAGAACAAGAGGTTCATCTGGCATCAAGTAATTGGGAATAAGGGTAGAGAACTTTCGATGAATTCAACCTTTAGAATGGCTGACAAAAGAGATTCAGTCGATTGATACAAGTATCAATGATCGATACTCTAGAAAACAGAAGGAAGACTTTTAGTTTGGATCAAAGTATCAATCGATTGGAATCAAATAGAAGCAGGTATATTCAATTGATGATATTGTAGGATCGTGGATGCGCGCTAGAGGGGGGTAAATAGCGCGTATGTCATTCGTTCATTTTCGTTCCATCATAAATCACTAAGCAGCAGAATTAGATAAACATGCAGGGACACGCGGATTTTACTTGGTTCCTAATCCCCCAGGGTTAATACGTCCAAAGCCTATGTACGGGAGGCGCCCGTCCACTAGTGGTCTCATTTCTGAACGTTGTTCAGAGGCGAAAAAGCCCATCTTACAATCCAATAAAGAATATAACAATAAATAAAATAAAGTAAGACAAGTAAGGAATTAAACCAAACAAGTGACTGCCAATCTGGAAGTCCTGAGCGTCACGCACTCCTCTTGAAACTTTTCCAGTTGCACGAGTTTAGTTTCGTTCGTGTTCAGTAACACCACTAGAAGGAGAGGATGGATTGTAGTTGTTGTTTTTTGATTGTGCCCGTTCATCATCCTTATATAGCCTCTTCCAGGCAACTGAAAATCTTATCCAGGCGACTGGTAAGATCTGATCTGATCTGATCTTCTCGATCTTATCCAGGCTGGGTCTTCCCGATCGAGTCGCCTGGATCCACCTTCGAGTCGCCTGGACAGTCTGGTCGACTGGATGGGATAGAGTCACCTAGATCCAATTGACTAAGGTTTAACCTGAGTTGACTTCGGGCTTGGTTCAACTGTCTTTGTTTGCTTCACTTATGTTTTCTCCATCTTGCTTTCAGCTCCTGGTTCCTATAAGACAAGCATACAAACAAACAAACAACCTAAGCCTTACCTTGTGGGTCTAACTTTAAATTTCTACCGAAATCCTGAGTTAGTCTGATGCATACTGTTTTCACACTAAGAACGCACCCTTACCCACTCCACTCAGGAGAGTTTTGCCAACAAGTCCTCTAGACTTGTTGGACTTCCCGCTTAGCCATGATCCTCGACTCCCAAGATTTGCTGCTAGGTTATCGGTCTACCTGACCGTCTAAACTTGCACCAAGCATTCGGTCATCCTGACCTTCTTGGATTTTTGTCATGCTTTTTGGTCCTCCAGACACTACCTGGACTTGCACCTGGTGCACTTGATCTTGTAAAGATTTCTGCCTGATCCTCCAAACTAGGACTTGCCTTTGCCTAACCTACAACTAGGACTTTCCCTGCCTAGCTTCACTTACCAGGACTTCCTTGTCCAATCTTCTCGGACGATACGAATGTCAGAAGGACCAGAAACTCTGCCTTCCTCTGCTGGCTTCATAGATAGTAAATACCCTCGACACCCATCGTCTAACATCCTCTGAGCATGAATAGCAGAAATAATAGATATCGCATCATTCCGAGTACCAACGAATTCCCAAGAGGGTTGATCCGCAGGTCGGAAAGTAACCACTCTAGCTCTGCAGTCCACGGTAGCATGATAGGTGGCCAGCCAATCCATACCCAGAATAATATCGAACTTCATCATATCCAATACCTGAAGATCTACCGTAAGGAGGTGACCGTCAAAATCCAACTGACATCCTCTGATCTGCTGATTAGTAGTCAACACTTCACCCGAAGGTAATGATACTGCGAAACTACTCGGTCTAACCATCGGAATTCTACCAATTTTCCTCAGAAATACTTTAGACATAAAGGAATGCGAACTACCAGTATCGATCAACGTATCAGCAAATATATTATAAACAGAAACCATACCCCGTATGACCGATCCATCGGCCCGCTGTGCCTCCTCGCGCGTAATAGCATAAACACGTCCCACCTCCGTGCTAGCAGGCTGAGTAGTCGAATGAAATCCAGTCTGTCTCTGCTCCGGCTGGAACTGACTCTGGGGTATAGAGGTCGTCTGCTGAACATAATGAGGAGCACTATATGTAGTCAGTGCTGCTGGTGGCTGCTGCTGCACCGGAATCGCCGCATAACATATCTCTGGCTGGGGAGGTGCTGGTACAACTATATAATCCTTCCCCTGAATCTGATACATCTGTCCTGAAGAAGATGAAGACCTCTGCTGCTTCGGTGCTCTGTGTTTCACTGGCACCCTCTGCGATCGCGACTGAGTGGATCGTCCTCTAGATGAAGAAGTGTCTGAAATCTCCAACTGAGCTCTCCGAGGACAGTCACCAATCATATGACCAGGCTGTTTGCAATAGTAGCAAACAGATTGATCGGATGGACAATCTGAAATCTGGTGACCACTCGAACCACATCTATAACACCTCTTCTCCATAAACTCTCTCTGCTGAAGACCACTCTCCGATCCTGCAGGTCGCTTTCCCTTCTGCTGTCTAGAAGAACCCCGTGTCCCAGCTCCCTGAGCTGGCCTTTTCTGACCAGAAGTCTGTGTACTCGGGTTCTTCGGATTTTCTGCATCTCTCTCCCGATTCACCTGACGCTGAATCGACTCAATACTCAATGCCTTCTCCAGTGCCTCTCTATAAGTGCTAACAGAAAGACCAGCCATCTTCAACCGAATATATGGTGCTAGCCCCTGAGTAAACTGAAACATCCGATCACTGTCCTGAACAACCAAGTGAGAGCAAAACTCAGCCAATCGGGAAAACTCAGTGTTATACTCTGTAACCGAATGGTCGCCCTGCTTAAGACTCAGAAATTCCTGACGCCGTTCCTGACAGAATGTCGCAGGAAAATACTGCCTCTCGAATGCCTCACGGAAAGAAATCCACGACAAATCTCGCTGTCCGAATACCATCCTCTGGGTCTTCCACCACGTGACAGCCTGATCACGTAAGTGGTATACTGCCAACTCCACTCTCTCTGTCTCATACAGGAGATGTACGCAAATGTGTCTGTCATGTTTTCCAACCAAGAACGTGCTAACCACGGGTCTGGTCCCCCGTGGAACAGAGCCACTCTGTCCTTGACGGACTTCGCCAACAGCGGTATCCGACTCAAGTCTACGGATCTGCTGGGTGTAGTCGGTATCGGATCAGTAATCGATATCTCCGGAGCTCGTGTAACTGGTATCTCTGAAGATCGACCACCCTGTCCAACTGTAGGAATATGGGTAGGCTCCTGACGAACCGTAGCCCCCTCGGAAGTCTCCGAATCTATAAATCTAGCGGGTCGTCTCCGTATCCGACCACGCCCACGATCTCCAGGGGCCATAATAACACCTGGAATATACAACCATTATAAATTTCTAGAACGATATACATGCACTAGAAATTTACTTACAACTTGCTTGGAGAATCCTTGCCGCTGTCTGTCCCATCTCACAACTGGATCAAATACACGCAAAAACTCAATAAAACCGATACCATGACAACTTCGGAAAGAAAATCCGATGAAAATCGGACACCGGAATCGGAACGCAAATGCAACTGTCAACGCAACGAAACTCCGACGACAAATCCGTCTGACAACGAAAACGGATACGAACGGAACAATAACTCCGACGGAAAACACGGAAAGAAACACCGAGACAAATCCGACGGACAGCGGAAAAATTGACTCACATGCAACGGAAATCCGGATGAACCTAACTTGCTCTGATACCACTAAATTGTCACGTCCCGAGAGACGGCTATCCGAAAAATTTCGGCAGCATTCCCCCTGTAACTATGACAATTTCCCTGAACAAATACACAATATATAGAGCCAACATGGCCCAACAATATAACAAAAGATAATAAGGCCAACACGGCCATCACCACACACAATCACACATGCATATGTAACTTCACAGCGGAAAAGAAAATCCACAAGTACGATGTACGTAAAACTCCAAAACCAACAATAGTACGACCAAACATCAAGTCCAAAAGTCCACAAGCTACATAACCACAACAAAGTCCAAGTCCAAGTACAATGCATCAAAACCCAACAACTATAACTACGTAACAACACAGTACCATGCTGTGAGAGGGAACAGGCTGGCAGAATCTCCCAAGCTCCTCGCACCTATCTGATATCTGGGGAGAAATCAAATCAACCCCAGGGTCTGGGTAGTGAGTATGAGATACTCAGTGGAATACAGGTAAGAAGTGCATAATAAAAGGTCAACAGGATATAAATAGCAGTATCAACAGATAAGGAAAGAATATATACCATAACGGATATAGGAACATGCAAATCAGAATGTATGGTATGTAAAACCGTGGTGTAGCAAGCATATATCAACCAAGTGCAATAATCACACGCAAACATGCTGTAAACAACAATGCAGCATAATAATAATAATAAATGCATGAAATCATGCAACACGCATCAAAAACAATATGCATGGTCCTGAGTGCACTCGTCATCCTCAAACACCCTCCCAGAGCTCAGTGCTGAGGCGCCAAACAGGACATACTGCACAAGGCTCCAACAACTATCCACTACTAATCAAGTGGTGGAGCGGGCAGTCGCACAGGAGGGCTAGTGAGCCAGTCCTGGTTGCACCCAACTATGGTGCAACCTCACCTCTAATGCACCACAACTCGGTGTCCGGTGAGAGCCAACTAAGACAGCCAACTGTTGCCGTCGTCAACTACTACAACTAGATGATGTCATGGTGATCATCTCAACATATAATAGCTACAGGATAACAACATAATCCACCAGAATCAGATGAGTCAGGTATCAACATGGTATCAACATGGTATCAACAGAATAGACAGTATCAACAGGGTATCCACATGGTATCAACAGAATAGATCATATCAACATGGTATCATCATGAATCAGGATAGATCATACAAAGGTCAACGAAAAGTATCAAGCAACGAATATCAACATGTGTCAACAGGATAACATGCATCAACATAGAAAGTATCAACAGGATAGCAGGAATATCAACAGATCATGCACTGATAAGATTTAGCCTGTAGTGACCAAGTACAGGGTACCCACCTGATACGATAACCGTAAGAGTATAATCCCAGAAAATATAAACTCCCGTATATAGTCAAACCAACAATAATCAGGGTCCTGCAAATCAAACAATACAACACTTAATCCACTATACGTATAAATTTATCAACACAATCCTAATTTAGAATTAATCCCACTCAACTATTATAACCTAACCCAGAATTGACCCAACCGTTCTTCAATCGAATCCAAACCAGCTAATTAAATTCAATTGAACTCAATCACATTTAATTTGGCCAATTAGCTCCAATTGGTATCAGTTGGTTCCAAATCCAAGTAGGGTCGATTACCCTAATTGATCCAGTCCAACCTCACTCAATTCATTACTCGGATTCAACAATAAATCCTAACATGGGTCAACTCAAATTCCAACATCAATTACTAACCACTCCACATATCAAGCACTAAACACATCTAAAATTCCCTGTTCAGATTCCACAATAATCTGATCAATATCCACAACACACTTAAATCCAACTCAGATCTAAAGAAAGTCACCATCAATTATTTCTTACCTCACAGATCTAACCTCCACTTCATTGCCCTAGCATTTTGCTTCGGTGGTCTCTGGTTGCTGCCGATCAGTCCAAGGAAGATCGATCGGTCCAAACAAGGGAAAACAAGCTGAGGAAGATTCAAGAAAATCTAAAGAACTCAACTCAGAAAAACCAAGCACAACAAAACCCTAACTCAACATCCTTACCATTCGGCTTCTTCCTCTCCTCAATCCACCGCCAGCCCAAAGTCCAAGTCAAGCTCAACGATCGGATCCACAATCCAAACCTCAAAAATCCGACAAACCCTAGATCTAAGCTCAAGAATCAAACCCAAACTGAAATCCATCTCAAATGCACTTACCGATCTTCCTCCTTCCGGATCTGTCGCCGCCAGCCCGCCACCACACACGACGAGCCAAGCTTCTCCGGCAGGATCTACAGCTCCTCAACCCAACCTCAGTCGCCGACGTCCAATCCCAGCTCCGGCAGACTGCTCGCGACGAGAAAGAGGGCCGCGATCGGAGAAGACGAAGAGAGGAGGCGCGATCGGGATCTCGGTGAGGAGCTCGCGATCGGGATCTCCGATCCCCTTTTAACCGGCTTAAACGGGTTTCGGGTTTGAAGCTCCCTAACGGGTCGGATCCAAGATCCAATAACCCTATACTCTAAATGGGTTAAATTGGGCTGCTATTTGGGCTGGTATTTTACAGACTTTCGACAAGAAATTGAACAGAGGCTTATTGATTTAGATGTTTGATTCAATTGATGGCATCAGTCGATTAATGTCTTATATCAATCAGCTAATATCGATCAAATATTGAATAGAAGTAAGTCAAATCAACTGTGAGATTTGACTGATTGCTATTAGTCAATTGATCGGATCAATTGATTAATGTTCAATTATCAACACAACCAGAAAGGTTTCAGAAGGTTCGAAAGCAGTTGAATGATATGAATAGTTGTCGGAGACCATATCAATCGACTGATGATATGTTGCAGTCAATTAATGTCTAAAACGAAGCTTGCAATTCAATTCGAGTCAAGCATTCATATAAAAGGCAAAATGATTCTATTTCAAGGTAGAGCTCCCATCTCAAGCCAAAGTCTTCGTGCTAACTCCTTGCTGAGAAGTTCTTAAGCTCAACCTCCTTCATTGGCGCAAACATTTGAAGAAGAAGCTAATATCCTCTAAGAAAATATTGTAACTTCTTCTTGCTTCATCTCTATTTGTATTGTGTTGTAATATTATTGTAGAAGGTTTTTTCGCCTTCAGATTTGCTATGAGAAGGAGGAAATCAATAGAGGTGATAGAATGCTAGGTTAGCCTTGGATGTAATCGCGGTGAGTCAAGTAAAACCAACTTCGTAGCATTGTGGATGTATTGTATTAGTTTCACTTCAATATTCCACTGCACAAGTTCAATCAATGAAGCGATTGGAGCTATTCACCCTTCTTATAGCTCGCAAGATCCTAGTAAGTGATATCAGAGCAAAGTCGCACTAGAGGATTTACATCCAAAGGAGCAAAGGTTTCGTGCTACAAAAATTTCTTTGAAAGAGGGTCACAACACTACTTGACCACCTTAGTTCGAAGGAGACAACTTTGCCTACTAGAAGAATGGCATGGAGCACTACCTCATGACCAAAATCGATATGTGGTTCTCTGTTACCAAGGGTTTCACTATGCCAACCTCGGAAGATGGAAGAATTCTAGCATTCACAAGATGGTCTACTGATCAAAAGTGGAAGACACAAGTAAATGCCAAAACAACTATTACTCTTCATTACGGATTGAGCTTGGAGCAATTAAACAAAGTTGGCACATTTAAAAGTGATAAAGAGCTGTGGGATAAACTAATTGAGCTAAATGAAGACATCAAAAACTCTAGAATTACAAAGAGAGATATTCTCATTAGCCAAATGCAGAATTTCATGATGAGAAAAAGTGAAATGGTGAGTCAACTTCATGGAACATTCAAGGAACTTCTAAATGGACTCTATTCCATCAAAGAAAGGGTGGAAAATAGAGACCTCATTAGATATGCACTCAAATCCTTTCCAAGAAACTCATTATGGTCATCAATGGTTGATGTCTATAAGGTTTTAAGGGACTTGCCATCGTCAAATTAGATGCATTATTTTGTGAACTAGAATTGCATGAACAAGCTAATTCAAGCCACAAAGAGAAAGATATAGCCTTGGTTGTAGGTGATAAAAGCAAGAAGAAAAACAAAGAAAAGAAGAAGAAAGACTCCTCCTCCAATTCCGAATAAGGAAGTGATAGTGATGAGGGGCTATCATCCAGCAAGATGATAAATTTTGTTTGAAAATGATGAGGCATTCTCGAAAGTTCAACAAGAAGGATGTTAAGAAAATATTCTATGACAACAAAAGAAGGGGTAAGTCTCCAATAAAGTTAAAAATCAAAATCGGATGTAGTTTGTTTTGAGTGCAATAGGAAAGGGCACTGCAAAAAGATTGTTTGGAGCTAAAGAAACAAGATGACAAGTCAAAGAAGAAGAAGGCTTTGAAGGCTACATGGGATGACTCATCTTCGAGTTCATCGAAAGAAGATGAAAGGAAGAACTCAAGGCATTTGACACTTATGACATTGAACAACGTTGAGAGTAGTGGAGACAAAGAAAGTCATGAAGAGGTTGTGGAGTCCTTAAGTAAATTATCATCTAGTGATAACGAGGTAATCTCTTTAAAATTAGATAAACTCTATTCTAACATTGCATGCTTAACAAATGTTTTATCTAAATCCAAAGGTAGAGTTAAAGAATTACAAAATGAATTAAAGTCACTTAGAGATGAAATTGTGTCATGTGAGACTTGCATGCATCATAAAATGTTACCAATCAATTTGATGAGCTCAAGAATGAAAATGCATCCCTAAAATTGCAAATAGTTGATTTAGAAATACATTGGAAAAGTTTTTCTCAAGTTCTAAGTATTTAAACATAATTCTAGGAGCTCTTGGTACAAGACTAAGAATATTAACTCCATGTACGAATCATTATATCATCATCCTAGACATCTTGGTATGAGAATATTTTTGGTAAATGGTTTGTCTACTCTTGACATTGTCCTCTATAAGGTTATTGTTGGGTGTATTCGATCTTCCTATAGTTACCCGTGGCTTAGCCAAGGTGCGGCTAAATCATCTTTTCATGTTATATGTATTTCGACAGAGGTTAGACATCGATGTTGGCCTAAATGTGTTTTACACATTTAGGGATACTAATCACAATTGTGATGCATTCATTAAACCAAACAAAAATGTAGGATTGAAGAAGCCAAGGGTACTTTTAGGGCAAGTGCATCTATAGCTAAACCATATAGTGAGTGTAGGTTTCAGAACATTCTTGCACGATACTTGCATGACTCTGTTTTTCATAACTACTGTTTGGATGTTGTTGAAATCAAAACATATTATCAATTAGACAAGTTGGCCTATTATAATCATGACATCAATATTGACCTGCTAATTGAATTTTATGACATCCTCCGACCTATCGATGATGGACACGTCTATAGGACTCGCTTAGCTAAATGCGACCTAAACTTCACACCTGACATACTTGGGCATTTCTAGGATGTAGGCTCTCAGATAGCTCATTCGTTTGTTATCCATCATATTATAAGCCCTCCCTAAGTTGTTTGATCACCTCACCATTAACTCCATGTACGAATCATTATATCATCATCCTAGACCTCTTGGTACCAAAATATTTTTGGTAAATGGTCTGTTTGCTCATGACAATGTCCTTTATAAAGTCATTATTGGGTGTATTTGATCTTCTTATAGTTACCCGTGGATTAGCTAAGGTGTGGCTAAATCATCTTTTCATGCTATATGCATTCAACAGAGGTTAGATATTGATGTTGCCCTAAATGTGTTTCATGACATCATGCATTTTACCACTCCTATCCATAAAAAGATTCATATGTCATTAGGAAATATCATTATGTCATGGCTTGCATCATTAAACATCAATGTCACTAAGGGTTGTTGGGTTGCAAGGGTGCAAACATAGTCCCACATCTAAAACACATGGAAAAGATCATGGGTTTAAAAGGATGAAAGATATCTCCATTGGTGTGAGACTTTTTGGGGAGAGCCCAAGAACAAAGCCATGAGAGTTTAGGCCCAAAGTGGACAATATCATACCATTGTGGAGATATTTTGATTCCATCAGTACTAACAAGTGGTATCAGAGCGAGATCGCTCTTTACCGGACTAACCGCTGGAAGAGCCATGATCCAGATCTAACCATGTGGATTGAACCTTAAACAAAGAAAGTGAGTGCTCCCGTGTCTGAATCAAGAAAGATCAGACACCAAACAGGAAGTCCTAGTAGGTCGGGTGGACCGAGGGGCAGGAAGTCCTAGTTGCGGCTAGGTAGGAAGTCCTAGTAGGTCAGGTGGACCGAGGGGCAGGAAGTCTTAGTAGGTCAAGTGGACCGAGGGACAGGAAGTCCTAGTTGCGGTTAGGCAGGAAGTCCTAGTAGGTCGAGTAGATCGAGGGGCAGGAAGTCCTAGTAGGTCGGATGGATCGAGGGGCAGAAAGTTCTGGTGGATCGAGGATTCAGACATCAAATGGAAGATTTCCATTTGAGGGGGGCCTGTGGTCCTTTGTTTGAGGGAGGGATTGTTGGGTTGCAAGGGTGCAAACATAGTCCCACATCTAAAACACATGGAAAAGATCATGAATTTAAAAGGATGAAAGATATCTCCATTGGTATGAGACCTTTTGGGGAGAGCCCAAGAATAAAACCATGAGGCACTACAAAAAAAACAGTCATAGACATCGGTTTTCCACCGATGTCTATGAGAAAATCGACCGATGTCTATGAAGGCGATGTAAAAGGTCTGACATTTTAGACATCGGTTTGTAACCGATGTGGTATATATTAACAACATTGGTTTGTAACCGATGTAATACCGATGTAGTATAACTCAACGACATCGGTTATGCAACAGTGTAAAACCGATGTAATATCTGTTTAACATCAATTTTAACAACGATTTTCGACCGATGTAATATCACTTAACGACAACGCTTTCAAATCGATGTCATTGATTTTAAAACTGTTGTAATAACATTTAATTTTTTATGATGTTTGTAAATGATGATCGAGCAAGAGTGACATCAATCTAATTCCCAATAGTACAAAATTATCATAATATTATAAATTCACCCAACAAATCACAAATAGAAAAGCACCGATGTATTTAATCACCTCAATATTTACAAATAACCAAAAGTAACTAATACAAATATTTTTCTTACAACATATTACACATTCCCTCAGCGTTTTCATCTCCAGAAGGATCACCTTCAGCCCCATCGTCGTCTTCCTGGTCTTCGCCATATTGTTCATCATCATCCTCTTCGTCCTCATCTGAATCACCAGAAGCCTGAGCAGGGTTTGCAAGTACTGACTTGGGTTTCCACTCTTTATTAGGCCCCATCGTCCTCTTTCTGGTCCCACGGATGGCTGATTGGCTGATATATAAGAATGGTATGAATACAAAATCAAGTAAATGATCACTAGTAGGTGTCGAACCAATGAATTTTGAGGCACCAAAAGAATCTTGTGATTAAAGCTTACACAAAGGATTGCATGGAAGTTGTCCATATCATCTGGATCTGAAACATTGGAAAATGACCATACTCCCTGCACAAGTACAGTAACTGATCGATACAAGTTCCATAAAAAGTGCTAGTATCATGCTATAAATTTGAACCTCACCAATGAACTAAAATTTTACCAAAATGCACTAAAACAACACTTAAAGAAAAACCTGGTTATACACCACCCATACTACAATGGGCTTGAACTTGGATGTAAGATTTGCAGCAGCTTTTTTCAAGCACATGTAATTTTTTTTAACCTGCGATATTTAAAGATGTGACACAGATATTCTCTAGATGACAAAACCTTACACAATTATAAGTTAGACCTTAATCAGACATATTTTCTCAAATTCAAGTTTGAAAGTAAACACAAGGACTTATAAGTTAGGCCTTACAACATCATAAACTGAATTTGCTCTGACTTCTGAGTTTGTAAAGGTTGCTAGGTACTTGATCCACTCAGCTCTCTTAAGACACCCATATACAAATGTAAGATTTGAGTAAACACTGAGAAGCAATTTGATCTGAAGTCATTCCCTTGAAGCTCTCAAGGAGGCCCAGCAACTACAAGTTACATGAATTAGAAAGGAATTAAGAAACACAGACAGTGAAGGCAAATGTTTAGACTTCTCAACAAGATAGTGAGTTTCAAAGTTCATTGCACGAACATAACATCTTAAGGAAATTTTCCATAATTTGGTTTTGACTCTTAAGAAATTTACCACAAACATCATATTCGATCAAGTCACGTTCATGTGTGATGCTAGGTGGGGCATTTTAAGCACCTCCATGGCGATTCAGAAGTAAACCCCGATACAGGGCAGCAAGGTGGATAAGCACAATCACCAGTACTAAGAAACAAATCTGCAACATATATTAAAAAACAGAATCTGATAAGCAGATGAATCTGATACAATCTACTGAGATGAACCTTTTCAAGCACCTCCATGCCTTACCGGATCATTGAATCAGATGAACCTGATAAGCAGAGTCTGCAACATATACTAAAAAACAAAATTTTCATTATGATGTCAAACAATAATTCCGAAACAAGAAAGTAACATCAATTGAGTCCAATCAGCACCAAATTGCGTCTAATTTTCATTAGAATTGCAAATCAATTTAAATGCCCATCTCAAGCTACAAAACAGAAATGAGATATGACAGTTACATATGTAATTTTAAGGGAAAAGATAAAAAAAAAACCCCTTAAATGAACTACCTTAAAGAGCAAGGCCCTGTGACGTGATAATCCAATCTCAAGTGACCCAAGAGGAAGAACAATAGTGTTCAAAGAATTCCGCAATTCCAAGCTCTTGACTGTCCTCCTTCTCTGCATATCATTAGTATCATCAACTGGCAGATTGCACGAATCATACAGCAAAATAAAATGGAGCCGAAGGCAGAGAAAAGATAGGAGGGGATGGTGAAGAGGGATCACCTGGGTTGCGCCGAGGCAGAGAAAAGAGAGGATATTTTTGCTTGTCGACGGATCACCTGGGTTGCTAGGTTGCTGGGCCACTCGAAGAGATAGGAGGGGATGGTGAAGACCTCGACGGCGCTGACGAAGGCGAAAGAAGATGAAGCCGAAGGTGTGGAAGTGGAGCCGAAGGTGTAGAAGTGGAGCCGAAGGTTGCGGAGGAAGTGGAGACGATTGTCCGGAGGAAGCGAAGCGGCGGAGATGTCCCGACCATCGATTGAGAAGGGGAGGAAGTGGAGCCGAAGGTGTAGAAGTGGAGCCGAAGGTTGCGGTGGAAGTGGAGACGATGGTCCGGAGGAAGCGAAGCGGCGGAGATGTCCCGACCGTCGATTGAGAAGGGGAGGAAGTGGAGACGAAGGTCTTCTGTGGAGTTGAGGGGGGAACGCGTAGGTGGCGGTGTCGTTGAAGACGCGGCGGTGGAGCGGTGTCGTTGAAGACGCGGCGGTGTCGTTGAAGACGCGTCTAGGGTTTACAAGGGGTTAAGTTGGCCGGGTGCAGTGTTGGAAGCGCAGGTTGGAAGAAATATTTGGAGGGAGAGAGGGAAAGAAAAAATCTAAATATACAACGGTTTTAAATTGTTATTATAGCTTTCAAAACCGTTGTTGAAAGCGCAAATAGACACCGGTTTTAAATTGTTGTTATAGCTTCCAAAACCGTTGTTGAAATCGCAAATAGACAACGGTTTTCAAACTGTTGTCGTAGTCTTCAAAAATCGTTGTTGTAGGCGGACATAGACAACAGTTTTAAAACCGTTGTTATATCCTCCAAAAATCGTTGTCGCAGTCTCCCATCAACCTCTCAAAGACATCGATTTTTCTTAAAACCGTTGTAAAAAAGTAAAAGACATCGGTTTTGCCATAAAATCGATGTCTTTTGAGTGTTGTTAAAGACCGATTTTCTTGTAGTGAGGGTTTAGGCCCAAAATGGACAATATCATACCATTGTGAAGATATTTTGATTCCATCGGTATTAACAAGGGTGACATCAGGCCTTTAATAGAGATGTATGATCGAATCAGACTATGTACCTTCGAATTCTCGCTTGTTGGAATGCGATCCGATATTGGAACCATGCTCTAATCGGTGATCATAGGGATGCTACTGATGATAATCAAATTGATGGTGCGAAGGAGGTACCTCAATAGCCAGCGCCTAAGCTTCTGGACGACAAGGATCAAATCAATCAGTTGGAGGAGGAGCTCGAGGCGTTGAATACACATGTCAAGGAGTTGGGTCTGATGCTGCATGAGCGACTTGACACCATTGTTGGTCACTAGCTTGTGACCCAGTCTGCTATCGTCACCTCTCTAACATAGATGTTCCAGACATGAATGTCAGGACCATCCTCCTCCATCTTCATTTGCGCCACCTCCTCTAGTTGATGATGATGCCAATACACATATCTTAGATTAGGAGTTGGGTGTTTGAGTGTTGCTTGTTGTATTATATTGATACTATTATGACATTTGGTATGTTGTACTTGACTAACTTTGCCTCATAGTAGGCACATTTTGTATGATTGACACTACTTATATGCCATGATTCTAGATTTTTGATTGTCTATTTGTAATGTCGTTTTGGTATGTGTTGAATCCATGTGACTATGTCTCTAAATGCTTGCATGCGTTAAGGGAAGGTTGTCCTCTAAACTAGTTTTGCAAATGGTACTTGCCATGTTGCATTCTTCTTGATCTTTGACAAAGGGGGGAGAAGTCATGCATCCTATGACACTTTTATAGTATATGACATTAATGTGGTAGGCGTAAATTTAAAATTCTCTTAGGAGACTACATGAATGATTTCTTATCATATTGTCAAAAGATAGTCTAAACTTTAATGGTTTGTCAAACATCAAAAAGGGAAAGATTGTTGATGCAATCATGCCCAAGAAATATAATTTTGATGTTTGATACATTTAAGTTAAAGTTAATGAAATGAAATCTCACTTGTACGATGAGTGTGCAGAGAAAAGTCCTCGGAAGTTAGAGACTATATGCAATACAAGGAAAGTCTAACAAGGTCGAGGATCATATTCTTGGCAGGAAAAAGTTTATGTAAGTCGGAAGACTGAATTGAAGACATGAAAAGTCTAAGAAAGTTAAGGATCAAATTCTTGGAAGAAACCTTAGTAGATTGCCAATCAGATGCAAAGGTGGATGAAGGGAAGAGACAAGGAAACTTTAGGCATTAATTTTCTCGATCATACATATGATTTAGAAATATGGATTTTCCATTAGTTTTCTCATGAGAAAACTACAATTAGAATCGATTAATTCATAAATTCAAGCATTAGTTGTAATCTGTTTATGATTATCTTTATTTTTAAATATGGATAGATGACTCTCATATCAATTATTGGGATAAATCAAGTAATATATCATCAAGATATGATAGGATCTATTACTCGTATTGAATTATATAATGAGAATGTTTAAAACAGAAGCGTACTTAAACCTATAGCTCGAAGAATCACGGGGCGGATTAAATCTTTGATAAATTATGAATGGTTGACTTTGATAATGAATCATACAACAAAGAGTCAGTAAAGGAATTGACTGCAGAAATCAACTGAAGTAGTTAATTGAAGAAATCGGTTGAAGGAGTCAACTGAAAGAGTTGGCTTAAGAAATTGGTTGAAGGAGTCGACACTCAATATTCAACTATCAAGAAATGTATTCTCTCTGAAAAGACTCAAAAAGATATTAGAAAAGGTCAAGACATGCTTTGACAGTGCCCCTCCAACATTCAAATCATAATATGACGAAAGTGATTGAAGAATACGAGAATATCATTAAAAAGTAGGTTAATAGAGATTGCATACCTTTGATTAGAGAAGTAAAATGTCTTTTATATAGAGAAGAAAAGAACCCGCCTTTTCATTAATTGAAGCGTCTTTATTTTAATGAATGTGACCTTTCTTTAAACTCCAAGGGAGAAGCTTTTCAAATGAACGACAGGGAACAACCACTTTCTTTAGATATGTAATCATGCCTTTAAATGAATAGCCAGTAATTGCTTATCTCATTTGTATAACCGCACTTGTAACTAACATAACTCTTCATCTGACCTTTCATATTTGGTATAATATTAATCATATTGATGGCCCAACTACATGACTGACGCAATATCGAGTCTTTGCTAAATAAAGTATTCTTGAATTCAACTAAGCTCTCTTCCAAAGTTTCGAGCCTTTTTTTACCTTAGATTGTCATGTCTCACAATTTCTTGACGACGGTGATGTGACTGTCTGACAGATTTAATTGTGACTGATTGAGAGATTTGGCGGACTAAGAGAAAAGGACCGGAATAGACATGACAAGTATAGGAGCAACAGGCTTGGTGAGTTGTAAGCACCTTTGGTTCGAACAAGATGAAAAGCTGAACTGGGAATTAGGCAGATCGTAACCGCCTGAGTTCGATTAGGACTAAGTCCAAGTAGATGGGCGAGTAACCGAATAGGGATCCTAAGTCGAATGAGGTTCAGTCAACCAATCAAGTCAATCATGACGATCGTGTCTGGACAAGTTACCCTCCTTCTAGCCTATATATGTGTCCTGACTTAAGACTGATCTTTATGAGCCGGGTTATAATACCCATAATAGAGGTGATTTCTTTCCGTTCTTAAAAAATATCACGTATACTATTTGTTGACCAAGTCAAGATATGTTTAAATGACAAATTTTTTTTTTGGCATTTATCCTTCTTTAGGACTACCGGATCATGTATCATGTCTCTATGTCCTAGGGATCATAATCCTTTATATATTAACGTATATCTAACATGATCCACTTACCACCAAAGTAGCAATACTACTATAATATTTCAATTACATAAAAAAATTAAAAGAATTAATAATAAAAAAAGAGTAATTTTATTTTCACAATTTGATTATCTTTATGAGACCATTATTATATATATATATGTAGAATTTATCTGTCATGGTAAAAAGTTGGTAATGCACTCATCATTTCCACTCTCGCCTAAAGCCTAAAGATGCATCTTCTTCTTCTTGGAAGAAATTAATCCAGTGACCCAAACAAAACATGAAACACAGGAGATCTTTAATTATTTTATCGATCGATCGAAGATTAGATCCTTCTACGATGCCCTGCAGACAAATGCATCAACACACACACAGAATGCAAACGGTAAAGAACCCTTTAATTAATTTCGATCTCGGCCCCTGCCTTGCCTGCCCATGTCGCAATGATTTCTGAAGCCAATCCAGCGGCGCAGAACGTGCGAACGGACAGCGTAGGGCACCCACTGCAAATTAGCATCTCTCTGCAGACAAGCAGGCAAGCAGGAAGCTGCATGCAGGCCGATAAATACAACATTCAATATTAATTAATTATCAAATATATTTCTTCCGGCCGGCTGCTGCAGCAGGTTCGTCCCACGAGGAGGACTGGGATAGCTCGGAGCTGCACGTCGTACTTCCTCAAAGCCAAAGCCCAAGGAAACGCAGGCAGGTGGTGGTTGCGGTTGTCGTTTATCGCCGACGGCGACCATCGATGATGATGGCGTCGCAGCTGATATCAATTCACGTGCCTGTCACTGCACTCCCATACATTACCACCATTATTTTAAAGGGCTTAAAGCGATCGAAGCTCGCATGAGTGAGTGAGTGAGTGAGTGAGTGAGGGAGTTCGAAGACTGCGTTCCGGATGCCGCTGAGTGGTCAATGGTCAAACGTTTCAGAGCAGGAAGCAGGCAGTCAGACACAGAAGACTATGGGGATTAAGTAACTTTAAAGAGATAGATAGATAGATAGATAGAGATGGATAGATAGATAGATATCAGATTGGATTCCATGGAATTGGATTGGATGGATGATCTTTTACCTCATGCCCTTCTTCTAGCTTTTTGGCCTCGCTTGATGTGAAGTTGCATAGCAGTATTTTTGGACGTCGTCATTATTGCATGCATATATATCAGCTTTAATGAGAACAAATATAATTATAGAAATAATTCATGGCGTTTTCCAGATTAACATTTGATGGTGAGACTCCAAGAGGAATTTTTACTTGACAGAATTTACTGATCGATCGATCGATCTATCTCTCGCTGGCTTCGGGAGTTGCAGTCGACGTTAGCTAGCTAGGTAGCTGCTGCAGCTCCTGCTCCGAGTATGAATCTTGATCGTCGAGGAAGCTAAGGCATTGCCGGAAACTGAAACCATACAAGCTCTGCACGTTGACTTGGGAAGAACAGGGGCATGATTAGCTTCTAATTGTGGACTCGCTGAAGTTATTGCTTCGTATGTACGAGTGCGCATTACGAGTACGTATAGCGAAGCAGTGATTTATACGGGAAAAGACAGGCGAAATATTGAAGTTGTACAGGAGAAATACGAGGGCAGTGTCGTAAATTGGGGTTAGAACGCCCTGTTGCTGGGCGTCTACGTCTCTCGGCGCTATAAAGCTGGAGACGATCGACGGGAGGCAGTCGAAGTGGTAGGAGGCGATGGATCCGGGCGACGCCTTCTCGGCTAACGTTTACAAGTGGGACCCGCGCGGCGCGCCGCCGAACCCTTGCCGCCTCATCGAACCCCTACCTCCGCTGCTGCCTCCGGCGGCGGCGGCGGCGGCGGCGGCGGCTTCGCTGGCTCCTCAGCCGGCCGCTGAGGCGGAGGATCAGAGACCTAGGGAGCTGGGCGAGGTGTTCTCCGGGTATGGCGTGCGGTACGCGACTGTGGCGCGGATCGGCGAGTTGGGGTTCACGGCGTCGACGCTGGTGGGCATGACGGAGGCGGAGGTCGACGACATGATGGCCACCCTGGCGCACCTCTTCCGGTGGGACCTCCTCCTCGGCGAGCGCTACGGCATCAAGGCGGCTCTCCGCGCGGAGCGCCGCCGCCTCGTCAGCTCCCGCCTTCTCCTGCAGCACCGCGGCCACCACCGCCTCGACGACGACGGCCGCCGCCTCCTTTTCCTCAGCGACCATCAACTCCAAGGCAATAACATCGCCCTCGACGCTCTTTCTCAAGAAGGTCATCCCACCCCAGTCCACTCCATTAATCATACTCACACCAGTCCACTCCATTAAAACGGCTGCGACTCTGCTTTTTGCAGGACTATCGGAGGAGCCGGTGCAGCACGAGAAAGAAGCGGCGGGGAGCGGCGGGGAGACCGCCGCGGGCGTCGCGAAGAAGGACGCCAAGGGCAAGGACAAGAAGAAGAAGAGCAGCGGACGGAAGAAGAAGAGGTCATTCCAAGAAGGGGAGGAGGAGGAGGACGACGACGACGAAGAGGACGAGGACGAAGAGGAGTGGGGGTCGGGGTCGGAGACGTCGGGCAAGAGCCGGCGCGCGGAGCGCCAGAGGGAGCACCCGTTCATCGTGACGGAACCCGGCGAGGTGGCGCGGGCGAAGAAGAACGGCCTCGACTATCTCTTCCACCTCTACGACCAGTGCCGCCATTTCCTCCTCCAAGTCCAGGCCCTCGCTCGCCAGCACGGCCACAAGTGTCCCACCAAGGTCGGCCCTTCTCTCTCTCTCTCCTCCCACTCTACCCTCTAGACTCTACCCCCTGCCTCCACGTAGCAGAGGTGTGGCCCACAGTCGGCTCCCGGGCCGTACCACGTGTCAGGACCACCTTGGTTGTTATGAATGGCGAGAGGAGTAGTCTTGTCGAGTGGATTTGACCACTGCTTGGGAGCGCATGCCTGGTCGCCGCCCGACACGGAACACCGAACGGGATCTCTGCTCTCGCGCCACGTCACGCACTCACTCCCTCGTACTTTCTTCTTCTTCTTCCTCCTCCGTCGGAACTGACTGACGATGAATTGCGATGCAGGTGACGAACCAGGTGTTCCGGTACGCGAAGAAGGTGGGGGCGAGCTACATCAACAAGCCGAAGATGAGGCACTACGTGCACTGCTACGCGCTGCACTGCCTGGACGAGGAGGCGTCGAACGCGCTGCGGCGGTCGTTCAAGGAGCGCGGGGAGAACGTGGGGGCGTGGCGGCAGGCGTGCTACAAGCCGCTGGTGGCGATCTCGGCCAGGCACGGATGGGACATCGACGCCGTCTTCAACGCCCACCCTCGCCTCTCCATCTGGTACGTGCCCACCAAGCTCCGCCAGCTCTGCCTGCCACCTCGCCCGCAGCAACAACGCCGCCGCCGCCGCCGCTGCCTCCGCCTCCGCCAGCTCCGTCGACGGGCTTCCGCGCCGCCGCCGCCGCTGATGTTCTAGCTAGCTCGATCGATCGACTGCCTCCTTCAATGCGTACGTCTTTAGCACTTTGTGATAGGATCGATGGATGGGTGACATGAAGTTGCCGGCGGCTTTCATGTGAGATTTTGGTTGGTCAATGCATGCAACTCTGAACAGTATGATTTTAAGATCTGAAAGAAAAGCCCTGGCAATTTTATATTTTAGTTTCCCAGCGCAGATGAAATTGGCCAGAAGAATAGTACATGATCGATTGTAAAGATTAACTCTACTCGTGAAATTTACTATTTCAACGATCTTACATGATTGATCTCACGATCATCTATATAAATTAAAAAGCTATAATTGATCATGATGAAGAAGATATTATTTTGATTTCGTCGAAATTCGATCCTTATGTCTACTTCAACAATTTTGTTCTGTCGTAATTAACTCAACTATGTCTCAAAGGCAAGATCAAATCTACTTGATTCTCTATAACGATGGATCAATTATAGAGATCAACTATTGGTAGTCTTCAAATTGAATATTTTCAAATATATCCAAGGGATGAATCAAGGAAAGGTCTTCAAATTGAACATTTTTAAAAGTCCAAGGGATGTGTCCAATAATATGCATAAAAGGTTTAGACATCTAAAATATCTAAATAATAATAATAATAATAATAATAATAATAATAATAATAATAATATACAACTTCATCCCTGTATAAGGTTGATGTTGGCTTTGCAAGATTAATTCATCTAACAAATTTATAGGCTATGGAGTACAATCAACATTCCAAAACATATAAAATCATTATGTTAGCATGGTTTATTATTTATTTTATAACAACTAGATAAACTCTTATGTAAAAGGTGAAATCCACCACCCTAGCAGTTCTATACGGTCGGTCCTACGACCATCTATGAAGAAGTAAATCGAGAAATTACAATTAATCACAATGGAAAAGGATATTGCTCGATCCCGCAACCATTAGATAAACTCTTGACACTATCAAACATCACACACACAAGCAATTAATCTACAAGCAGTAACATCTAATTTGTTTGTGTTGTTGGAAGAAAACAAATTGAATTTTTATGTCACCACCTATTAATCCCTTCCATCTATCAATCCAAGTCATCACCACAATAATCATGCAAACACAAAATATCAATAAATTTTGTATATTTTTTCCTATTCCTATTCCTCCTAACTTTCCATCCAAATCCAGCCTTAGGAACAAATGCAGAAGTATTCATCTCTTGAATCAGATACATCAGAGATTTGTCAAGATTCAAATCTATAAAAATAACTGAAAATGCACCAAATCCAGGGAAATCACAGAGGTCTCCTCGAATCGCAATTAGGTTATAGAAGTATCCTGTCAAACTGGAACTTCTATACTATACATTGTATATTTTCTCTCATAGTCAGCCAAAATCTTAAAGCTCTCCCCGGGCCTTCGCCTTTTCTGACTCGATTCGATGTTTAAATTATCTATGAAAACAAGCAAAGAAACTGGTTTTGTACCACAAACTAGTTTGTTGACATTGGCAAACACCATATGGTTAGTTGACCAGTATAGGCAGCACAGGTTACTCCAAGTTCTTTGTAGAACCTGAAGGAGAGCCAGCTGCATCAGGAGAAGCTTGGGCATTTGCAGAGGCAGGACTACCTTGGGGTTGCTCTTCAATACCAATTGCAGTCCTTGACCTGCCATATCGGGACCTGATATTAAGCCCCACAGGAAAGGGTTCCTGTATAGCATATTCCACTTAATGTTAGAAACACTCAAAAAGATAGATGTTCCATTATTCCTTTCTAGTTAGATGGTAGAATGAGCAGGCAGGATATAAACAATTATGCAACATAACACAGTATAGAAATGAATATTATCGGAATTTCTTCGATTGCTCCTTTACAAATAAGTGACTTTCTATTAGCTTTTGTGTCCCTAATTGAGGTTAGATTAGTGAATGTTCAGTGTGAGAAACTAAACAAAAACAAAGAGCCACTGGATCATTCATGCCCTGAACTATGTTTGGCATTCTGCAAGCAGTGGCTAATTCAGAGCAGTGTAGAACAAAGCTCCTAGAAGAAAATATGTACTCAAGACCTCTAGTGCTTCAACTTACAAACAACATATATCTATTAAAAGATTGGAAATCTTCGTTGACGAGGTGAGATACAAAATTTGAAGAGCTGTGATAACCCAAAAGAAATACATGTGTGGTATTTTTGAAATTCAAATTAGCCTTATCCCAAGTAGCAGAACATATTGACAATGCTCAATACACCATAAACAGATGTCTGGCAGAAAGTAAAACTCAGAAAGAAGACTAATAATATCACAGTACCTGATCTCCAGCATTTGGACCATCTGAATGGAAAAGGATAGGACGGCAGCGTTTATCTTCGTTCATTAGACTAGAATTCTGGAAATGAGCAATAAGAGCAGATTTTCCTTGAATTCTAGCATATGCAAGTGAAGCAACCTTTTCACTGTTAAATTTTTCCCATTTCTTCCCATTGAATGACTGCACAGGATGAATTAACTTTCTTTAGCAAGTTTTAAACAGAATAAAGGAAAATAATTTTACCGTGCTTAAACAAATCCATAAACACAACTGGTCAAGAAATCATCCCAATTAAATACATTTGTGTGTGCCAAAAGAATTCCATGACATCTGAGTGAAAATGACATGGATATGAATATCAACAAACTGATCTTTCATTAGCTGACACACTCACTAAACCCTTTTTCCCCATTAAAAGGCTGATACCAAACTTAAATTCATTTCAAGGAAAGTAGTCGACCAAACCTGATAAAATGAAATGATGTGCTGAGGTTTCGTCATGTTTATAAATGCATATCCAACATTGCACTTGTTCTGAGAAAACAACTGGAAAATTACCAACTAGATAACTAATGATTGAGCAAATGCCAAATTGCATCAAGCATGTATGCTTTACCTTAAAATCAATTGGTAAATAGAAAAAATCATAAGTTCCATGATGATTTTCATCAATTGCAGCCAACAGCATCTTGGAAGTATACCTGCAAAGCAGTTTAAAACGTTTAACTTGAGTTATAAATTCCTGTTCGTAATGAAAACAAATGCTCAGGGGAATTCAAAGAGCATATAGAATACATACTTATTAGGAATGTTTTTCAGCATAAGTGTTGTGCGGGGATTTTCACCACGTATGATAAGTTCAATATCGAGTTCATACTGCTTTTTGCTATCACCCTGATTAGAATTTGCATCATTTCTTCGGCTCTTAATACGGTCAATTGGACCATCAAGTGAACTAGGTGCCATAATCATAGCATTCCTACTATGGAATATCTGGCCCCTTTGATGGGGTGAAGAGATCCCCACATGTGAAGGGGTAGGGTCAATACAGTTTCCACTAGCACGAGTGAAGAGGCTATGGGAAGCAAGTTCTACTGGGTGCAACTTAGGGATGTCAGAAAAACCCATGTTTCCAAGAGATCCAGGAAGAAAAGCATTTGAATCAATGGTAGCCCCACCATAGCCATGTTGTCTGTCCCAAAGTGGAGGGACTTGAGGTGCTGAATCAACATGGTGCAAAGGTGGAACTGTATTCAGCATATGAGATGACGCTCTTGGAACCCCATGCATCTGAGATCGATCATGAGTAGGAATGTTCACATATGATGACAAATTTGACCATAATACAGGGCTAGGGGGATGGCGACTATAATTAGAATTATCCCAACCATATGGTCGCCCATTAAGAGGGAAACTTCCAATTCCAGAAGCTCCAATAGCTGTAAAAAGACCAACGAAAGAAATGATGAAAAACATAGTTTTGGGAATCACATAGATGAAACTCAAAAACATTATATTTCACATCTAAAACTGAGAAAGATAAGGAGTACAGAAAGTTTTAGTGCTTACGAACCTTCACCACTGTTGTACTGGTTGTCAAGGCTACCAGATCCCACTTTCTGGAGAAATTTGTTCTCAGTTTCTTCTGCAGATCTCAAGTTGACATTAAGGCTCAAAGCTGACATCAGGTTTGGGGACTCACATGGAATGCCATTTGCTATTCCATTGTGAAACTCTGGAAGTGAATGAGGATGGAGGCAAGGTGCCCCTTGCCCTTGAGCTCCCAAATTGAACTGATTTAAAGAATGGTTATGATGGGCATGAGAAGCTTGATTGTAGCGACAACCTATGGATTCAAATCTCATGGTTGACAAATTATGGGATACAGCGGAAGAGATTGCATGGGATGTGATCTCTGTGAAAGGGTTAATTGGAGCACAAGCTGTAGAGAGTTGGCCATTCAAAGATCCATTTTCAAGACCATTGGGCGCAATTGTTCCAAGAGATACACATCCTGAGAAAGCCAAAGGGACATAAATCAATGTGGCATTTAGTTTTGCATAGTGTCCTAAGAAATGCAAAGGATGAATCTTCATAGGGGATAAAAGCATTAAAATAGTAATAAAACATCTTGATGGAGAGTGCCTAGCATTACCCAGTTTCCATCCATTTGATCCTTCCTGCTCCAACTCCGGGGATTGCATCAAGCTGCAATTCAAGAAATAGGTCACTCATGAATGATCCAAAGGAGAAAATAATCAAAAAATGAGAATAACTGAGGAAAGATGCCTGACATGGAAAAGAGATTCAATGCATAAAAATGGAAGACTATCTGACCCATAATAGTAGTTAATGAGCAAGTTTTTGCATACACAAGCAAATATACATTGTATATCAGTTGTGATTGGTCAAACCAAGACAATATCACATATGACAACCAACAAAATCAACCTGAATTAAACAAAACTAAGGTTAAACCCAAAAATATCATACCGGCTTGAATATCAAGCCAAGTTCACTCTGATTGCCACAAGGCCAACAGAATGATATTTCAGGAAACTTGTCCTCCAAGTGAACATACATATATTGAAGTTAGAAGGCATTGAGAATTAAATAAAACTAAGGTTAAACCCAAAAATATCAAACCGACTTGAATATCAAGCCAAGTTCACTCTGATTGCCGCAAGTCCAACAGAATGATATTTCAGGGAATTTGCCCTCCAAGTGAACATACATATATTGAAGTTAGAAGACATTGAGTTCCATGAATGCATTTGATACAATAAACACCATAGGACTAACTTTTGACCGTTTTCAGTTAATTTACACACTAGAAAGAGGAATGTGTTAACTCATCTTTGTTTATTTCCTTTTTTTAGCACTGTATACCAACAAGAAGAATCTACACGATAAGTTAACAAAAGTGTTTCAACAGCTAACGGAGGAATATTTTATTCTTCAATAAATAAAACATATATCAACTAGCTTTGGGGATAGTTTTAGTCTATCTTTACTCTTTTCTCTTCTTCTATTTATAGCTATTGTTTTGAAAGCTCTTCTATAGTTAAATTTTCCTCTCTGATTTTTCATTAATGCTCCTTGTACATGGTAAAATATTCATCTACAGCTTTATAAATCATCAATTGGTCTGTAGTCCGCAATGTGAGGGTGGTCTCTTCGTCAATGATCTTTCCATAGCTGCTCCTCTGTTCCAATAGTGGTGGAGCTACAGCCAATCTTCTCCAGAGGTCATTATCAAGAATATTGAATAGATCTCTGACAATTTCTATCCTAGTTGTTCCATTGACAGTGTCATCACTCCTTCGATGTCTTGCCTGTGAGTCACTTGGCCAGTAAGCCACAATAATCTTCAAGCAACACAAAATCAAACTACTAAACTCTTTTTCCCTAACATGTACCACAATGCACATTCCCCTTTCTTACCCATAAAATAACTCAACTTTTCTCACTCTAGTTATCTCTTAGCAACTTCAAAACATCGTACTCCGAAGATCTAGACACCTAGAACATCTCATTTATTTGTCTCTGTTTTACTAATGCCACTTACAAGGTCATTCACTAGGTGTTCTTTGTGTCTCATAGTCATCATATGAATTGCTTGGGCCTGCCTAGAGTTAAGTCTATGGTCGGATTCATAATTCTAATAACAACATGATTCATAATTTGTATCGTAATATACAATATGATTTGGTTTTAAAACAATACATGCCATACATTTAAATGAGCTACTATTCTTTAGGATGCAATATGAAATAGATTTTACTAATTCTAAAAAATAGAAAACTCATCAAAAATAAAATTCGACTAACTAAAATTTAAACACAATCACTAAAAATTAGATTAAACCCACTATGGAAAAAATTAGACTTAAACCCATTATGGAAAGAAAGGATAGATGAATTTTTTGTTACATGACAGATGAAGCATTAAGGGAGGTTGAAATCTAATTTAGAAGAAATCTTATTGCATAGAGATTCAAGGTCAATTGCAAGGGTGATGTCATTCCTCTTATCATGTCTTGTCTCATAGAGACTAAAGGTCAATAGCAAGGGTGACGCCACTCCCCTTATCATGCATCTCTTTGGTTCGACCTTCATAAAGATATTAAAATTGGCCGATAGTCATCTAACATTGTCTAAAGATGCACTTGCATACAAATATCCTTGCCTCGTTAGGACAAACAAATATGTCAATGCTCAAATGAGCACAGATAATCATGGCCAAAAACAACAAATACTACTTTCAAAATTAATCCAGAACTCCAAAAACTATTCTAATTGGTTGGTTGATGCAAGTTTTACTTGCTCTTTTATATGAAACTCGCCAGCTCTTCTTTGTCCTTTTCATCTTTCATTTTCCTACCTTTCCTTTTGGGGTTCTTCTTGATAACACGTTATAAATGTAAACCCATTTTGAACATATTTATTTTATACGGATGGAAATTTGCAAGACCAGTTAGCTCAACTCAACTGAAAATTAATATAAAATGAACTAGAAATCAACGATATTAAAAAACAATTTGAAAAGGAGAAAGGGTAAACAATTTGACATGCATTAGAGCCGACTCCAATAAGACACCCATATATCTGAACCCAATCTTAGATTACAAAGTTCGCAGGAGGATAGGTTCTACAAAATAAATCATCTTTCATATATAGAATAGAAACTATAGGCTACTACATAATTCAATATTTGTCCATCTAGTCCTTAACCACTCAACTAATGATGAAACACAAATCCATTATATATTTGTCAATATTAAAGTCAACAACATACTCTTGAACACACGTCTGACGCAGGGAATACAATTTTAGCTAGTCTCTTTCATAAATGTTAAGTGGTGACTTCTTAGTGGCTTCTTAGGTACTAGAATCTATTCACACTGATGTGTTTGTTCTCAGCATTCAAAATGAAGTAGCAAAGTTCTTGAAGGCTTGTGTGAATGATTTCTCATGATTGTGACATTTTGGCCTAGTTTCTACCAGAAAAGTTAGCATATGTAAAGGAAGAAGGTAGGGAAAATAATTCATACAAAAAAGGATAGGAAGATATTTCCTTAGATTTGATGAGGGAGGCAAAGAATTAGAGTTTCCCTTCTAAATGTTTTCTTGGAAACAAAGAAAACAGAAGGGAATTTTAAATTCAAATTTTATTTGTTAGAAACATAAAACAAATAAATAATTTAAACAAAAAAACAATTTTGACTTTTTCTAAGACTAGATTGGAGTTCCGTTGCCTTTTCTGCCTAAATCATATGCAAGCAAATTTGGCCAAACTAAGAAAAAAATTGCTAAATCCTTTTCTTCCATCTCTCCATTTCCGCTAAAGAAAGTAAAGAAAAAAAGGCAATTAGAGAAATCTTTTCACTACTTTATTTCAGTATGTATTTTCTTGTCTCGTAGGATGTCTGGTCTTATGGGTCTTCCACAAATTGTCAACTAAGATGGTGTGTGGGCTTTCACAAATTCACCATCCAAATCAAATATGTGAATCTAAACCACAAATATCAACAAAGATTCCCTTCCCCTTTTGATGGTTGAGAAGAAAGACCATATATCCACTCTAACTCCCTATATAATACATTTAAAAGCTTTAAATCAATCAACAATTAGTATATGTTCACAATTAATTTATAAGCTGGACACTTTGATATAGTTTCCATTCTTTCTTCTGTATAATTAGATGAGCTCAGATCTTCTGCTTCATTTAAGGCACCATCAATTAGAAAGGAAAATGAAGATATAGTTTCTATACAAGGAGTTGTGTAACTCAAGTAATTATAATTGCTAGATATATCTTATGAGTCATTGAGCTCTATGTAAATAACATTTTTAATAATTAAGACATTAAGTCAATTTTAACATTAAGTTAAGAAAATATTCAAGTAAAATGTAAATAAAATTGAAAATATGTTTTAAAAAAATATAATATTAGTTTTATATGGACAGAGTAGAAAATTGAGGGGAAAATGCTAAGTGATTCTTTTGATTAGTTGGTAAAATTATGTTTTTTTTACTTTTGAATTCAAACATAGTGTTTGTTAAAACAGTGCTTAATTATTAGCATTAATGTAATAGCTGCCTTTTGTACTTGTACTCATCTTCTACTCTTTCATATGTGCATTGGATGTTGAAACTTAAACTGAGTCACTTTTTTGTTTTGATAATCCAGGTATCCAAACCCTTACAGACCCAACTAATCCTGGAGGTGGAAGGCCTTCCTCCAGTTCGCCCACCGGGTAAATCCAGAAGCACAAGCAGCTCCTTGCCCAGTAGCCAACATTCCAAATTTTTCATCCCATTAGAGGAAAATGTCATGCAGTACGTCGTAGTTGGGATTCGAACTATGAGTGTTTGATTAATCTACTGAACGTCTTGCCACTGCAACATTCCAAGGGGGTGACATTCTGAGTCACTTAATTTGATCATGTGTAAATATCTTAGAAATAATCATGACATTATGATCCACATTATGTTGGATACTTGTACCTAAGTCCAATTAATATAGATAATTGCTCATCAAAACACTTATATGTAACTTATGATGTAATATGATTAAAGGAAAACCTGATTTATGTACTTACAATTTCCACATTGAAAGCTCAAAATACCATTTTGTTATAGAGTCCTGATTACAAATTGAGACAATACGATTTTGGTACCACATTGTGCTACACTCAACATGCTTTAGCATATGTTGAACTCCGCTGAAATAAATTTAGATGAATTTTACTCCTCCAATACTCTTTCACCTAGCTTATTTTCTTTTTGAAAAGAAAGATATAACAATTAGATGGTAATTGTTGAACTATACTGTGTTGATATTCAACACGCTTTGAGATGTGTTAAAGTCAAAATAAATTCAGGTGATTTTTACTTATTTAATGCACTTTCATTAAAATTTTCTACTTTTAGTGACTATATCAATCTCATTGTTAGTTCAATGTGTGTTGAGATACATTCATAAAAAAAATAGACAAATAATCTTCTTCAATTTTACTTGTTTATTTTTAAAAATAAATTATTATAATCATTTGAATTAAAATTTTAAAGAACCAACCTATAGAAAAATAACAATCATTAATTTGAGTCATTAATGCATGTCAATGTGCCAAATTATGTCAAGTGTTAATATGGCACAATACTCACTAACATGACATGACATACATGCACGAGAGATAATTTATAGGAATGATAGCACCTGGCATGATATGAGATTTTAAACTATGGATATATGTATTACACTAAGGTGGTATATAATACACAATTACCAAGGTGATAGAATACATGATAATTTTGTTACTGAATTTAGCTATGCATAAATCACTTAATGTTTATAGTGTTTAGATCCCTAACATATTAAGTTTATAAATTACTATGGTTGCTTGGTTTAGGGAAAAGGAAGAGGAATTTTAAAACTTGCATGAGATGAATTTTCATTAACATAGGTTTTAAACATTTTGACTAGTGATTGTATTTGTCATTGTAATGGGCTATTCTCTCAAGTTGGGCTATAATCAATATTTAAAATTTATTTGTGTTAGGGTTTCAATCTCAAACTTGAATGGTAAGATTTTGGTATCATAGCATCAATCGACATACTTTAGCATGCTTCAACGTATTTGAAAATCAATTCAAATGAATAATCTTCCACTTACCTTTACTTTCAAATATAAGCTTATAGCATTTATAAAGCCTGAAGCATTCTATTGAGATTAATATAATAATTTTCAAGACTCATTAAATAATGCTCCAAAAATATTTGCAATTGAAATTGATTTCCCCATATGTCCATAAATACTCCTCTTTTTTTTATAGGTAAATAAGTACTATCCAAATGTTAAAATGATGTACAATCATGATTGGCACACGCCATGTAGTTCCTAGTCCTGAACACAGTCAATACAGACCAAAGATCAAATTGAGTAGGTTCAATGGTCTATAACTATGTATCCATGTCTCATACAAAAATCAAATCGGAGAACAGCTTTGACAGCGGTCCAACCTTAGCTTGCATAGAAGATAAGCAAAATGTATATATTTTCAAGACTTTTCAACCATTGAACCTCAGGGATCACTCTTCCAAGGAGTCATGCCAGGCACCAATCCTTAGTGGATGATCAACAACCCTATGTTGCTCAGTTGCCTCATGCTCATCAATAAAGGTAGCTCCCTTGCACCACAGCTGCAATATAGATACCATGACAAATTGATACCAGACCTCAATGTAATACAGTCATCAATAAGGTCGATTGTTTGCCTCTTGCTTTACCCACCATCAGAGGTAGCTCACTTACCACAACTATTGTGCCATCACCAAGACATTGGTTGTGATAGCTCCCTCCCTGCTCATCGCCCCTAGTGCCAAGTCTCGGTGTATGAGGATAACATCTTCAAGCAGCTCATTTGCCACTCACTCTGCTGCGGAAATGTCACTAGTGGAGACTATTCACTTGCCACCACAGCCGTGTTGCCATCACCATGGCATTGGTAGGAGTGCTACAGGAAGTTGACAATGGAAATGGTGTCCAAGATGGTTGTTGCCACTAAATTTGCCTTCCCATACAAGTTGTCCTCACTTTGGCCAGTTATTTCCAATTTGAATTACAGATTGCAATTCAATTCTCAAATGATCATTGCCATTTGTTGGCTCTCCATGTGACGGGCACATGTTTGACTGGTTCTACCAATTTTGACTTTAATTTCTAAATTTTAATCTTGGAAATCAACACCCTTAGTCCTCTCTAATCCATGTGACCTGTATGTGCTTAGCTAGGTCTACCAAATTTTGAATTCAAATCCTGATTTGAGCCCATGAGGTCAACGTCATTGGCCTTCCTTGATTTCAACACCTACTTAGCATTGAGTTTAAATTTCAAATTTAAAATCCATCAGCAATCTAAGCTCCCACCGAATGCTTTCCTTGCATATGCTTCGCACGTGATCCCGCCCATTGATGTGTGTGATCCATACCCCGTTTTTCTATCTTGTTTTGTGTTTATTTCCATTATTACATAAGCATATTTACATTTACTACTAGCATTATCATGCATTTCATCCATTTAATTTGGGAGAGTGTTCGTTTGCAATTTGTATTGATAGGACACAAAGATCTCGACAATTATTGGAGATAAAGAGCCTCATTCCAACAGCTTACACGACCTACCCGTGGTCCTCACTACGATCATGCACTATACGAGGAGGTGAAGCGTGCAACTGAAAAACAAAGGAGAACCCAAGGCCAAACACTACCTGGTCGTGCCATCCGACATAGTTGTGCTAGACCCTATCGGTTTCGAGATCTCAGTGTAGGGAGCAACACGGCCATGACGCACTGAGCCTTTTTCTCCTCAACTTAATGGATTCGATGGGAGACTAAGCAAACTTCCAAAACTAAAAAAGGAACCTAGAAGCTTCAACCAAAGGACATCGAAGAATAGGAGGGTTTGTGACAGAAATCCTCATTGGGAGAGTCGTCTTGCAAGGAAGTGGAGATCGACTCGTCGTCGAGGAGCGATTGGAGTTCTTCCGTAGATATTATTGAGTTTTCTCTTAACCTAATTCCTATTTCTATTTGGAAAATAATATTTTTGGCTTGTAACTTCATCGCCATGGAATAATCTCTCTAATTCTAGGATTAGAGAATAACTTGATATTCTGTTAGACAAATAAATGCATTGATCTTCATTTTGTTTATTTTGTTTATGACGCGTATGGTTTTGTGATTGGTTCTAGTTCATATTTCTCTCCATCCATCGTTGTTGCTGGATTCGACTTAGATAGTAACCTTGTCGAGATAGGCTAAGAGGTGAAACCTAACCATTATCATTGCATATAAACACACGATTGGATCAAAGAAGAATAGTGGGCGTACTTATCAGTGAACCCTAATTATCTAGTCTCTAGAACTGATTTGAGAGTTCAGATCACAAAGAAAAGGTGGCATCTAGAGGTTCATGGAGCTCATTGTGATCGAAGCATCTCTAAAAGCGACCCTAGTAAGACTACCACGAAAGTGGTTAACTCTCTCGAAGCTTTCATGATTCATCACAGAACTTAAAGAGTCTATCCTAATTTACTTTATAAGTTGTGATTAGGATAGACACATCGGTGTTTTCGTTCTTCTCTTTACCCCATAAACACACCCGATCACCTTGGGACGAATCCCTTCATAAACGTACGTCGAGATAAAAGACATTGCAACCGTCAACATTCATCATTGTGAAATCGAAACCCTAGAATTGCCTCCTAAACTAAGCTCTCTTACCGTTTTCACTCGATCACTTTGATTGTCTATACCAACACACTTTTCTCAATTGTCTAGATAATCGTCTTCGTGAGCATTTGGTACTCAGTATACAGTCCTAAAAGACGAAACACTTTTTATTACTTGACAACACCAGCATCAAAATTTTGACATCGTTGCCGGAGACTATACCTTTGTTGATGTCAAGTGTTACTCGTAATTTGATTAATCTAGACCATTTTCTTTTCTTTTTCTTTTTACTATGATTTTGCATTTTCCTCTTGCAGGAGGGCGAGTTAGTTCTTCCTTTTATATGCAGATCTGCTAGATCAGACGTTATTCTTGATCTAGATGCTGAGATATAAAGGATTTGTCATGCAAGAAGGAACCTCCCGAGGCAACTAGAAACTCAATCGACACCGATCATGATTGCCCACGATGGAAACCGACCTCTAAGAGACTATGTCGCACCTAATGCAAGGGGATTGAGGTCCAACATCACGCAACCTCCGATAGAAGCAAACAACTTCAAGCTAAAGCCTTCATTGATCAATATAGTCTAACAGCACCAATTTGGAGACTCACCTACTAATGATCCGAATCTGCATCTCCGGATATTTTTGAAATTTTGCGAAACTTTTAAATATAACGGTACTATTGCAGACGGCATCAAACTACCACTATTCCCCTTCACCCTTAGGAACAAAGCTAGAGTTTGGCTATATTTCATGCTCACTATGAGCATCACGACATGGAATCAAATGGAGCAGCACTTCGTCGATAAATTCTTTTCCCCTAATAAGACCGCGAACTTTAGGAGTCAAATTACTAATTTTGCACAAAAGGACAACGAATCTTTGTTCGAGACGTGGGACAGATTCAAAAAGCTTCTACAACAATGCTCACATCACGAATTGGAGAAATGGTTGATCATCCACACATTCTATAATAGAATCATAAATTCTGCTAAAGTTTCATTATACTCAGCTACAGGAGGAGCTTTGATGAACAAAAAGCTAAATGAAGCCTATGAGATCATCGAGAATATGACATTGAATCACCACTAGTGGGCTAAAGAGAGAAGCAACCCTATGAAAAGCACATGTAAGTATGAGGTAAGTGTCCTTGACCCTGAGGGACAAAGCTAGGGCTTGGCTACATTCCATGCCCAATGGGAGGATCACAACATGGAATCAAATGGAGCAGCGCTTCCTCGACAAATTTTTTCCCCATAACAAGACCATGCACCTTAGGAGTCAAATTATTAATTTTGCACAAAGGGCAGAGTCTTTATTCAAGACGTGGGACAGATTCAAAGGACTCCTACAACAATGCCCATATCACGAATTGGAGAGATAATTGATCATCCACAATTCTATACCGGAATCACATATTCCACTAAGTTTTCATTAGACTCGACTACAAGAGGAGCTTTGACGAACAAAATGCTAGATGAAGCCTACGAGATCATCGAGAACATGGCATTAAATCATCACTAGTGGGCTAACGAGAGAAGCAACCCCATGAAAAGCACAAGTATAAGGTAAGTGCCCTTGACACTAAGGGACAAAGCTAAGGGCTTGACTACATTCCATGCCCATTGGGGGCATCACGACATAGGATCAAATGGAGCAACACTTCCTCGACAAATTCTTTCCCCCCTAGTAAGACAGTGCACCTTAGGAGTCAAGTTACTAATTTTGCATAAAAGGATGGTGAGTCTTTGTTCGAGATGTGAGACAAATTCAAAATGCCCATATCACGGATTGAAAAGATGGTTGATCATCCACACATTCTATACATAAACATATATTCTGCTACGGTTTCATTAGACTCAACTGCAGCAGGAGCTTTGATGAATAAAACGCTAGATGAAGCCTATGAGATCATCAAGAACGTGATATTGAATCACCACTAGTAGGCTAACGAATGAAGTAACCCCGTGAAAAGCATAGGTAAGTTTGAGGTAAGTGCCCTTGAACCTGAGGGACAAAGCTTGGACTTGGCTACATTCCATGCCCACTAGGAGCATCACGACATGATCAAATGGAGCAACGCATCCTCGATAAATTCTTTCCCCCTAGAAAGATCTCACACCTTAGGAGTCAAATTACTAATTTTGCACAAAAGGACGGTGAGTCTTTATTTGAGATGTGGGACAAATTCAAAGGGCTCCTACAATAATGCCCACATCATGGATTTAAGAGATGGTTGATCATCCATACGTTCTATAACAGAATCACATATTCCGCTAAGGTTACATTAGACTCAATTGCAAAAGGAGCTTTGATGAACAAAATGCTAGATGAAGCCAATGAGATCATCGAGAATACGACATTAAATCACAATCAATGGGTTAACGAGAGAAGCAACCCCATGAAAAGCACAGGTAAGTATGAGGTAAGTGCCCTTGACCTTATTTCTTCAAAGATAGATGCTCTATCAAAAAGATTTGATTCCCTTATTGTTAATGTCGTGAACGTTGCTAATATCTCTTACAAACTTTGTGGTGCAGAGGGGCACACGGCCAGAAATTGTCAAGTAGGAATCCCACCTCCACATGGCGCCCAGATGGAGCAAATAGATGCAATCAACAATTACAACTAGAGGTCGAATAATCCATACTCCAACACCTACAACCCTGGTTGGAGAAATCATCCCAACTTCTCCTATCGAAATAACTAAGAGAACGCCACACAAGGAAATTATGGAGCACCACCAGGATACCAACAAACCTAAAAGTCTAATCTAGAGATTAAGCTTGACAATTTTATCGCCGCACAAACCAAATAAAATGAAGAGCTCAAGCAACTATACCAAAATACGAGAGAAATGTTCAAGCAATTGACAAGTAAGATGGATTCCTTAATTAATCATTCTAAAATGTTGGAACTCCAAATTGCACAGGTTGCAAGTACCTCTTCTTCGAGAGCTTTAGGGAGATTTTCAAAGCAACCGGAGGCAAACCCAATGGAGCATTGCAATGCCCTCACCAAGAAGAGTGGTAAAACTTTGGATGAACTAAGGGAGAGCAATATAAGTGGAAGGGGTGCCTTTGAAAAGGAAGAGAATGAAAGAATCCAAACACCATCCATTAAAAAAGAGCACACAAAAGGAATCCAAAGAGGCTATTGAAAAGCCTACACCCGTGACACCACCCTTAAGGACATATGTACCACCGATTTCCTTCCCTCAACGATTGGTCAAGGCAAAACTTGACGAACAATTTGGGCTATTCCTAGCGAGGATCAAGAAGCTTGTTGTGAACATACTCTTCCTTGACGCCCTACAACAAATTCCGACTTTTCAAAGTTTATGAAGGGCATTATATAACAGAGTGTAATGTATTGATCCAGAACAAGTCACCTCCTAAACGCCAAAATCCAAGTAGTTTCTTTATTCCTTGCACTATTAGTGATACCAAAATCAACGAGGCTTTTTGTGATCTCGGTGCAAGCATGAGTCTCATGGGAAAGAAGCATCAATGACATTGAAACTTGAAAACATGAGTTGAGAGATTACAAGTGTTTTGGGTTATTCCCTAAATAGAGTCTACATAGAGGATTGCACAAACCAAGGAACACGTGTTCAAGGGCGTAGTCAACATTTTACCTTAATCTCGAGTTACATCAAGATCCTTGAGAAGATTTAGTCGATTGTAAGTGTTCTGCTCACAAACAGAAAGGTATTATTTTGTCGAGTTGATGAAGACAAGTTCATTTGATTGTTCAAAATAGAATGCTCTCTATTGGATTTAAGTCGATTGAGCTAGATTCGAATCAACTAAAAAGGTACTAATTTGATGGATAAACTTACTATCACAACAACTCAACTTGGCTTAAATTGGTTGAGTCAACTAAAAAGCATTTGAGTTGACAGAATTAAGTTTGAGTAGATTAGAGAAACTACTTGTTGGCAAATAAGCTTACGATCTTATCCACTTGAGTTAATTAAATTGACTTGAGTGAACTAGAAAGATTTTCAATCAACTAGCAATTGATGTAAACATGATTTGAGTTGACTAAAATTAAACAAAAACTAGTTATTTGAGATATCTTATCTATTGTTTGAAGTCTGATTTGTGAGTTAATAGAGGTACAAGAGGACCTCAAAATATATCAATTAACTTAAATCCTCGAATTCTTGTAGTCCTTAAGTGATCACTGCACCTTTCAAAAGTTCAATTCCAACTTGGCTTCAACATTTGAAAGTTCCTCTCAAATTAGAATGCAATAGAATAGGATAAGCTTGTTTGAACCACATTAAATCTCTTATTAACATTAAAATATAGTATTTGTCTTATTTCCACTATGTTCGTTACTCTAACATTAAATATTTATTTTTAAGCTAACTTTTATCTTAGTTTTGCTCTCATAAGAGTAGTAAAAAGTTTTATCTTCAGATTTATGGAAATTCACCCTAGCTACACTTATCGATTTATTGTGATATTCTTACAAAATAGAGTAAGCTATTTTTTTAACATGAATCTTTCGTTTCATGATAAGATAAGATTCATGATTTGCAAACTCACCAAAACAATTCATGATTTGAACCTCGATTTGACAACCTTGGTTATAAGTCTTTCTTTATAGCAATTAATTCGACCATTAAGAAGATGATTGTGAATACCCAAAGGGCAAGATTATGGGTAACACTAGCATAAGGATGCCATCACAGAGGGAAAATTAACCAAAAAAAACTTTTAAAAGGTCATCATCTTTTTTGAACTTTATTGTCCTCTTAAATACAAGTTTGTTTTAAGGGAGATTGGCAACATCAACCACCCTAACTTCAATGTCAAAGAGGATCAAGCTCATTGAAAGAGCACAAACGAGGTGGCAAGAAAGGCATGTGTGTGAGGCTTGGATTTAAGCCCTGATGGTGAGATGCCTGCAAGAGATATGATATATTGTAAGGGAGGATACAACTAGGTGATCAGGATGTTGGCTAACAAACTCGAAATTAGTAGTTTGCCTACGAACAATGGAAAAGGCAACAAAAGGGGCAATAGCATAGGATGGAGATTTGGGTCAAAAAGTAATGCCTAAGGAAGTCAATGATAGCGGTGGGGTAGAGTGATCAAGGCATCTAGTTGATCTAGTGAGGGCGGCAAGCATAAAGTAACGATCACAAGCTTAAAACACTTGGCGATATAAGGCTACTACAAGTTTGTCCTCTTTTTGTTGTGAAAATCAAAGACAAAGGGGTTGCCACAACTCATGAGGTGGGGTAACAAAAGATTTGTGGAAGTCAGTTGCTATAGACAGCAAGGTCCATAGGTAGGAACAAAGCAATGCGATTGAGAGAGGAGAGGGATCAATATCAAGAGAAGAGATAAGGGTTAGAATGAGCTAGGTTGGTGATGATACCAAGTTGTGAGGAAAACTTGTATCGGTATACCTCAAAGGGAATTATAATCCATGTATTTATTCATTGATAAAGAAAATATAAACCATGGCCAATTAAAACCTATTCTTCCTAATACTAGAAAAATAAATCTATTATTTCTAATAATGATAATGCAATTTGTTAGGAAACTTGAAATCAACCATTGTCCATTTAATACGTCTTGACTGGAAATCAACTTGATACACATCTGTAGACCCTCCATAATCCATAGTCCCCCAGTTTTATAGCTGATCCAATTAATGATTTCCTAATATGAGAGAGTTGGATTTCATTAATCTAGTTGGATGAAATCCTAATATGTCCACGTTATAAATTCCATAGAGGGTCATTTTTACTCATAGAGAGCCGTTATAAATTCCAGAGGATTTCATTGATCTAGTTGGATGAAATCATAATATCTCCCATCCCGTTTTATGGATGATCCAATTTTGTAGAGCTAGAGGGATAGAACGTGAAGGGTTATGATTGGCTACGACTTGTACTATGTATTTATGTTTTCATGAAGGGATAATGGACCATGAAAATAAATTTTCTTTTTGCTACTATGAGCATTACTTGCCAAGTAGATCAAAAGTTCAAGCATAATTATCGACTAAAATTTATCAAGAGCACACAACAAAAAAGTCAATTTAGTTGTCCAGTGCATTTAAATAAACATCATTGCATAAGGATAACTAAAAGAAGGAAATGATTGCAAGGAGTGGTAATCAGTTTAATTTAAAAAGAATCAGAATATTAAAGACATTCAGAGTTAGTTTCACATCTAAACACCATGAGCTGAAAACAAACACAAATATACCAAGAAATACTACAAACAGTTAGCTTCATCCAAGAAAAACTACAAATAATTTTATTTCCAATCAAAACTGAGTAGTACTAAAAAGGTAAAAAAATCCAGCATAAATCTGTCAATTGTTTTTATTATGTAAAGAATAGTATTGATTATCACCCCATGAGTTTGAATAGCTACCAAGAAAACTTTGGTCTTCGACAATGCATGAAATAGATAAAGCCCTTGACAAAAAGAGAAACATAAATGGCAAGCTCTGACCAAGGTATGTTGTGCAAATACTGAAGGGCCTAATAACTCAGTGTTTTATGCATTAAACATTGAACTTAGATTTGGTTCAACTCTTCGTTCAACGCAAATTAACAAAGATAGAACAATATTACATGGCCATCAGGTAAGCAGATTAACATTAGGAATCATTAAATCATAAAATTCAGAATATAAGATAGTCCACTATTATTATTTACAACTACAAGATTTTATAGAACATGAACTGCTATAGGATGATTTGTAAAAAGAAAAATAAATGACTGAGGTCATTTGGATAATACCACCGTCTTGCGCCCCCAGGACGGCTAGGCTCCAGCTTGATTTTCTTGCCCGCAATATCACTCCTGTTTAAAGAACGAAGTGCTGCTTCAGCAGCTCTCACGTCATAAAATTCTATAAATTTATGATTATGCTTATGAGGCGTTTCACGTATCTGGAGGCAAAAGTTCATGTTTAGCATCAGAACAATTTTCATTTATGAGCAAAAAATAAAAGCAGGAATCAGAATACTTATCACCTCTCTGATTTCACCATAAGTACCAAATATGTGATGGAGGTCATCAATTGAAACAGATGAATCAAGGTTGAATACAACAAGTGTCCCCTGGTTTATATCTTTGTCTGATGGATTGTCCTGATAAATAGACATTAATTAACAAATAACAATGTAGAAGTTTGGATATATTGTCCATAATGGATGAACAAGTTTCTATGAAATAAAGAACCGAGCTTCAAGGAATCAGTAAGGTAGGATAATTCACACTTTAGGTCTAACCAAATCCAGTTTACATTACCTTAGATACAATTTCATTTATTGAAAACTATACGTGAAGGCATGTAGAATTAATTTATAAGGCTATAATAGATTCTAACTTTTGATCAATACCTTTCCCACTAAAACAATTCTGTCATGTAATGTAGTTTACCTTTGGAATTGAAAAGTGGATATCAAGCTTCCTCCGCCTCAATGGCTTACTTTGAAGTGATTTCATCGCATTTCGGGCTGCTCTTATATCATAGTAAGAAATCATAACAAAACCTCGATGTTTACAAGCAGTATAAATTGTCCGTATCTCACCATATTGCTGCAAAATTTCAGAATATCCAATCAAGAATAGCCAACTCTGTGATATCTCATATTCAACCCTACAAATGGCTACTATCCAGCAATATAAGGAAGGTATCAATGACGCAACAAAAGCAACAGTTGAGTGCTTCAATAATGTCAGTGACAACAAAAACAACATAAGTACAAGAATAAATACCTCAAAAAGAGCTCTTAACTCAGCATCTTCAACATTGCTATTAATGTTTCGAACAAAAAGAGTCCTTGAAGGATGTTCACCGAAGGGGTGTTCACCAGAAAATAGGTCATTTAGTCCCCTTAGCTGCTCATTAGCTACTTCTACAACAAGTGCAGAAGCTTTATTGGCATCACTATTATTATCGACTTCTAATTCCATACCTCCGCCACTGTAGAATATGTCATCATCAATATCACCTCTATCATTGATTTGACCAACAAATCCAATATCATTGATAACACCAGATAGCAAATCATCATCATCAGGAAGAAGGTTTCCTATTGTTTGAGCTTCAAGTTCTTCCATTGTTTCAAAAGGCTCATCTTCATCTAAGTTATTTTCACCTCCAGACTGATAGAAAGTGGCATTGCTTGATGACAATTGTACTGCCACATCAAAATGACAGAGAAGATAGTCAAGATTACTTTTGGAAATATACTAAGACATGCAATAGACCTCTATAAAAGGAAGCATTCATAGCTGAACATTGTCAAGAAAATAACAGCACATTAATGCCACAACAGATCAAAAGAGAGAACATACATCTTTTTACAAATATATCTGCTAAAGAACTTGAGAAAATTCTCTCATAAAGGGATCCACTCTGGTTTTTGGGTTCCTCCATTGCAGAAGTTGATAGACTGGAAAGATCAGATTGGAGAGTTGAATAATGATTATCATCTTTCCATGAATTTGATATGCCACTCATCTGCTCCTTTGTCGTCCAAAGCTCACTCTGTCCTAAATTTCTCACGGGATGAATTCCTGTCATAGGAAAATTATTTAGTGGTGATGAAACTGACTGATTGCTTGACATGAATGTCACTTCCTGCACTCCTGCAGTAGACAAACACTGACACACTTGAGGACATGGTAGTGCAGGATGAAAAAGTAGAAGAAAACAAATCCCTCCAGAAAGGAAGCACAGAATTTAGAACAATAAACAAATCTATATGCAACATACCAAAACTTAGTAATCGTCCAAACTCCTTCCAACCACATGCAAATGTGCTTCAGCATATGTCTTTACACAATTTGAAAATCTTACTAAATAAAGTTGCAAAGACAGTCTAGACAGAACCAAAACTTAAAATTCCATTGATAGAGATGTAAGGTTTTAAAAGCTTCCATGAATATCTCACACAGCAATCTTAAAATGGAAAGGTTGTAAGTAGCTTCCATTGATAGTTAATACATCAATCTTTAAAAAGAAGGTTATAGAAACTTCCAAATGATAGCGCTCAGAAAACTCTTTTCAATTGCGCCCAAAAAAGAAAACTATCTTAAATCGAAGGGTGTAAAGTCTTTCTAAAATGACCGGCTATATGTGCATATCTTCAATGAGTTGTGCAGGAGATGGGTACACTCCCAAAGGAGTTCCTTAAAATAGTATTCAGAAATAATATTTCAGACTTTCTTTAGCAATCGCTCTTAACAACTTTCCATAATATATCATGGAAGCCAGTAAAGTAGAATATGAGACTTATTGGCATAGGGTCACAGATAGAGCCCAATATTCAAACGTAATCATCATTAATAGTCAATAGAAACGTAAAAGGAAAAGTGGTACTACTCACCATGAAGATCAATCTCTCGACCTGATTTCTTCAATCCAACTTGCGTCTACAATAAGTGATATATCAAAAAACAAAAAACAAAAGCAAACATAAATAACTGATGTGTCATCTGATAAAAATAATATTAATATTTCTAAAGGAAGAAAACTAAAATAAAAAAAAATAGGCAAAAAAAAGAAAGTACCATATGTCTGAGCCAATCGACTAAAGGAGGATGTACTCAGGAAAATAGAGGGCGCGTGGACATTTTTTTTTCTTATAAAACTAGGTAATTACCTCTCTTGGAAAGACTATCTCCTTGGAGAAGAAGGAAGAATCCTCAGAATTCCGAAGAAATGGAGACAGGCCATTCTGTTCCATGATTTTAGTCGGCATCTCGTCGGCGAGAGAGAAAAAATGAACCCGCGATCCTTTTTGGATAACTTTAGCTGTCTCTGCCGCAGCCTCTAAGCCAAGATAGAATAAGATCAAGCGACCACTATCTCCTGAACAAAGGAGGAAGAGAAGAAAGGATCAAGCTGCCACTTCAAATTCGGACAATAAAGAAAAGTGAGGCTTCAAATTTTTTTCTTTGACAAAAGAGGAGGGTAACTTTTGATCTTAAAAATTGCTTCTTCTGTTAGCGAAAGGACACGAAACCAACAATTTAAATTAAAGCATGGAAAACGAAAATGCACTAGCATTCTCACAAGGCAAAAACAAAAACAATTAGAAAGATTAGAGGAATTCGATCATTTAAGCACAAGAAATTCATGGTTCTGTCGAAACAGACATCAAAAATCAAACCTTTACGCACCGATCGCATAAATTATGAATCGCAGATAAAACCAGAACTTTCGTCAAACAAAGTAAATCGGAGAGGGGAAAAAAAACTCACCAGACAGCTCTCTCTTCTGTCAAACCACAGACTGCGCGAAAAAGCACGAACGGACGACAGCGGGAAATAATTTAAAAGAAGCTACCCGCGGAAGTATAGATTCCAGCGCAAGGCTAGGAGGATCACCTCGGCGTTCATGCCATGCGCAGACGTCCAAACCCCTCCCTCCGACGTCACTGCCTTCTTTTCCCCCTCCAACGCTATCAGGAAAAGAGCCCCGCCTCACCACCGCCGCATTCCAATATTTTATTCCCTGACTCACTCACTCCCACACGCTCTCTCTCTCTCTCTCTCTCTCTATCTATCTATCTCCTTCGTATTTGTCGTTTACTCGAGATTTGATCCGGCGACACGGAGCTCAGCGCCACCGAGCCTTGGACGGCTTGCAGCGTACGTCACCGCCCGCGATCCGCCTCTGCCTCGACAGCTTCGCCGAAAGGAAGCAGCAGAGAAGAGCAGATCAAAGGATGGAAGGGGAGAAGAAGAAGGTAAAGAGTAGCCCTAACGAAGCGAAACAATGACCGGAGGCCGGAGCCGAAGACTGAGGGCGGTGGAGAGAGCGCGGAGGAGCAGACCGCGGTAGCAGCGGCAATGGGGGGCTTCGGGGTGAAGAGTTGGTGGGAATTAAAAATAATAATAATTAATTATACTGAGACAGACGGAGAGGAAGACGACGAAGACGGAGACGGCGCTAGCCGTTACCGTTACTCGGGTCGTGTCCCGTTGCGGAGTTCGTAACGCTAGGAGACACCACCGTTGACCGTCCACGTTGGAGGTTCGAATCACGTATCGGAATCAATTACCCCGTGTGGAAAAAAAGTCTCATTATCAATTGACAATAATACCCTCACTTTTTCCTTCTATTTACATTAAATAAATCATCAGTTAACACAGTTCGAGAGGGTTGTTCCGTAAATTACGAGGGGCTCCCGAAGCTGCAAGTTTTCGCGCCTTCCGCATTCGTACTCCCGCTGCCACGTGGCGACCGATGACGTCAGCAGTGGTACTAAGAGATTGAACCTCCGTGGGCCCCACGAGAGCCCTCCAATAACGTCTCGGTGAGAAGCAGGCGAAATCACCCCCAGGAAACCAACGGAATGGTCCGGGCCCACCCGAAAATAGGCGTACGGTCCCGCGGTTGATCTGCTGCCTCCTGTTCGTGGCGGACAGCGGATGCTTCGGAACGCCGAGGATGAAAGCAGCGGTGAGAGCGACTGAGCAAGATAAGCGTGGGAGGGAGAGTTTTTCTTGCAGCCGTCTGATTGCGATCGGAGGGACCGAGCGGGATGCCCTCTTATCTTGGCCTTGGGGACTGGCGTTATGTTTACTGATTTTCTTTTTTTTAAAAAAATATAAAAGAAATTGAAAAAGGACAAAATTATATAAATTATATATTTTTTTTAATATTTGCCGCTATTAAATTTTATTTTTAATAGGCAGCGCGTAATTAACTTACCCCAAATCACAATATTGATGACGTCATTGGTCCTCCCATTTATAGAAATCATAGTTGTGCCTTGAGATAAACAAACTTTAATTAGTTGTTTGCTCGTTTGGTTTGCCAACTCACCCAATATTAAAAAAATAAAGAGAAACAAAGCAAATTGACAATAATAATTATAATAATATAACAAATTACAAAATCACACACACTTAAATTTAAGAAATAATCAAATGTACATCTATTTTAAAATTTAATAAAAAAAAGTTGTGCATCTATTTTGATATTTAATAAAAGATGTATTTATAGTAGTCAAGTTTGGACACAAGGCCTCTTATAGTAGCCTCACTAGTTATGTGACCTCGTACACTAACCTTGTGAGACCTCTGTGAAACCGCTATTACTTTATAGAGAGCTCGTAGTCAAGCTTAGGCATTGCGACCTCATGGTCATGCCTAGCCACAACCTGATGATGGTTAGGTTGTTATGATCGACTTGCCCTCTTTTCCATTGCAACGATATTCTAAATTAATCAAATCGAAGTATTCTTCTAGTTAGTTAAGTAATAATGTATCAAGTATTTTTTATTTTTAAAATCAATTTAAATGAATTAGGAAGGAGTAAAAGTTGAATAAATTATTTTCCCTCCTAAAAAATAATGGAAATTTTATTTTGTTGTCTCTTTCTCGCATGGAAAGCATACTTCCATCATATTATTTATGGATAGTTTCCATTAAAAGAGATCAAGTGTACGGGAATTAAAATTATTTATTAATTCTTTTACAAATTTGAATTGAGAAAATATCAATTTTTATTTTCTAGTATTGAAATTACTTACTGACCTACTTGATAAATCTCAATAATTTTCTAACATACTCTGAGTTTAATTATTTTGGACATCTTTAAATTGAAAATCATTAATATTTTTTAAACAGAGAAATTATTTATTAATTTCTATATTATGATTTTACTATAGTTCTATATGATAATTTTTTAGCCATAAAAAAATTGAATTAATAAATAATAGATCTATAAATATAAATATGGTATCTCATATAATATTTTATTTTAGATCCTTTCATAAATTAGATTGTCAAATGACCATTTAAGTTTATTTGTTTATTTTTTAATCAAAATATGCCTTGGAGTTTTTTTTTTTTGACCTATGCGAGCTAGAGGAAAGGATGAATAATTTATATTCATGGCAATTGAATAATTTGCACAGTGCATGGAAGACTTTGATGTAATGAAATAATCACACACAAATGCTAACACAGGTGGTTTATTTGGTTTACAACCTCTAGGGTTGCTACATCCAACGTTAGACCTAGCGTTCTACCACTACTAATGAATTTTTTCCTTTGTGGATCAAATTCGAGGGTGAAGAATCTTGTACAATAATATCACAGTATTACATATTTCAACAAAAAAAAGAAATAAAATTCTAAAAGAAAAGAGAAAATGATGAATGACACCTTGAGCATAAAGAGCTCTTCTTCTTTTTCACTTAGAGAATATTGCTGAGAATGAGAGCTTGATACTTGAGTCAAGCAAGAGAATATTAGCCAAGAAGTATGTGTGCAACCAATTGAAAATCCCCTTTTAAACATGCTTTAATAAGGTTGGTTTCTGCACCTTTTTATTGCCATCAATTGATTGTCATCATTTATCAATCGACTATTACGGATGGTTTGACCATTGACTTACCGTTAAACGGTCATTGACTTCTGATCAACAGTCGATATCATCTTGGTTTTTGAATATCAATCAATTGTTGGGAATCATCTACTAGGGTCAATATGCAAAACTTCGAGTCAGGGTTTAGCTTAGCAATCAATTGCTATGCTAAACCCTTTCCCCATTTAGGGTTTAGTCCATTAGTCAAACTACTGGATCCCAACGATCGATTGATAAATTATATTTTAGGGTGTGTACAATTTACTCCTTAATCACAAACCTTCTTTTTCATCTGCAATGTATCAGTCGATTGCTAGACTCTGCCAATCGACTGATACATAGATTTCAACCATCCTAATGACCGAAATACACCTAACTTCACTACCCTAATCCCACGAGTACTTCATGCCAGATAAACCTCCTGTTCCTTAGACTTTTGTGCTTAGAGCTTCCTAGTCTTCATCCGTCCTTGCATTTGATCTCACGATCTGCATGAGTGTTTCCTTCTACCAAGAATTCTATCTTCGACCTCCTTGGACTTCCACTCCTTTATTCCAGTCTTCTAACTTGCTAAGACTTCTTCTTGTTAAGAATCTAGCCCTCTACCTTCTTGTACTTTTCCTGCACTCTTGTCATATAAGTAAGATCCACATTTTTTACCTAAATTTAAATACTTATCAAACATCGAAACTTTATATCCAGGGCATGATTACAACAACAATATTTTTCTTTTTGATATTTAACAATCTATTTAAGTTTAAGTTAAATTCAACAATTTATCATGCTATCATGATTGCACCAACATTAACAATATCAACCTATAATCATGTCATGCTAACAAATCATCATAACAATATCAACATGATCACACAAACTTAAATCACACTTCTCCCCCTTGGTCAAATATCAAAAAGAGAGCAACATGAAGCTCCTATAACCATGCATAACCATAAAAGGAGATGTGGAGAAGGCATATATATTGACACAACAATGCAAAACAAGCAAGCTCAACGTATAAAAAATAAACTAAACATAGAATTAATATTTGCTTGCCAAAATAACTCAATCCATATAAGAAGAATATAAGTCTACAACAATCAGGATTATAGCAATACAATAGTTTCAAATAACAGAGCAAAATGCAGGACATAATAACATGTAAATAGAACAAGAACAAGTAGCTAAGAGTGAGTAGTCATAGAGCCAACTACCAATCCTCATTATCCTCACCAGGAGTTGATGGAGGAGGAAGGGGGAGGTTGCTGCCCTGGAACCAACGAATGCAGTAACTCCCACATCTCGAGTTGTCATCGTCTGATGGTGTCAATGCTATCGTGAAGTTGCAACTGATCAGTAACAAAAGATTGAAATTGCTACTGAGCCCAGGTGAACTGTTGATGCTTAAGACTGAGCTCCTCGAAGCACATGTCTATGAATTCCTTGAGCTCATGAAATTGAGACTCAAGTAGTTTTAAATGATCATATGAGCTCATCTTTGGCTCATCCTCTAGCATCTAAATTGTATCTACCATAAGTCTTTGTCTCACAACCTCGCCAACCCTACAACCATCCTCCCATTCCATTGTGGAGGCTTCTTATTTCATCCCCACTAGAGAGAAGGCCCATTGGTGATTCTATCGTATTTCACCGTTGATATGGTGGAAAGACGGACCTATACATAGCAAAGTCAAGTCAAAAGTCAAGCTTAGATGGAAGTCAAAAGTCAAACATAGGTGAAACTCAAAGAACTCAGACTTTTTGACTCCATCAGCTCGGTCCACCCTGACTCTGAGGACTCAGACTTCTCGACTCCATTAGCTTGGTCCATCTTGACTCCAAATGACTTAGACTCCTCATCTCTATCAGTTTGATTTATCCCAACTATAGAGGAATCAAACTCCTCGACTCTATCATCTCGATCCGCCTCAATTTTGAAGAACTCAAACTCCTTGACTCCATCAGCTTGGTCCGCCCTGACTCCGGAAGACTCAAACTCCTTGACTCCATCAGCTCGGTCTACACTTGACTCTAGATGACTTGGACTCCTCAACTCCATCGACTCGGCCACTTCGACTCTAAAAATATATCAACTTTGACCACTCGACCCAAACGTTCTAATCTTCAATGTCACTCTGCACATACTCCATTTCCTTATCCATAGGTAGGGCATACACCCTGCAGGGACCTACCAACTGTTACTGTGAATACTCCTAAACATGGCACTATGAGTATATGGAGGAACAATCATATGAGTGTCAGACTTGATCCTCTAGATGCTCTCCTATTTACACGTGGCATTCAACGAGTAGAGAAGCAAATAACAACTATCAGATATGATCTCCCATTATATTAATGTGGAGATGCTCTTTAATCAACTATAAAAACCCTAGAAATGGCACATACAGAAGGTATGCGCAAGAACATAGAAGTCTTCTTCTTCTTCCATATTTTCCCATTACTTTCGTTCCCCTCGAGCCTCTGTGCTAACTTGAACATCCCGTGCCACTCGACACCCATTTTAATCTTTGTTTGAGTGTTGTAGATCTTCCCGTGTTGGAACTTGTAGATGGCTAGAGGGGGGTGAATAGCCCTTTCTTTTCGAAACTTAGACGATTTCAGTCCTACAAAATTGTTAGCGCAGCGGAAAATACAACAACAATCAAGAGAACACAGCAATATACGAGGTTCGGGGATAACTTGCCCCTACTCCTCGGCGTGTCCGTAAGGTGGACGAAACCTTGATCTTCGGTAGATCAGACCCCGGATTAATCCGGCTAATATGAAGCTCCTTCTCGGTGGAGTTACCTCTCCACAACCAATCTCAAAGATATAATGTAAGCACAGAGATTATAGAAGGATGGATTAAGGCACCAAATAGAACTTACAACACAGCCTTAATCCTGGAATCAACACGAGCACAGCTTCTTCCCGAGAGCAAATCACAGCTTGCACAATCCTCAGGCCAAGAAGCTTCAATGAATAGCACAGGAGCACGAAGCACAGAACAGGAGTAAGGAGAGCACGAAGACAGGAGAACAACGATCGCAAGCACAAGCAACAGCACTTCGTTAGGGTTTTTCGGAATAAGCGATGCCTCCCTCTTCTTCCTCTCCTCCTTTTAGCCAACATCCTCTGAGTTCACTGCACTGATCACCTGATCATCCTCGGTGCAGCTCAGAGCGCCGTTGCCTTGTCTTTTTCCTGAAATCGAAATGTTATCACAACTTGGTACACCTGTGCCCAAGGAAAGCAGAAACCTTGACTTTCCTTTCTCTTCATTAAATTCAAACCTCACCTGCAAACTTCAGATGATTAGCGAAGCAATGACAGAAAAAGCAGGAGAGACGGTAGATAAAGTATAATCGATCAACCGATCGATCAAACGTCGTAAAAACGCCTCAGTAACGTGGGTAATCGATCAACTGATCGATTACCCCCTGCCTTAATCGATCGACCGATCGATTAAGGCACGGTAATCGATCAGCCGATCGATTACCGCGCGTAACTCCGATCGATTAAACCTCACAGTAGGTTCCTTAATCGATCACCTGATCGATTAGAATTGGTTCTGTTCAATTCCGAAAAGTCACAGAAGGTTCAGTAATCGATCACCTGATCGATTAACACTTTGACTTCGATAACAGTAGGTTTAGTAATCGATCATCTGGTCGATTAAACAAACTCCTCTTGGGTAATCGACTCACTGATCGATTAAATCAACTTAGACCTTAAATCCTAAGTCAAAGCACAAGTAGGTTAGCTTAGGTCTAACCCATGCCAACCCTAAGTGACCACACAATCAGAGAATACGCTTCCAAGCTTCCTCCAATCGTAATCCCGGTCCTGAGGTAGATTAACGAATCTCCTCTGACCATATCCGGTACAGAGAACGAGCTACCGAGCCCTCTCTGACCTAGTCCGGAGAACGAGCTACCGAGCCCTCTCCGACTTCGTCCGGTCCAGAGAACGAGCTACCGAGCCCTCTCTGACCCAATCAGGAGAACGAGCTACCGAGCCCTCTCCGACTTCGTCCGGTCCAGAGAACGAGCTACCGAGCCCTCTCTGACCCAATCCGGAGAACGAGCTACCGAGCCCTCTCTGACCCAATCCGGAGAACGAGCTACCGAGCCCTCTCTGACCCAACCGGTCCGGAGAACGAGCTGCCGAGCCCTCTCTGACCTAGTCCGGAGAACGAGCTACCGAGCCCTCTCCGAACTCAATTCTTAGCGATGAACTTAAATCGGTGTCAACATCAAAACAACAATCAGGACAAGACTGCATCAACAATCTCCCCCTTCTAAATGGGGAGAAGTTACCTCTTCATCATCCGAAGATGATGAAGCCGCGGTTGAGCTTGAAACGTCCGAGCTTTCCGAATCGGATTGTTCAATTGCCATGAGAGCCACGTTCCTTGTGCTCTTTTCTTCCTTCTCCTCCTCCGATGAGCTTGATGAAGTTTCATCCCATGTTGCCTTTAATGCCTTCTTCTTCTTGGCTTTCTCCTCCTTCTTCTTGAGTTTGGGACATTCACTTCGGTAATGTCCCTTCTTCTTACACTCATAACAAGTGACGTTAGAATTATCAACATCATTTTCATTAGATTTAATTTTACCTTTACCCTTGTAACCCTTGTATCGTCGACTCTTCCTCATCATCCGTCTTACGAAGTTCGCCATCTCACTCGATGATGAGGAGTCGCTCTCGTCTTCGGATTCGGAGGATGACGAGACCTCCTTCTTCTTCTCCTTCTTCTTCTTCTTGGCATCCTTGCTCTTTTCTCCTGCAACAAGAGCTATACCCTTCTCTTTTTGACCCTTGTTAGCAAGCTCATGCAATTCCATTTCACAAAAGAACTCATCTAATTTAACAATTGAAAGGTCCTTGGATACCTTGTAGGCATCCACCATGGATGACCACAAGGCATTCCTTGGAAATGATTTTAGGACGTACCTCACGAGATCACGGTTCTCTACCCTTTCGTCGACGGTGTGCAATCCATTGAGGATCTCCTTGAAGCGTCCATGGAGCTCACTTACCGTTTCATTCTCCTTCATGGTGAGATTTTGGAGTTGGTTGAGGAAGAGATCCCTCTTCGCAATCCGGGAATCTCGGGTTCCTTCGTGAAGCTCGATGAGCTTGTTCCATAGGTCCTTTGCGCTTGTGAACGGACCAACCTTGATGAGTTGATCCTTGTTGATCCCGCATTGAAGTGTCACCACCGCCTTCGCATCGGCTTGTCCCTTGCGCGTTTGTTCCACGGACCACCTAGATGAATCAAGCTCCTTACCTTCTTCGTCCCTTGGTGGTGTGAAACCTTCCTTGACCGCGAACCACATCGTGATGTCCGTCTTGAGGTAGTACTCCATCCGGCTCCTCCAATATTGAAAATCGGCTCCATCGAAGAAGGGTGGTCGGTTTGTGCTAAAGCCTTCCTTCATTGCCATCTCCTTAACTCTTTAGGGTTGTAATCCTTTGCAAAGAGCCCAAGCTCTGATACCACTTGTTGGAACTTGTAGATGGCTAGAGGGGGGTGAATAGCCCTTTCTTTTCGAAACTTAGACGATTTCTCCTACAAATTTGTTAGCGCAGCGGAAAAATACAACAAACAATCAAGAAGAACACAGCAATATACGAGGTTCGGGGATAACTTGCCCCTACTCCTCGGCGTGTCCGTAAGGTGGACGAAACCTTGATCTTCGGTAGATCAGACCCCGGATGAATCCGGCTAATAAGAAGCTCCTTCTCGGTGGAGTTACCTCTCCACAACCAATCTCAAGGATATAATGTAAGCACAGAGATTATAGAAGGAAATGAAACTGAGGCTACACAAATACAAACTTACAGCACAAGCCTCACAATCTTGCTTCAATCAAATGAGAACCTTCAACTCCCCGAGAGCAACCTCGTTGCACCACCTCGAGCAGAAGAAGCTTCAATGAGCGCAAGCAAGCAGGAGCAGGAAGCACAAGAAGGAGCACGATCGCAAGCACAGCAAGAGCAGCTAGGGTTTTTCAGAACAACGTTAACCCTCTTCCTCCTCTTCCTCTTGCTTTTAAGCAACTTCCTCTGAGTTCACTGCACTGATCACTGCACTGATCATCCTCTGCAGCTCAGACGTTGCCGTTTTGCCTGAAAGCCAAATGTAATGCCAAGCTTGCAATCCTGCACCAACTAAAATGAAACTCTTGACCTTTCTCCTTCCTTCATCAAATTCAAATGCCACCTGCAAATGATTAGCGATTAGCAAGCAATGACAGAAAAAGTACAGCAGAGCACAGAAGTATAAAGTATAATCGATCAACAGATCGATCAAAGGCGTAAAAACTTCTCAGTAACGTGGGTAATCGATCAACTGATCGATTACCCCCTGCCTTAATCGATCGGCCGATCGATTAAGGCACGGTAATCGATCAGCCGATCGATTACCGCGCGTAACTCGCGATTCCCATTAAACCTGTTAATCGATCACCCGATCGATTAAACCTTAATTATCGGAATTCACAGTAGGTTCCTTAATCGATCACCTGATCGATTAGAATTGGTTCTGTTCAATTCCGAAAAGTCACAGAAGGTTCAGTAATCGATCACCTGATCGATTAACACTTTGACTTCGATAACAGTAGGTTCAGTAATCGATCATCTGGTCGATTAAACAATCTCCTCTTGGGTAATCGACTCACTGATCGATTAAAGCAACTTAGACCTTAAATCCTAAGTCAAAGCACAAGTAGGTTAGCTTGGGTCTAACCCATGCCAACCCTAATTGACCACACAATCAGAGAATACGCTTCCAAGCTTCCTCCGATCGTAATCCCGGTCCTGAGGTAGATTAACGAATCTCCTCTGACCATATCCGGTACAGAGAACGAGCTACCGAGCCCTCTCTGACCTAGTCCGGAGAACGAGCTACCGAGCCCTCTCCGACTTCGTCCGGTCCAGAGAACGAGCTACCGAGCCCTCTCTGACCCAATCCGGAGAACGAGCTACCGAGCCCTCTCCGACTTCGGTCCGGTCCAGAGAACGAGCTACCGAGCCCTCTCTGACCCAATCCGGAGAACGAGCTACCGAGCCCTCTCCAACTCCAACCGGTCCAGAGAACGAGCTACCGAGCCCTCTCTGACCTAGTCCGGAGAACGAGCTACCGAGCCCTCTCCGAACTCAATTCTTAGCGATGAACTTAAATCGGTGTCAACATCAAAACAACAATCAGGACAAGACTGCATCAACACGATCGATTGGCATCTTTGTCAATCCACACCTTCACTAATTTCAAGGCCATTTTACTATAATATTTTTGCCAGCAACAAATGGTACCACAAGATGTCCCTCAACCTGTTTGCCCTGAAACAGACAGTTAAGAAAAGTTTGAGGGATTACATCCACCGATTCAATAAAATATCCATGGATGTGCCTTCGGCTACCTCGAACGTACTCATCGGTACTTTCTTTCAAGGATTGCAAGACGCAAATCTCTTTCAATCCTTAGTGATGGATCCCCAGTGACTTTCGATCTCCTTCTGGGCCACGCTCAGAAATACATTAACGTGAAAGAAGCTCAGGATGCAAAAAGGAAAGAAGTCGTAGCGCCAATAGCTGTGCCTACTCGACCTGAGCAAAAAGCTCCTCCCCTGCCTATTTGACATAAGGAGACATTTCTGCATCATCAGTATGCCTCAGTTCTGACAGAAGTGAGAACAATACAAATTGTGGAGACAACTCCGACTCTGGAACTAGTGTAACATAGGTCGGATGATAGGGAGTGATATTGTATGTTTTTATCACTCTCGTGGATATTTCAGTCATGAATGCCGACAGTATATACATGAAATCTGTTGAATAATTGAGGAGTACCTGCCTATTATAAGATCACCTATGAGATCGACTTGACAATCATTGATTCGCTATCCTCGAGGTGAGAACCTAGAATCTCGAGTCACTAATCAAAGGGTGTTGCGGCACCGTCAACCACATCAGCAAAGGGGACACGCCTCTCCAGAGAAGGTCCCAATCTCGAGAGCCCACTCGGCACCAATCAACAATGAGGATCAATGATACTAGAAGAGATACCCCACTCTGCAGGGATATTAATATGATCTTAGGAGGATCAACTAATGGAGATTCCAATCAAGCCTAGAAGACTCATGGTCGAAGGCTCGAAAACTATGGAATTGATGCCAAAGCTTGAGCAGAGTCCAATCCTTCTATCAGTTTTGGTTCTCAAGATCTAGAGGGGGTCACTACCCCTATGAGGATGCGCTAGAAATACTGGTCATCATAACAAATTATAATGTGGTCAGGGTCTTTGTTAACACAGGGAGTTACCTGAATGTACTCTTCAAAGAAACTTTCAATCAAATGTAGATATATCAACACGAGCTACGACCCATCTCCATGGCACTATTTGGATTCACAAGATACGAAGTGGAGCTACTAGGACTAATTAGTCTTTTGCTATCCTTAGGAGCAAAGCCCTTAAGGAGGACTCGGGTTGCTATCTTCACTGTGGTCGACACCTCATCTGGATGTAATGTCATCCTAGGACGATCCGCATTGAGTTTATTCCAAGCAGTGGTCTCCACTTATCATCAACAAATGAAGTTCCCCATGGACAACCAAGTGGGAGAAGTTAGAGGCGACCAAATGACCTCCAGAAAGTGCTATGTTGAAGTAGTGCGGGGCGACTCATGGAAGAAGTCGTAGAACCCATAGAGATGGAGTACACCTCGTCCATGATGTCCCTTTAGCTCGACTGACTGATGGTCATGAGGATGTGTTGATAATCCCTGAACAACCAAACTGAACTACCAAGATTACGATCAACCTCTCCCCTGAGCTAAAGCAAAAGGTAATCACCTGTCTCTCTCGCAACCAAGATGTCTTTGCCTGGCCAGCCAAAGAAGTCATAGGAGTCTCATCTGCTATCAAGGAGCATCGACTCAACATCGATCCGGAGACAAGGCTTGTTCAAAAAAGAAAGTAACACTTAATTACCAAACTGTTAGAAGCCAACCACATTCGAGAAGTCCAATTCCCAACTTGGCTCACAAACGTAGTGGTCATCCCGAAGTCTGGAGGCAAATGGAGAGTCTGCGTGGACTTCAAGGGCCTCATCAACAAAGTTTATCCAAAAGACTGTTATTTTCTACCCCGTATCGATCCACTTATGGATTTGACTTCGGAGTGCGAACTCATCTGCATGTTGGATGTTTATCAAGGTTATCATCAAATTTTCTTAATAGTGGAGGATCAAAAAAAGTTCAGCTTTATCACATTTGACGGAACTTTTTTATTATACTGGCATGCCATTTGGACTAAAGCATGCATGGGTAACTTATCAACAATTGATGGTGTTTAAGCAACAATTGGACAACATTTTGGAGGTCTATGTGAATGACATCTTGATCAAAAGTGTCTGAATCGAGAACTTAATCGACAACATTAATGAGACCTATAGTACTCTATGCTAGTACAGTCTTAAACTGAATCCAAATAAATATCTGTTCGGAGTCAAAAGCAAATATTTCCTTGGATATATTGTGACTAAGCGAGGAATTGATGCTAATCCCGAGAAGGTGCAAGCATTACTTTGTTAGGTTCCATATGCGTGTTTTAAAATTTTATATTTCTTTAAACATGCAGCGAAAGTGTAATAACCTATTTTATTACTATTTACACATAAAACCCACACGATGATACACGCGCATGCAAACATAATCATAGAAATAACATTAAAAAGTTATACATTTTGGATGACGCAAAATGGAAACGACATCGAGTAACAACCTTGAGAAAGACTATTTCTACTCGTATCAATGCCGAGATCTTCTCGAGATGACTTTCTAAGTCATGTGTCATGTGTTTATTTTGATATTAGTCAAAGGCAAGAGACGAACGATCCAAGAGAGGATCTACGGTCCGATTCAATATCCGACGGCTCAAAGCAATCTAACGATACGAATCAGATTAAATGAAGGTGATCACACGATCGTTCGAAGGTTGGATGGTTCATTATCAATAAGGGGCAATGAACCTAATGGCATGGGAGTTTCGGCAATAACAATTGTCCATCGAAACAATAGCCAAAGAGGAAGGAAGAAGGATACCTCGCAGCAGAGAAATAACTGTTGTTTCTCCTCTTGCTTCTTGCTTCCACCGCTGGTTCTTGGTCCTTTGGCTCGGGGAAAGGCACCTAGGGAGGTAGCTAACCCATGGAGGGATCCATGGCTGGAGGCAATCTTAGAGAATCCTCACTTGGACGACGACGGCTACTCCACCAAGGGTGGGCAACGACAATGAAGAAGGAAGTGGGTGGTGGTCAGCGGCTAGGGGAAGAGAAGAGGTGGATATTAAAATCTAACCCTTAGATTTTCAATCCATTAAATAACTCTTCTTTAGAATATATTTATAGATCTCTAATGGGTTTGATTCGCAAACTAAAAATCTACATCCGTTAATTCAAAATCCAAATTGATAGCCTTAAGTTTGGTTTAAGACTAAACTGTGTTGGTTCAAAATCAAACTACCTTTTAATGAAAATCAAACTAATTTAATTTATAATTAAATCAAAGAAAGTCCACTTTATCTTTAAAAGACGTGGTCCATCTGTGCTTCCATTCTGATAAAATATCTTTCATATTTATCAAATATCTAGTCCAACCAGACTCAATCTCTCTAGATTTGAGAATTTAATTCTTAAACTCGTTTTATGTCTCTTGGATAATCTCATAGTGCGTGTGACCTTATAAGTTCTCGATTTATGTTAGTTGTCTATAATTAACTATTAATTATGGATTAATCATGAGTGACACCCAGTAGTACAACATAACTCCCAAATAACCAAAAAATCACAATTGACTGTAGAACCACTTTTGAATCCTTCAGTAGCTATAGTTGTTCGTGTGTCTATTCCTTTCCCTTATCTTATACTCGCTTAGTTCAGAACATGGTCTATGTGTCAGTCCCCACTAGACTGACAACGTCACACCTAGTCCAAGTAGTAATTTCTTATCCTGCGGATTCAAATTACTCAAAACATCTGTCCAAGAAAATCATTCTCTTAATGTGTTTCTGCTTTGACCAAAGACTTACAAGTAACAATCCTGACAAGTGGTCTAGAGTATACGTCTACTAATAGAGGAGTGGTGAATCATCTATGAGTTACTCAATCACCTTCGGACACTTCAATTATACCCAATCATCCCAGAGTCCACACCTCTGTAGAGATATTTGCTTAAGAAGTCAAAGTATAAGTCTTTATGATAAAGATGACTTGAATGTCTCAAGTCAAAGGAAACTTGCACTCAAACTACAATAAAATCTTTATAGATATGTATAGAATCACATAAAATCTCATTGCAGGTCACTTTCGATAAACTAGTTACCCTTAACCGATATCCATATGTTAACTTTCAACATCCCAATAGTTTCAGCCAGTTAGGATTTGTTGCTTGATAAAGCCAAGGACTTTAACATATGTTAGTCTTACAGAATCAATAATATCCGATTTCATTAATTCATCTACAAAGAAATATTTCAATACGTACATAATTATATATGTAAAGATATCTACTAATTGTGATCCAATCATAATTTCTCTCATGTTATGCATTGTATTATGGATTTCATTAATTGAGTTTAAGATCAAATTAAATACATAGAGAATGTACACTCAAATAGTAAATTTATTTATTTAATAAATATTATATTATCTAAGGCGATTGCATTAAGATACCTTTCGAATACAACATACTTAACATGCTTTCTCCTCATAATCACAAGGAGACACAAAAACTGGTGGGCCAGATCATGACGCTCTCTTGATTCATCTCTCGATTAGTTGACAAGAGCCTACCCTTCTTTAAAGTTCTCAGAAAGGCAGCTTGGTTTGAGTGAGATGATAAATGTGAGCGAGTTTTTATAGATCTCAAATCTTATCTAATGTAACTGCCCCTTCTCTCCAAGCCTATTGTAGAAGAAACTCTGTGGTTCTATTTAGCTACAGTCGAAGGAGTTGTTAGTGTAGTTCTACTTTGGCAAGAGGACAACACTCAACACCCTATTTACTTGGACAATCATCTCTTAAAGGACGCATAGACCCAGTATTTTACTATAGAGAAGTTAGCTTTAATATTAATCACAACAGTTTGTAAAATGCGTCTCTATTTCCTATCACATCCCATTATTATGCTACCAACATAGCTATGGGTCGAGCCTTAACTAAGTCCGAAGCTTCTAAGTGGCTCATCAAATGGACAACAGAGCTCAGTAAGTATGATATATAGTACCAACCTCGGATAGCTATCAAGACGCAAACACTTGTCGATTTCTTGACCGAAACTCTAGGGCAAGAAATGCAAGAAGTCTAGAAAGTCTTTGTGGATGACTCTTCCACAAAACAAGGTAGTGGAGTCGGGATACTATTAATTTCACCCCAAGAAGAAGTACTACAACTCGTCATCTAGCTTAGATTTTGAGCTTCCAATAATGAAGCAGGATACAAGGCATTATTGGTAGGACTACGAGTTGCTAATCAAATCGGTGCCTCCCGAGTCATCATTCATTCCGACTCTCAACTAACCATCCAATAGCTTGAAGGAAAATTTGAAACCAAGAATGATAGACTCATGAGGTACAATAAAGTCATTGAAAAATTGAAAGTTGAATTTCAAAAGGTTATTTTTCAAAAAATACCCCTAAATGAAAATCAAAAGAGAGCTGAGTTGACTAAAATTGCAAGTGTTTTAGCTACATGGACATTTGAAGAATCTTTCACTCGAGTCCAATCGGTTTCACAAATAGATCAAGTATCTGCTCAAGAAGAACCAGCTGATTAGTGATTACCATTCATTTCACTTCTGAAAGATGGAATCCGACCCGAGCACTCGCAGCAAGCTTGACTACTCAAGAGGTGGGTTGCACGTTTCACCTTAGTCGGAGATTGCTTATACAAGAGGGCTTTCTCAAGACCAGTGGCGGATGTAGTAAGGGACCCGGGGGGGCCATGGCCCCCCCCAGCCCACGGAGACCCCTTGGTGATCGTTTCGGGTGGCGGGATTCACCTGCTCACTCATCGCGTGATGGATTACATAAGCTCGCCGACCACGATTTCACCCTCGTCGAGATATACGCGGAGTTCCCATTTCAAAAATCTGGTCTCCATCCGAATTTCTTTTTCGATGCCTCGGACTCTGTATCGGCGGCGGCGGCGGAGAAAACAGGGACATCAACACTTGCGTCCTTCTCCTTGTTTTCTTCCTCCTCCTCATCCTCCTCCTCCGACGGTAATCGATCGGGGATCACCGGTCGGTTGGCGTGGTTGATTCTGGTGCTCCTTTGCAAGCTCGACGGCAAGGCGGCGGCGTATCGAAACGCAAGACAATCATACCTCTTCCTGGCAAACAACCTCCAGTACATCATGAACACGATCCGCCACTACCGACTGAGGGGTTTATTAGGTGAGGAGTGGGTGGTGCGGCACGCCGAGAAAGCGAGGCAGCATGCAGTGAATTACGAAAGGGTGTCGTGGGGGAAGGTAGCAGCGGAGGTTCCGGCAGTGGAGGTCGGCGCCGGAGTGGCGCGGGTGCAGATGTGGGCATTCGTGGAGGCGGTGGAGGCGGCGTGCGCCCCGCAGGCGGGGTGGGTGGTGGTGGACGCTGGGATGAGAGAGGAGGTGAGGGAGGCAGTGAGGGGGATGGTGCTCCCGGCGTATAGGGGGTTCTTCTACCAGCGGTGGAGGGCGGCAGTGGAGGAGGGCGAAGCAGCGAAGTTGTCACCCGAGATTGTGCCCCAGCGGCTCGCGGGACTCTTCTCCAGTTCCGACGAAGCTGGTTCCAGTTCATTCTCGAGTTATCAGCTCGGTTCGAAGTCCCTTTCATCCCGGTCCGAAGCGTCGTCCAGGTCCCTATAAGATCTAGGCCGTTGCTGGTAACGAGTGTAAGAACTCAACAACTGATTCTTTTTCCTAGAATCAATGTATTATTTGTCTTTTGCTCGGTTTATGAAGTCGCTAATAAATTATAATGGAATTTACATAAAATAATTAAATTAGATTGCATTCTAAATATAATTTTACAAATACTAATAAACTCCCTAAAAATTTAAAGTTAGATGATATATATATATACGTACTATATAAATAAGTTAATTCATCGACATGTCCAAATATTATCTCCGTTAATTATATTTTAAATTTATCTGATTATTTTAAATTATTGAACAATTGCATCAACTTATTTATAAAGAGCTGTTAAGCGTTATTGATGATAATATCAACTTAGTATACGTACACCTCTCAAAAAACTATTTTTGAGTTTTAAGTACTATATATTAATATTCCTCCTCAGTGAGAGGGAAAAAAATCTTAATAGTTATTAATTATTATTAGTTTATTACATGGTCTTCTTTGCCCTGCTTTCAAATTGAATGACGCTTTAGAATTTTTCACCTATAAATCTATAACATATGCACACAACACACATCCATGTTAATTTGTCCTCCTATTGCACAAGCCATAGATTTATACACCTCAAATATGACCCCCCCAAATATGAAATCCTGGATCCGCCCCTGCTCAAGACCCTTGCTCAGATGCCTAAATCTAGAAGACGTCGACTACATCATGCATGAAATTCATCAAGGCACCTATGGTAATCATGCTGACGGTCAGACTTTGACCATAAAGATCTTGCTTGCTAGATACTTCTGGTCTACTTTGCAAACAGATGTGGCTTGATTGGTCTGCGCCTACATCAACTTTTATAAGCATCAGAATCTCTTCCGAACCTCGACAGAATTACTGAAGGCATCTACCATCTCCTGCCCCTTTGACTGCTAGGGGTGGATATAGTTAGTCCTTTCCCGACTAGACCCCACCAAAAGAGGTTCATCTTTGGTAGTAGTCAACTACTTATCTAAGTGGGTGGAAGTCGAGCCTCTCGCTCGGATCATGGAATATATTATTCTCAAATTCTTATAGACGAACATCATCTACCACCATGGTCTTTTGACCTCCATCTAAGTTTAACTTTTGACTTAACTTTGCCACGTATAAGTCTCTCTTTCCACTGTATCAACTGTCATGCCCCGCAACACACCAAGAGAAACATTGATTCCCATAGTTCTAGCCAAATAGTGATGATATGCCCAAAAGGCATATGAACCTTACCATGGTTTAGCTTAATGAAATGGATAATGCAACAGAACATGTTCAACGTCACATTTATGTCAAGATTATGGCAAAATGTATACAACATGAATAAATGTGGGGGGCCGAATAAATGTGGGGGGGCGAATCATGGCCAACCCATGGATCACAATGAGCAAAATGCAATTGACAATTAATTTATAAGGCACATTGTCACAGGTAGTCAACTCATTTGTTGGCGATAGATTGTGGCCATTACAACAAGGTTTTTGGTAGAAATGATCATGTATGAGAGTCAATGTGATATGGTCAAAAGGTATGTGCAAGGGCTCGATCAATAAAGGATAGAACACAAAATGATCATTCGTAGATAATCGACAACCTAAGAATTCCTAGAGAATAGCAAGAGTAAAGTCTAAGTCACATCGAGTGATGTGGGTACGATATGGAAGACCATCACCGAAAGATCGTAGATTGTTATAAAATTCAGAGACTAAATCAACAAGAGGAGAAGTTTGCGAGTTTTGGGCAGCGTTACTCGAGTGAATGCTAGAGCATTCCTAAACCATTTTCTAAGCACTTCAAGAGACAAGAAAGCAAGTAATAGAAAAAACTTCATTGTTTTAGTCTTTTATTTGTATTTATTTTGTCTATTATTGTATCTCGTTTTATTGCCGCAATAAAAGTGTTGCAATAGATTTCTCTACCTTTAAAAGGTATTTTAAAAGAAGAAAGAAAGTTTGTGAGAATGATAGGGACTACCTCACTATACATTTATTGCCTTGACTTATCTCTTTATATTTTTACCATCATAAATCTACATGAAAGAAAGCTATTCACTTCTTCCCAAGAAAATCTAGCGTCTATTCCCCTTCTTCCTTAGCCCACTTCACTATCTATCTAATAATTGTTACTTGGGATTGATAGGCATGAATTTAAGTATATGATTAAGATGCAAAGTCAAAAAATATATTGGAAAAGATCAGGGTATATTCTCCAATATTCCCTCCTCCCCACACATTTTTTTTATTGCCTCTAACTTTTGTGAAATTAGATTCTTTTATTTTTTATTTTTAAGATCAAACTCAATTGTTTTTGATAATTAAAAATATTAATTGATTCATGACAATCATAACTATAAAAAATATTTTAAAGTCTAAAGGCATCCAAAGAGCTATTGAGATGTTTACTTTATTTAATTTTGCAAAAAATTACCTTCATGGTATTTTCCTTGGAGTCCAAAAATTAATATAAGAGGGAATGATCTATTCCAAACTTGATTCTTATTAACTTACAAAATAGTTTTATTTTTGTAAAAAAAAAAGAATCAATTTTGAGTTATAAGTGTTAATCAATCGTTTTTTAATTATTTTTAAAACTCATTTCAATTCAAAAATTATTTGTACACTACTTTTATATATTCAAAATACTTACATTTTGACCTCAATTTATTTTTTTTAAAACTATGTATTTTTTTGATATACGAAGTACGCACGTCAGGGCATTAAAAAGAACTGGCCGGAGAATTTGCAAAAATAATTCTCCAATAATTTGATCATAATATTTAGCACGTTGATGTTACGTTTAAACTAACAATATATCTTAATTATATTAATCATGTTTACCTTTTGTATTAATTGTGAGACAGGATTGGTTGCTCAATCACTATAAATGTTTCTTTCCTTTACAGATGGAAGACTGAGAAAAATAATATATATATATATATATATATATATATATATAAAAAGATATAAGTAAGATAATCGAAATGTCTCTTTCACTAGTTTATCTCAATCTAATTGACTTATCAGATCAAATGGTAATGATGCTATGTTGAAATCTCACTGTATTGAGATGACGATAGAAATTCATCTCCCACTGAAAAATAATGACATTGAAGTTTTGTTTTTACTTTGTTCTCTTGATGTGGTCGATTTTTGTAAAGAATAACATGTATCATAAGATTCACCGAGTTATTCTAATGAGGTTCTTTCAATGCCTAAGTCATCATAGAATATAAAGAAATATAATGATAAGAAAATAAAGTAAATTAAATGAGATTAGATGATGATAACATACTAAGAGAATCCTTGATTAGGTAGTTCACTATTGACAGACTGTCGTTTTATTTGTAGATAGGTTTTCAATTTTATTTTTTTTTTGTATTTTATTTTTTTATTTGTATTCAATCCTCCCCTTATCTTATATAGGGAGAAAAATCCAAGAGACGCATCACATTAAAGGGTGTCGTTGTAATCATTGTGTCCTTTCGAATTATGATAATTATTGTGTCCCTTCACATGCTGGTAGATTGGGAGGTCAGATCAGCTTAGTAGGTTAGGAGGTCGACAAGTCAAGATGTCAAACCAGCTCAGGAGGTCAACAACTCGAGAAGTTGGGAAACTAGCAACCCGAGAGGTCGGGAAGCCAACAACCCTAGAGGTTGAGAAGTCGGCAACTCGAGAAGTCTGGAATTAAAGCCAGCAACTCAGGAGGTCAGATCGATTCGGCCGATCAGAGATTGATGCATTTTCTTTGACCAAGTCCTGAATATTTGCATTGATAAGTCTTGAAGCATGTCACATGACCCCTATGTTGACTAAGTCCTATCACATCACCTCTGTCATCTCCATTGCAACAAGTAGGATTTTAGTTCATATAATTTACTCACTTGTTCTAACTTTATAGGTTTGCTAGCTCTTTCCCAATGAAAATCAAAGACCCAAGTAGGGGTTAAAATCAAACTGAATCAAATCGAACCAAATGAATCGAAATCGAACCAAATTGAATTTTTTCAAGCAAGCCGAATCGACTAAATTTTTAAATAAAAATCAAACAGATCGAACCGATAAAATATTGATTAATTCGATCGCAAGCCGAATTAACCAAAATAACTGACACCAATTAAATAAGAATTTATAAGTTCATTTACTTAGAAATTTATCGATAATTATTTTTTTATTTTGACTAATTCATTTTAAATGAATAAGAAATTTTAAAATTAACACTGAACCGAATTAATCAATTTTTTTAAAAAAATTAAAATTTTAAAATAATCGAATCAAATTTTTAAATTTGATCTGTTTAATCGAACTTTTGCTCACCTCTAATTATGTGAATGCAGAAGCATTTCACTATTGCATCGTAGCCTTAGGGGCTAAAATTTATTTTATTTTTTTAATATCAGATATCCAACTTTCACCGATTAATCCAAGAAGTGAGGCGACTCTTGACACGGTGTCTTAGTGTCACTAATTGTTCAAACGTGCTACATGCATGTGTTTTAAACCCTTGATTACTTAAGAAAAGTATCATACAAAACAACTCAAACTTTACTTGTTTTTGTTTGCTCAAGACGTAAATTAACTATGGGAAAAAAAAATTAAGTGACATTACCTAGACCTTCGATGTGTTAGAAGGACATAATAACCAACTACACCACAACACCAAATTTAATATTAGGATAAAATTTTTTGACCTATTGAAAAATAAGTTTCCATGATAATGGTTGCATATCATAGGCTTGAGCGTCAAAATTTACTTTATTTTTTTATATCAGGTATCCAACTTTCACTGATTAATCAAAAAAGTGAGGTGACTCTTGACAAGACGTCTCTAATTGTTCAAAGTCTTGTTTGTTTTTGTTTGCTTATGATGTAAATTAACTCTAAAAAAAACTATACTTTACTTTGTTCCTTAACTTACATATTTTTGTCTGCTTAAGATGTAAATTAACTTTGAAAAAAACAACTTAAGTGGCGTTGCACAAACTAGAACTAGAGACCTTCATCAATTATTCCAAGAAGTGAGTGATTCTTGACGAGGCATCTCTAATTGTTCAAAGTCTTGCTTATTTTTGTTTGCTTAGGATATAAATTAACTTTGAAAAAAACTCAAACTTTACTTTATTCCTTAACTTACTTGTTTTTGTCTGCTTAAGATGTAAAAATTAACTTTGAAAAAAAAATAACTTAATTGGCATTGCACAAACTAGAACCGAAGACATTCAATGCGTTAGACCAACATGATAACCAACTACACCAAGACACCAAGCTTAGTATTTGAATAATACTTTTCATCCTATTGAAAAATATAGTTTCCATGATATTTTCTAAGCATGGAATTATATGTAGGACTGAGTATTTGATTAAAATCGTACCGAACCGATCAAATTTTTAAATAAAAATCAAATAAATCGAACCGATAAAATGTCGGTTAATTCAGTTGAAAACTAAATTAATTGAAATAATCAATTTTTTTAAGTATTATGAAAGATTTACTAATTAAATAAAGATTTATAAGCTCATTTACTTAGAATTAATTGATTATTTTTTATTTTGATTAATTCGGTTTATTTAGTTTAATCGAATAAGAAATTTTAAAATTGACATCGAACCAAATTAATAGATTTTTTAAAAAATTAAAATTCTAAAATAAGTGAACTGAATTTTTAAATTCGATCGATTTGTTCAGTTTAACTGATTTTACTCACCCCTAATTAAGTGAATGAGGAAGCATCTCACTGTTGCATCGTAGTCTTGGGGGCCAAAATTTACTTCATTTTTTATCTCAAGTATTCAACTTACACCGATTAATCTAAGAAGTGAGGTGACTTTTGATGCGACATCTTAGCATCACTAATTGTTCAAACGTGCTACATGTATGCATTTTAAACCCCTGATTACTTAGGAAAAGTATCATACAAAAAAACTCAAACTTTACTTTGTTCCTTAACTTACTTGGTTTATCTACTTAAGATGTAAATTAACTTTGAAATAAAAACTTAGGTGACGTTGCTCGGACTCGAACTGGAGACATTTAGTGTGTTTGTCTAAGATGTAAATTAACTCTAGGAAAAATTAACTCTGAAATAAACTTAAGTGACATTGCCATGAACTCGAGACCTCAACCAGTAACTTTCAATGTATTGAACCAAATACACCGCATCACCATAATTAATATTTAAACAAAAAATTTTATCCTATTAAAAAATACAGTTTTCATGATAGCCAAAATTTACTTTCTTTTTTTATATCATGTATCCAACTTACATCGATTAATCCAAGAACTAAGGTGACTTTTGACGAGACATTGCGTAAACTCGGTTCCTTAATTAACTTTTAAATGGTGTCGCACAAACTCGAACCATAAACCTTTAGTGTGTTAGACGATGTGATAATCAACTACACCACAACACCAAGCTTAGTATTTAAATAATATTTTTCATCCAGTTAAAAAATTCCTTAGCTTGTACTTACGTGTAGGGCAGAGTATTTAGTTAAAACCGAATCGAACTGAATTAATCGAAATCGAACCGAATCAAATTTTTTTGACCTAACCAAATTGACAGAATTTTCAAATAAAAATCAAACTAATAAAATATCGATTAATTTAATTCGATCAAAAACTGAATTAACCAAAATAACTAAATTTTTTAAAGTATTATGGAAGATTTACAAATTAAATAAGGATTTATAAGTTCACTTACTTAGAAATTTATCCATTATTTTTTTATTTTTATTAATTTAATTTAACCAAATAAAAAATTTTAAAATCAAAATCGAACTAAATTAACTATTTTTTAAAAAAATAAAATTTTGAAATAATCAAACAAAATTTTTAAATTCAGTCTGTTTGTTTAATTTAATCAAATTTTTCTCACTCCTAATTAAGTGAATACGAAAGCATCTTACTATTACATTGAGGGGCTAAAATTTACTTTATTTTTTTATATCAGGTATCCAACTTATATCGATTAATTCAAGAAGTGAGGTAACTTTTGATGTGGCATCTTAATGTCACTAATTGTTCAAACGTGCATTATGCATGTGTGTTTAAATCCTAATTACTTAGAAAAAGTAGCATATAAAAAAACGTAAATTTTATTTTGTTTCTTAACTTACTTAAGGGGCGTTTGATTTAGAAATTTTTTTCTATTTTTTATTTTTCATTTTCTATTTTCTATTTTTCTATTTTTTGATCTAGTTTTTAGAAAATAAAAAATGTGTTTGGTATGATATAGTATTTTTTATTTTCTAGAAAAGAAAACTGAAAAATGTGTTTAGTTTGTTAATATGAAAAATTATAAATAAAATAGTTTTTTTAATAAAAAGACTATCTTATTCATGGAAAAGGAAAAACCTTGCATGAAGAGCAGAAAGAAATTCAAGAATAAATATTACTGCTTTCCAAACTCACACCCAGCAAACATCTCCAAAATAAAAGCATAATTAGCATGCAAGACACATGTCCGTAGAAATCCAAAACATAATAAGTAAACTGAAATCCATTTCAAAACCTTGGCACCCAAGACATATGTTGTCTGTACAAATCCAAATCAAACTTAGCATATTTGGCACAAACTCAGGCATATAACAAAATTCAACTTCAAAATAAAACTTAGAAACAAAAACAACCAATCATAACAATCATTCATAACAGAATCAAGAGCCACAAAAGGCTGAAACCAAATATTAGCTAATTATGGATGATGCTCTACAAAATCATTCCACATATGGCTTGCAATTTCATCACGTACAAGTCCCATCTGAGCTATTTGGCTTGGATCAATTGGAATCGGCTCTTGATCACCAACATCATTTTCAACTCCAGACATGAGCATTTCATCAAAAGAGTATTCCATAAATAAATTATCCATTGCATGATGCCGATGTATGAAATTATGCACCGCACAACGTGCAACTGAAATTAATCTTTGCTTAGTAATTGGATAGTTTGATATATCTTTTAAAATTCAAAACCTTACTTTGAGCACCCCAATGCATCGCTCTATAATATTATGACATGTGCTATGCCTATAATTGAATAACTCTTCCTTCCCCCTTGATCTGCCTTAGCGTCGATAATCTCTCAAGTGATAGCGTCGACCTCGATACGGAGCGAGAAACCCCAGCATATTTGGGTAACTAGAATCAACCAGATAAAATTGGTCTGTGATAGTATTTTCATATTAATAATGTAAAACACAAACTCAAATGAATATACATAGAGAGTTTTTTCTATTACTTACAACCTCAAGGTTTAGGAAAAATATTTTCATGCCTTGTTAATGCGTCTATAAATACCTTGGAATCATTTGTTGTCCCCTCTCAGCTCGTATACACAAATGTAAAAAATATATCGAAGTCACATGCAAGCATCACATTTTGCGTAACAATAACCTTTCTACCACGAAAAGATATCTGAATTGATGTCGATACCCATACTGATACGTAAGGCCCATCGATAGCTCCCAAACAATTCTAAAAATACACAATATCTTAGTAAGGATATATTGTTCGGTTCCAGCCGCTTAAGTTGGGATCAAATCTGTTCTCTTCCTTCTCTTCGTTGCCTTCTTCTCCCTATCCTCTCTTTGTCTCTCTCTCCGTGGAGGAGAGGAGGGAGGAGGTGTTCATGTTCGGTTCTGGTGCTCAGGTTGTTTTTTTTCTTTAATCTGTAGGCATTTCCTTATGCCTCAATGAACAATAAATTTAAATCCCATCAATTATTTACTATGTACACGGGGGAGCAAAACTATGTCACTGTAAAGTCATTGCAACCTATGTTGAAGGGCTTCTCCTGGCGTCGGCGGATCTCATGGCCGACGCCTTCTTCAACTCCTCTCTTTCATTTTCAATCAACGTATTTGGATTCCTAGTTCTATGCTTCCCGTCGTCTCCTCCTCTACCAGCAGCCGGTGCCACTACCTTCCAACTCTGAACCTCGTTCAATAGCTCCTCCACCACTTTCCTTAGCGCCACATTCTCCGCCTGCATGGACTCCAACTCTCTCCTCACCGACGAACTTCTCTTCGATGATTCAATGTCCTATTCTTCACTGGTATGACCACTTGCATGACGTCGTCTCTGGAGAAAAAACCGTTCGATTTCTTCTCGAAGTGATTCTCCACAATTGGCGCCTCGAATCCGTCACCATTCGGGGTTAGCTTGGTCGGGATGGCGGCAACTGTCGCAGAAGTGATATATGGTCTTTTTAACGGCGAAGTCTCCGATCTGAGGTTTGAAGCACACAGAGAAGACTGGGCCCCGGGGCAAGTGAGGAGGCCGAACTCGATGGCCATGGAAAAGGGGACTCCTCTATCGGGGGGAGTCGAAGGCGCCAAGGCCAATCTTGAGGACAAGGGTGAAAGTTCATGCGATGTTACTATAGCTCCGTTTCGAATTCGCGTTTTCTATTTGCCAGTTGCAGTTTCCATTTTCCAAGTCTATTTTCTTTGAAAATGATTTCTCATTTTCTAGAGAATGAGATTGGAAAATATAAAGCAAACAATAATTTTTAGGAAATAAGAAAATAAAAATAAAAAAAGATCAAACCAAACGCTACCTTATTTTTGTATATAAATTAACTTTAAAAAACCCTAAAGTGCGAACTTGAAAGGAGATAGATTCTTAACTTACTTGTTTTTGTATGCAAATTAACTTTAAAAAAATATTTAAGTGGCGTCGCCCGGACTCGAACCGGAGACCTTCAGTGTGTTAGACTGACGTGATAACCAACTACACCACAACACCAAACTTAATAATTAAACAAAATTTTTCATCCTATTGAAAAATACAGTTTCTATGATTGAGTATATAATTATGTGTAGGGTTGAGTATTCGGTTAAAATCTAACTGAACCGAATTAATCGAAATCGAATCGACTTAAATTTTTTTGAGTCAACTGAACCGATCAAATTTTTAAATAAAAATTGAATAAATAAAATATTGATTAATTCAGTCAAAAATTAAATTAACCGAAATAACTAAATTTTTTATGGAAGATTTACCAATTAAATAAGGATTTATAAGTTCACTTACTTAGAAATTTATCAATTATTTTTTTAATTTTGATTAAATTGATTTAATCGAATAAGAAATTTTAAAATAGAAACCGAACTAAATTAACTAATTTTTTAGAAAAAATTTAAAATTTTGAAATAACCGAATTAAATTTTTATATTCGATCTGTTTGTTCGGTTTAACCGAACTTTTACTCATCCCCTAATTACATGAATACGGAAGCATCTCATCATTGCATTGGGGGCTAAAATTTAGTTTATTTTTTTATATTAGGTATCCAACATACATCGATTAATCCAAGAAGTGAGATGACTTTTGACACGGTACCTTAACGTTACTAATTGTTCAATCATGCTACATGCATGCGTTTTAAATTTTGATTATTTAGAAAAAGTATAATACAAAAAAATTTAAATTTTGTTTTATTCCTTAACTTACTTATTTTTATCTGTTTAAGATATAAATTAACTTAAAAAGAAAACCTAAAGGGGCGTGGCCCGAACTTCAACCGAAGACCTTCAGTGCGTTAGACTGACATGATAACCAACTACACCGTGACACTAAACTTAATATTTGGATAAAATTTTTCATCCTATTGAAAAATACAATTTCCATGATCATCTAATTATATATAGGGTTGAGTATTCAGTTAAAACCGAACTGAACCGAATTAACTGAAATAGAACCGAATTAATGAATTTTTTATAGCCAATTGAACTGATCAAAATTGAAATAAAAACTGAATAAACTAAACTGATAAAATATCAGTTAATTTAGTTTGAATTAATCGAAATAACTAAAATTTTTAAATATTATAGAAGATTTACTAATTAAATAAGAATTTATAAGTTCACTTACTTAGAAATTTATCGATTATTTTTTTATTTTTATTAATTCAGTTTAACCAAATCAAAAATTTTAATATCTTAAAACCGAACCAAATTAACTATTTTTAAAAAAAATTAAATTCTAAAATATTCGAACTGAATTTTTAAATTCAATCAGTCCGGTTGATTTGTTCAATTAATTGAACTTTTATTCACCTTTAGATCCAAGTGATCAATATTTGAATCAACAAGAGCTTTCATTACAAACATACAAATATATAAATATTTTCTTTAATGCTTTCGCGAGTGTAGTCCGGTAGTAAAGTACTCAAAGAAATAATAAAAATAAATAAATTTTGAATTTTATATCAGATGAATATTTTAAAAATTGATTTCTAAATATATATATATAAGTTAGTATAAGTTATATTTCAAATTTAATCACAGTAGTACAATGAAATCGGACACTTAAATTATTTAAAAGAAAAGAAAAAACCCTTCCCATTGAGAGCATCAAGTTGGGCAGGTTCCATCTGTTTTTCAAAAGGCACTGCCGCTCCCCATTGCATGTGTGTGAACAATAAACAATGAGGATGGGCAGAGGCAAGATTCCCTAGCCATCCATCATTAAGGCAAGGCACCCAAACCGAGTTTATGGCTTAAATCCAAGCACCTACGACCTGCATGGCACCTACCTCAGCTCCTCGTGCCATTCTCCTTGATCGGCCAAAAAGACACAAGAATCCTGAAACTTACGGTGCCCAGAAAACCTACAGAAGGATGAAGTAAAGAGTTTTGTTGTATTTGTCAGTGGAGGCCCTTCGAAGAACAGCGAGAACAGTGGCCGTTTGTGCCTTCGGACTGCTCGCCATGGAATTGCAGCATCCAAGTGACAGGCAGCTCTGGATAACCCACGCTGTTCATCATTGTCAGGCTTTTGCACCAGTTGACAACGAGGTGCAGCAGTCTCACACAAAACCCTCCTTATCCACTCCAACAAATGGCCTGAGAACACATCAAATCGCGTCATTATTGCCGTCGCATCACCTCACACAGAACTGCAACCACTGCCAAGTTCTGCTCCTGCACTGTCCTTTTCTTTTCTCCTCTGCTCGGCTCGGCGTTTGATGGCCTTATGCTTTCTTTATGTAAAATGCTTTGAGCCCTGAAAACTCAGGTTCCTTTAGGTGCAGACTGATTGATGGAGAGTAATAGAAGCTGCTCCACTGTGACTTTAAAAACATTGACAATGATTTGATCTCTATAATAATCTGAAAGAAGGCAGATACTGTGGAGCTTTAAAGCCCTAAAACAGGGATCAACCTTTGAATCTATTACAGCAGCAGGCGGAGCTCTGCAGTCTGCACTGTGATGGGAAAATGAAAGAAAGCTCAATTTATGAACAGTCACCATTTCTGTTTCATTCCGCACATAAAGAAAGTGCCACAGTCTCATCTTTAGAAAATAGCTTGTGTCTCAGCCTAAATCAATAGTACAGCGAGTGACAAATAAGTATCACTGCTGACCTTTCTCACTGATTGTGCATTGTTGTATGGTCCAAACAAGTATAGTTTTCTTCTTTGTTTTTTTTGAACTCACTGAATTGTTCATAAAGGAGTCGTCCACAAAGAAAAACTTCACTGTTCAAATAATTTATAAAGCAGTTCAAATTAAGATGACTTGTAGAAAAGGTACAACAAAGTTCAAATTTATCTTTAGTTATAGTCTGAATTGCTTGCATGTCTCTAGTTGAGCTCCACTGCTAAGAATTTCAAGCCCGCAATATTAACGAGCCCAAAGCCACCAGTCAACAGCCTCTGGGCTGACTCAGTTGATAAGAAATAACTCTAGTTTTTTAATCCGAATAGCCAAAATAAACATAATTTTTTTGATTGCACTTGTTTATCTATTGTAATTTTTTTGATTGCACTTGTTGTTGACCGTGTTTGCCGATCACCAGAGTACTCATTGTTGCCAAAAATAGTATACAGTCACTAGAGAAGGCATCTCACTGGTTGCTTGCGGTTGGTTGTTGGGTTAGCTGTAGGAGTTCGACATCAGAAGCTTGTGAAGCTTCTAGAGATTGTTCCATCTTCGCTGGAAATGTTTTGGCCATATGCCCCAAATTGGCGATCAAACGTTGACCACCAAAAACTACACCAGGAATATGATTGTCGATGATAATTAGAAAACCTCGAAAATTTATCGCGACAAACGTTGTTGCACGTTTTGATTATTAGGATTTTTTTTCTCAAATCGATCATTGCCGATCATTAGCTAGTACCGAAGACGGTGACACAATTCGTGGTTTTGGAAGTTGTCCAAACGAAAGCTTGGTGTAGATCACTAGTAGAGGCAGAACTTCGACAAGGACCGTTCGATTGATGTCATTCTCGCTAAGCGTCATACTCTAGGTACGCGTAGAACATTTATTATTTTAAAAAATTTTAAATTACAGTCATGTATTGTACCTGTTGTATTTTGTATGCGTGTGTTGTGAGTGCTGTAATAATTAGATTTAATTATTATTTTATTTTTACTACGCATGATTCTGATATGTGTAAACACGGGCAACACACCAGGTCGATCCCAACACAACCTGCTCAACAACCTTGCCTTCTTGTTCGAAAGCCTCCTCTTAGCCTCTCGGCTCGACAATTTTGGAGGTCTTTGCTTGGCCACCCGCTCGACAGCTCCCTACTTAGCTCAACATCTCAACCTCCTTGCTCGGCCTGTCGGCACTCAGTAGCTCGAGCCACTCAGCAGCTCAACCCACTCGAGTCACTCGACAGCTCAACCCACTCAGGTCACTCAAGCTACTCGACAACTTGCCTACTCAAGCAACTCGACTCACTCAACAGCTAAGCCCACTTGGCCCACTCGATCGACAACTCAACTCACTCAGGCAACTCTGCAACTCAACCACTTTGGTCAATAGGTAGCTCGACCTTCCCTACCAACTTAGCCTTCCTTGGCAACTAAGGATGACAATTTCCTTCAAACTCGATGGAGGATCTGATATATAACCAAAATGGAGGAAAGTATAGAGGAATTTTTTTGGACTTGATTAAATAATTGGATAATCGGGTTTGAGAATTTTTGTATTCGGGTACTAAGGTGGGTCTTATAAAATCCTACCCATTCCCAACCCGAATACTTGATTAAAAAATATATATATAATTAAAGAAAAAATAAAAAAAATAAATCTGATCTTTTCCTTCTTGACTTCTCCCCTCGTAACCATTATTTTTTAGATATAATGTTAATGCTAATATGCTTTTGTTGAATGATGGTAGTTGGATGGAATGAAGAAAAGTATTAGTATAGAGGATATTTGATCCTCTGATGGGTATAAGGATGAGGATTGATATCCGATCCTCTGATGGGTATGAGGATGGGGATGAAAGTTTAATACCTGATGGGAATGAGGATGAAGATAAATATAATAAATGAGGATGAGGATGGAGGATATGGAGTCCGATCCAAACTCAACCCATTGTCATCCCTATTGGCAACTTAGCAAATCCAATAGCTAAACCTTCTTGGTAGCTCGGTCATTCTAGCAGCTCAAGCCACTCAAGTCACTAGGTAGCTCGACCTTCCCTAAAAACTTAGCCTTCCTTGCCAGCTACGCCAATCCAACAACTCGACCTTCCTGGCAACTCAGCCATACCAGGCAACTCGGGCCACTTGAGCCAATCGGTAGCTCACACCACTTGGGCTAGGTAGCTCGACCCACTCGGGTTACTCAACAACTCGACTCACTTGGGCAACTCGATAACTCGACCAATTGGGTCACTAGGCAGCTTGGTCTTCCCTGATAGCTTAGCCTTCTTTAGTAGCTCAGCCATACCAGATAGTTCAACTTCCTTGGCAACTCAGCCTACCCAATAACTCGGTAGCACGTCAAGCCTATTTCAACTGACTAGATAAGTCAGAATTTAAATTATGCAATTTTATTATCTCCAACACAATATCTACTACAAACTCTTGGCATACGAAAGTCCAAATGATTTTGATAGATGAGAAGTCTCAAAAAAGTGAACTTCTCGTAGATGGAAGTTCAAGCGGCCTTGAAAGATGAGAAATCTAATAGGGAAGAACTTGTAAAAGATGGAAATCCAAGTGGTCTTGATAGATGAAAAGTATTGGAAGAGTGAAAACCTAGTAGAATAAGAGTTCAAGTGGTATTGACAAATAAAAAATCTCAAAGGAGTGAACTTTTAGCAAGTGGAAGTCCAAAAGGATCTTGAAAGACAAGAAGTCTTGGGGATGGAACTCATGCCATCTTCATCGAATGATAACAGTTTGGAATCAATTTTTGAGTCAACTGTTAACACAACAGTCAGCTGTCAGCATACTAGAATTGATTGTCTATGCAAAAATCACCATGAATAGGGTTTTGAGATCAATAGAATAATCTATTATTTAGAGCATTCAAATTGACTGTTGGTTGATAGGCTCACTTTATAAATAAAAAGTAAATCCACTTTGAAAATAAAAACATCAATACCACGTCTATTAATTTTTGTGTGCCAATTGCTTCCATACTTCTTCTTTCTTTTAGGTTTATTTACTTTACCCTTGTAGTTTCTCTTGTACTTTATTTTATATCATGCAATATATATTGTTTTAAATAAATGATTTCGAGGAGTAACTCATCTAATGAGCCATATAGACCATGGAATAACAAATTGAGAATTATATATTAAAAGTATAAATTTAAGAAAAAAAATGGTTTCTTTGTGAATTGTAAATTGTCCCACTTAATATTAAATGGGTAATAACAGTTCTCAAGGACATGAGAACTTGCTTAGTGGTGTCATTCCTTGATTCAAGGCTTCCACTAGTAACTATACCTTGTCCCCCATTAGCTACTATATATCACACCCAACTCAACAGAAATAAATACATCTTTCATTCCTAGCCAACTCAAGATTTGCCTAAACTTTTTTGATGCATCTCTGTAGAAAGATTCAACACCTTTTCTTCTTCTTCACTACTAATTGCAGTGTAAAATTAGGAAGGGAATTGGCCTGTTGACCACTTAATTGGATGATCATTGGCCACCCTATATACCTTTTGCATAATTTGATCACCTGAGGTGCTTGATAAAGCTGTAAAGATCTCATGCCCTTTGACTAATGTATAACTCAACTAATTGATGTCGATGTGCTTTGGCTTTCGAATCCTCCAGCAATATCCCCAGCTAGCACCATTCACAAGAGTGATCACACCATTAATTAGCAAGCTAAGGCACACTGGCATCAACTGAGATAATCCCCCACTCAGTTTTCCCTCATTTTCTTTCTCTTTCTGAAACAATGAATGATTTTCTATTGAGAAAGAAGAACCATATCTTTTAGGCTTGTTGCCCTTTGCCAATGGATTGCCGCCCCCACAAGCTTATGGTCATGGCTATATGAAAGTTGGCTACCACTACAAGTGCTTGGGGACGAAGTTTAGTTGTAGAAATCACATAATTTATTTCTTCTTGATAAACATCATTAACCCACGAGAAGGTTTTATTCTGCCCGATTGATTTTTTTTTAATTTTTAAAAATACCCTTTATATTTTAAATATTGTTTAAGAGTCATCGTATTTTTTGGATTTATTTGGCAATGGGAATTTAGAACTAATTAAGTTATCTGCACGGTAAGAAAATCAATATCTTTTTATTGATAGAAATCACACAATTTATTTCTAAACATCATTAACCCACGAGAAGGTTATATTTCGCCCGTTTGATTTTTTATTTTTAAAAATATTCTTAGATTTTAAAAATACTCTTTAGGAGTCATCATATTTTTAAAATTTATTCGATGAATTAAATATAAAATCAGACATCAACTCATAAAAACTGAATATATAATAAAAAGCAAAATGCCGAACAATTTGTCGATCGAACAACTGTTCAGATCTTATCAAGCAAACAAACAACTCAAAGAGCAAGACAATTAATCAGTTATTAATCACCAAACAAACATCATAACGACGTTCTTAATTAGTAATTTAAGAACCGCATCGTGCAAACCTGCATGAGTACTTCATTTGTTAATCCTCCTGCAGTTCTTCCTGATCTCTCCTCTGTCCCCAGTCAGCGGCGCGATGTTGCCCATCCTCACCATCGACTCGGCGAACTGGTGGAAGAACGCCGCGTTGCTCCTCGCGAACTTCCGCACCAGCTGCGCGGTGGCGGCGCCGCCCGTGAAAAGGACCTCGTCGGAGCTGAGGAGGCCCTTGTTCGCCACCAGGTTCTTGAAGTACTGGTTGTCGAACCTGAACTGGGTGACCGGGTCCAGGGCGAAGAGCGTTTGGTCGCCGCCCGACCTCGGGCAGCGGCGCCGCAAGCCGGCGGCGTACGCCGGATCGAGGGTGGAGTCCGGCCGGCTGTCGCCCGTCTGGTTGTACAGCCTCTGCCGGAAGCTGGTGCACGACGCATCTCCGATCGTGTGGCTACCTACAGCCATCGTCAACACCCAAGTAACTATTTTCAAGATGAAAACAATTGTTAAACACGAGAGAATTCTTTCAACCAGAGAGCGCGACGAGATCGACGAGGTCGAGGCCTTTGAGCTTGAACTTGGTGATGATGGTTCGCAGGGTGTTATTGGGAGCCGGAATGTTGTTGTTAGAACCCTTGATGCTTGCTCCCAACGAGTCCCTCCTCCCTAATGGAACCACCCAACTCGGCCCGCCAGCCTTTTTTTCCCCCAGAAAACAAAAAACGTATACATTAAATGGAATTCAAGAAATTTATTTGATATCCAAATCGAATCAAACTCGATTCACCGAGACAGTAGCATCCCTCGAGGCGAGCGCTAAGATGTCGGCGCAGGAGACCGTGCCTGGGCATTCCTTTTCCACTGCAAGTTTGATCTCATCGACGACCTCAAATCCTCTCGCGGAGTTGCGGTTCGGTTTCGACCTTTTCTCGCTGATTATGCTCCCGCTGCTGTCCAGCAAATTCGACGCGTCACACCCCTGCCAAACGAGCTCGCAAACGAATGATCATGCATGCGCAGACCACGGCGACAAGAAAATTTGAGCTGACCGAATCAAACCTTAACGAAGCAGTCATGGAAGTGAAGGCGGAGCAGCGAAGCGGCTATTCGAGCCTCTTTCGCTACGGCTTGGGCGACGACTGCCTGGACGATGGCTGGGCTTTCGGGCACGATCGGTCGTAGAACTGCGGGCGCAGCGACTGACCTGCAGCGAACGAGCAGAGGAGGAGACACACAGCGAGGAGGGAGGAGACGGTCAGGGAAGCCACCGCAAGTGCCATGTCGTTGATGCTTTTTACACGTCCTTAAAGATCTCTTTGTTCTTGACAGTGGATTGTGCCGAGAGGGTTATACTTATAGAGCCTAAAGATCCAATTTTTATTTTAATAGTTGAATCATGCATCTAATGCGTAGACCGAATTATGTGCCTTCAATAAATTATAGATAGCTGACGTTTTGTTTTTGGCCGACAATCGATTTTGTAAATTGGAATTATGATACTAGTGATAGTATTCATGCTGTAAATATCCAGGCTGCAAATTTGGATTTGAAATGTAGCTATCTCAAAAACAATAGATTCTCCAATAAATGAGTTCAATGCCATTCTAGTCTTATTAGACAAGTACACTCTAAGAATCGATTATGCATAAGTAAAGGAAATTGAATTGTAGTTGGCTGGAAAAGCTGGAAACTATTAATGAGGTCGGTAAGAACCCTAAAAATGCACCATTATTGAACTCCTGAAGAATAAAGTGTCCCCATGAAAAGACTCAAATTAAAGCCATCCTAGTAGCAAGATTTTCTTAACACTTGACATTCTTATTACGTTTACTTAAAATGTTTAACTTTTGCTTTGCTCAATGTTTAATGCTCCCAAGATATGCCATGGAGCTTTTATTTGCTTCCAACTTGAGTTATTCCTCTACTTTCATTGTTCTCTCAATTCTAAACAATTGTTTTTTTTCATCGTTGCTCATATAAAACGAAAACTTGCAGTTTTTACGTGGAGCATTACATTTCGGTTTTTGCAATATCTTTTCTAAAACAATGAAAAACACAGCATCAAGCTCTTGACATCGTTATAATCCAAAGGGAAGAAATAGTACTTAGACAATGAGATGAACTGGCTCCTTTGCATGCGATGGAACATGGCACCTGATTGAATTAGAGATCGATCTCTGAAAACTGAAACAAGTGATTGATACGAACAAATTGATAAGTCGATGCCAGAGTAGCTCTACTCAGTGGTTTCTTCATATCCTCTTTACGCTGTCTCCGTGAAGAAGAACAACTCCCTCAGTGGTCAGAGTTGCAAGGGCATTCCGTACCTATCAAATTAGGATTATATTGAATTAACATCGAATGCAAAATACTAAGTATCGCAGGCATGCATTTCAGAACTTGAACAGTTATCTTGTTCATAAAAATATAGCAAAGTTTTGATTCCTACACTTAATTTTCCACCTCTAAATAAATAGATGGATGCATTGTGGTTCAACTTACATCATTGAGGTGAACTTCCATGGAACTTTGCTTATTGAGCTCCTCCAGCAACTGTACATATTGACTCCTCTGGATTAGCGAGTGAAAACACAGTGATAAGCTGATAAGAGTACCTGAATTAATATACCTCTACTAATCGAGCAGATGGACCTCCAATTTGCAATTTCTCCATCACAAGGTTACGCAAGGCTGCAACTAAATTCTCCCGTCTCGTCCTTTCGCTTGCAGATATTCCAGTCATGATAAGATCCATGTCAATTGTTCCTTTAGCAACCAATAGATTGTTAGTGGTTGGCATTACTGTCATAAACTAAGTATAGTGGAGAAATGAAACCTATTATTTTGAATTGTTAGTACCAGTGGAATGGTCCGTTGCTGACTGCTGCAATGCAACTTCCAACAATCGAAAAGCTTCTGCTACATCTCGCACTTCAACCTGTAAGTATCAGCAGAGCCCATTGAGCGCACAATCCTACAAAATTCTGAAATGACACACAATCTCATAACTCTGATTACCCATTCTGAAAAACGCAGACGTGCAAGTGCCTCACCAAGGCGAATTAAGCTTTCAATTTGCCTAGCTGTTGCTGTGATGACCTATCATGGATTAGAATGATATGAGAAGGCAAGCAAAAAAGGAATTGTTATCACAAACATTGTGATGATGTTAACATGGGCTAACATCTCACAATCAAAGGGAAGTATAAGAAACTATGGACTGCCAAATTACAATATAAAACAATAATATGATGGACTATTCAAAAATACATGAGAATGTAAAAGCTTAGGCCATTGAGAAAAGTCACAATCTATATATTGCCTTAATAGTAATCATAGTTCAACTAGCACACTTCAGCAGAACAACTCTGTTTAATTAGAATAGTTCAGCAGAACAATTTTATAGTAACTTAAATACCTTCTTCCTGCTTCCTGGTGCATTTCCTCTTTTCCTCATTTCCACATACCGGCGTGTCAACTCTTCAGCAGCTTCATCAGATATTTGTGGATGAATATGCTTTCTAGCATAGCTGATATATGCAACTAAGGTAGGGAGGTCAATAAACTCTTGCACTTGCGTCTGCATATTATAAAGACATAATAAAAACCCACCAAGAAAATATCAAAACATAAAGAACTTGAGAAAGTTATTGGAAATTCATATAGCTTTCAATTCTTTTGTTGCTGCTAAAACAAAACAAGCTTTTCAATTGCAGATCATCGAAAATAAGGAAAACATCCAACCTCTGGATCTGCAAAATGCAAAGCAACAATATGCTTGGCTAGACGTCTGTCAGTTTGTTCATCCGCCTTGTCCAAAATTAGATAAATCAAATCAAATCTGGCAAAAAAGGATTGTGCATCAATAGTAAAATAAGTGTGAAAAAACTTTTCAATTGGACTACTAAATGCCTTCTTACCTTGAAAGCAAAGTTGGAGGAAGATGGATATTGTCAATAACAGAGAGCTGAGGATTGTACCGAGATTCACTAGGGTTTGCACAAGCTAATACTGAAGTCCTAGCATTTAATGAAGCAATTATTCCAGCCTTTGCAATTGATACAGTCTGTTGTTCCATCACCTGCTTGCATCCAGAAAATAAAAAGATTCTGTATATTTTCAGAAGAGTAAATTGCTAAAGTACTAATGCAGGCAATTTCTCCAAAAGCTTAAGAGAAGATCGACTGTGTATTGTTCAAATGTACAAGTACCTCATGCAACATGCTGCGTGCATTTTCAGACATTTTATCAAACTCATCAATACAACAGATCCCCCTGTCACTTAAGACAAGTGCACCACTTTCCAGTACCTGGACATAGATTTGGAGGTCAAAATTAACTTCCTAAATAACAGCATAAAGAGCAGTTCCTGCTTACAGTTTCACCAGTCTCAGGGTCTTTTGAAACATAAGCAGTTAGACCAACTGCAGAGCTCCCCCGCCCACTTGTATATATTCCACGAGGTGATAACTGATGGATATACTGGAGCAGTTGAGATTTACTGGTTCCAGGATCACCAACCAACAAAATGTTAATGTCACCTCGGAAGCTTGCTCCTGAATCAAGCTTTAGAGCATTGCCTCCAAAAAGCTAATGTGAGAATTATGCAAAAGTCAGCTAGATTTGTGTATATAAATACATATTGATATTCCTGTTTTATCAGTCTAAAGATGTGAAAAGAAAAAAAGAAACAACCTGGCAAAGTAGACCTCTTTTCACATCGTCCAATTCCCATATGTTCGGTGCCAAAGACCTGGTAAGCCTGTCGTAGATATCAGGCAATTTCGAAAGCTCCTTTATCTTATCTATCTAAAAGATCCAACAAACAAACTCCATTAGTTGTTATAGAGATCTCCAACATAGTGTCACATATCAAGAAGATTCATAATGTTTTTGTAAATCAACACCTTGTCCTGATAATCAGCATTTTCATCTTCAACAATCTTGTTAGTGGTACTATTATCACAATCCATTTGATCAGCAAGGAGGAGGCGAGACTTGTCTGTCTTCTTTATGTGAAGACAATCAATGTAAGTCTGCAATTAATAATATTGAAAGATACATTGTGAATTCACTAGTCTGTACTCAACTAAGAGTCAAATCAGATAAATATAATAATATAGATAGACAGAGAAACTAAGAATACTTTGACAGACTACAGAATTACCTTAAATGTAGACTTCACAGTTCTCTGAGTTTGTCCTACTCTAACACTCATTGCTCTGTATATACCAGTGATCTACAATGAGAAAAAGGAGATTGATAGTTCAAGAGATAAGAGTTGTATATAAATATCTTATTTTATGGACCTTCCACCAACCTCAACCCTATCTCCAGGTTTTCCAGAGTCTACAAGTTTATCATGCATCAAAATGCTGACAGTGTGTGGGGTCCCTCCTTCTGGAATTTCATCTGGTGTCTCCTGCAACTTGACAATCTGCTTATCTGCAAATCTGTTTATTTTGCAACTCAACTATTATGAATAATTACTTTGATGTTCCATTTAGTTACACCGATAAAAACAACTTCATGTGGGAAAGAGGCACCTGCATCGATTGTGAACCAGTGTCATCGAGTTCATGGCTAAACATTCCTGTCTTACACACCTTGTTGGCTCATTAATCCTCCCTAATTCAAAAAGAGGAAAAAGCAACATAAACCAATGAAAAAGTGAAGCAAAGAGATTGCCAAGTTATACAGTAGGACATATCAAACATAAACTATGTAACAATATGGATCCAAAATTTTTTGAAAATGTCATGAATCCACAAATAGAATTCATAATCAATTTTTTAGCCTATTCAAAACCATAAATCATTTCTTTTTGCAAAACCAGTAATATTAATGATGTTGAGCTCTTGCAAGAGTAACTTAATGACTATATTGTTCCATAAAACAGTATTCACGTGAGAATCCAAAAAACCAAAATAGCTAGCGCCACAAGTTCTAATTGGGTCTGCTGAAGAGTGAGTGATACAAGATAGCAAGAGGAAGATAGGAGAGAAAATAGGATTGCATGCACATACCCCAATCAGCATTGTAAGCAAAGAATAAGATTTTTTATTAAGATTCTGAATAAACTCAATAAAAATAAATAAATGTGAATCCGCTTCAATAATATCTCTAGCATAATGATGCCAGTACGGCATGGGAAGCTCAGGCCAGGATGGCCCAGTCTAGTCCACCCATGTCCAGTCCAGCATTAGCTCCAAACAAGCCTTGCTAGGCATTGCCAAGATGGTCTTTGCCTAGGACTAGCATGAGCCTAAGCACAATTGAGGTGAGCTAGGTGATCAACCCATCAGGCCAAAAATTTAACAATAAAAAATTCATAAAACAAATTTAATTTGCCTATAGTCATAAGTTTGAACTTTAGATCAATAAAAAATTTGATCCCGCCAAACTTGTCAACTTAAATTTTTAGATGAAATGGGGTAAATGGTAAACCACAGTCTACCTACAATAGCACATTGTCAAAAAAACATAAAAAATCAGCGATCCTAACAGAGTGGAGAAGAAAGCATCTAGAAATTGCTTAAAGCCCAAATCCATGCATTTATGATCACTGTGAGATAGCAAAGTCGAAGGTCAATTAGACCATTGACTATAGCACTAGGTGGCTTCTACAGGAGCTAGTGCCAGGGTTCCAAATAAAATGAAACCATGCTCGAGAAGGTAAAGAGGCTTATTTTTCCAGAAAGGAATTTGTAAGCAATTTGCAGCATCAATGAGTTGCTGAATGTTATCCAGACCTTAAAGATAGTAATGTAATCTTTAGTATGAACTGCAAAATTTAAATACATAGAGTAAACATGTTCATATTTTCCAGAGCACAGATTGCATGAATATAGTAAAACATGTTCATATATAAACTGCTATTGAACAGAAAAACAATGTGAAACGGCTCACTTTGCAAGCCAATATCACTGATCACTATGGCATTTCAAAAACTGGCAAGAACACATAACCATAGGATTTTGATTGCCTAGATTCAAAACATATTAAACACGTCAACAATTCTCTAATGACGAATGTTGATGGTATGATTATGGCTGATAATAGAAATGAGACAACAATAGAATTTAAGTATATCAGTAGCACGCCAAATGTAGATACCTCTGTCAACAAGAATGGGTTCTGAGTAATGACCGCAGACTAGACAACGAAATGTAGCCTCTTTGACCTCTGGTATGACAGAGCTGCAACGGATGATCATCCCTTTCACAGACACCATCTTTTCGATGTCTGGACCAATAGAAACCGATCGTTCAAATTTGAATAATTAAATCATTCACTAGATACTAAAGTTAGGAGATTGGTAAAGCACGTAAACAGTTAGGATATACCAGAAGGATTGAGATTCCTCATGCAGACGGAGGATTTGAGATTATAGATTCGAGTTTGGATGTGTTTCTCAAACAATGGATCGATTCGAGCGACCAAATCCATGACCACAATGTCGAAGATGGCCAGGACCTCCAGCGGGTACCTAACCATCTTGGTATAGAGATCAGGATCGTAGTCGAACACGTCATGGGCGTCGATGTCCAAAGACTCCCCACCTTCAAGCTCCATGATGCGATGGACGGACCGCATGTACTTTCCATCGTCCAGCAGGCCGTCCCCCCTGCCAGCCTCCCTCGGGTCACGAAAGTGGCGGAGGAGCCGGAGAATGGCGGCGTTCACATCCTGCACGCTGATGTTGGTACCCCAGACAAACACGGGAGCGGAATCGGCGTCATCGTGGTCGACCGCGTCATCATCCCCGGCGTCTGACGAGGGAGGAAGGTTATCGTCGGCGGACATAGGGGTGGAGGGGGTTGCTGGGTGACGGCGCGTCCACCGGCGGCGGAAGCTAGAAGGGGTAGAAGAGGGAGGGACGCTAGCGGACGGCGTGGCGGATGGGGTCAGTAGGGCACCGGGGGAGGGGGAGGGTGTGGTGGAGGGGGCACGACGCCGTCGCCTGCTGCTACGCCCGGCAGGTCCAATAGCAGGGGAGGAATTAGTGTTCGCGATTGGACTCGATCGGCCATCGGGGGACGAAGCTCCTGCAATGAAGCAAATCGAAATGACTTTTCAGAAGAAAAACTCAATCGAGATGATCAAACTTCCATGCAAAACGCACAAATCTCAGATGAATAGATAGGTAGAGAAAGAGAGAGAGAGAGTTCACCGGAGGGTGAGAAATCGGAAGAAGCCATGGCGGTTGATTCTTGACGCAGAGATGAGCCGGGAGAACTGTGAAGTGGGGAAAAGTAGCGCGGTTATGGCGGGAAACCGCACACTATCCCGCCAAAATGACCTCGTCGTCTCCATTAACCCGAACTGATATCCGATACTACATCCATTAGTATACTCCACGTGTCCATTAAAACCCTAAACCCTAAAACCCTAAAACCCTAAAACCCTAAACCCTAAACCCTATACCCTATACCCTAAACCCTAAAACCCTAAACCCTATACCCTAAACCCTAAAACCCTAAACCCTAAACCCTATACCCTAAACCCTAAACCCTAAACCCTAAAACCCTAAAACCCTAAACCCTAAACCCTAAACCCTAAACCCTAAACCCTAAACCCTAAACCCTAAAACCCTAAACCCTAAACCCTAAACCCTAAACCCTAAACCCTAAACCCTAAACCCTAAACCCTAAAACCCTAAACCCTAAACCCTAAACCCTAAACCCTAAACCCTAAACCCTAAACCCTAAACCCTAAACCCTAAAACCCTAAACCCTAAACCCTAAACCCTAAAACCCTAAACCCTAAACCCTAAACCCTAAACCCTAAACCCTAAACCCTAAACCCTAAACCCTAAACCCTAAACCCTAAACCCTAAACCCTAAACCCTAAAACCCTAAACCCTAAACCCTAAACCCTAAACCCTAAACCCTAAACCCTAAACCCTAAACCCTAAACCCTAAACCCTAAACCCTAAAAAACCCTAAACCCTAAACCCTAAACCCTAAACCCTAAACCCTAAACCCTAAACCCTAAACCCTAAAACCCTAAACCCTAAACCCTAAACCCTAAACCCTAAACCCTAAACCCTAAACCCTAAAAAACCCTAAACCCTAAACCCTAAACCCTAAACCCTAAACCCTAAACCCTAAACCCTAAACCCTAAACCCTAAACCCTAAACCCTAAACCCTAAACCCTAAACCCTAAACCCTAAACCCTAAACCCTAAACCCTAAACCCTAAACCCTAAACCCTAAACCCTAAACCCTAAACCCTAAACCCTAAACCCTAAACCCTAAACCCTAAACCCTAAACCCTAAACCCTAAACCCTAAACCCTAAACCCTAAACCCTAAACCCTAAACCCTAAACCCTAAACCCTAAACCCTAAACCCTAAACCCTAAACCCTAAACCCTAAACCCTAAACCCTAAACCCTAAACCCTAAACCCTAAACCCTAAACCCTAAACCCTAAACCCTAAACCCTAAACCCTAAACCCTAAACCCTAAACCCTAAACCCTAAACCCTAAACCCTAAACCCTAAACCCTAAACCCTAAACCCTAAAACCCTAAACCCTAAACCCTAAACCCTAAACCCTAAACCCTAAACCCTAAACCCTAAACCCTAAACCCTAAACCCTAAACCCTAAACCCTAAACCCTAAACCCTAAACCCTAAACCCTAAACCCTAAACCCTAAACCCTAAACCCTAAACCCTAAACCCTAAACCCTAAACCCTAAACCCTAAACCCTAAACCCTAAACCCTAAACCCTAAACCCTAAACCCTAAACCCTAAACCCTAAACCCTAAACCCTAAACCCTAAACCCTAAACCCTAAACCCTAAACCCTAAACCCTAAACCCTAAACCCTAAACCCTAAACCCTAAACCCTAAACCCTAAACCCTAAACCCTAAACCCTAAACCCTAAACCCTAAACCCTAAACCCTAAACCCTAAACCCTAAACCCTAAACCCTAAACCCTAAACCCTAAACCCTAAAACCCTAAACCCTAAACCCTAAACCCTAAACCCTAAACCCTAAACCCTAAAACCCTAAACCCTAAACCCTAAACCCTAAACCCTAAAACCCTAAACCCTACTCTATACCCTAAACCCTAAAACCCTAAACCCTAAACCCTAAACCCTAAACCCTAAACCCTAAACCCTAAACCCTAAACCCTAAACCCTAAAACCCTAAACCCTAAACCCTAAAACCCTAAACCCTAAACCCTAAACCCTAAACCCTAAACCCTAAACCCTAAACCCTAAACCCTAAACCCTAAACCCTAAACCCTAAACCCTAAACCCTAAACCCTAAACCCTAAACCCTAAACCCTAAACCCTAAACCCTAAACCCTATACCCTAAAACCCTATACCCTAAAACCCTAAACCCTAAACCCTAAACCCTAAACCCTAAATCCTAAAACCCTAAAACCCTACCCTAACCCTAAACCCTAAACCCTAAACCCTAAACCCTAAACCCTAAAAAACCCTAAACCCTAAACCCTAAACCCTAAACCCTAAAACCCTAAACCCTAAACCCTAAACCCTAAACCCTAAAACCCTAAACCCTAAACCCTAAACCCTAAAACCCTATACCCTAAACCCTAAACCCTAAACCCTAAACCCTAAATCCTAAAACCCTAAACCCTAAACCCGAACTGATATCCGATACTACATCCATTAGTATATCCCACGTGTCCATTAAAAAACAATTTCCGAAAAAAACGTGGAGAACTATTGTAAATGAAGCGTTAAATTATGAATTAAAATAATTAGGAAATTAAAGATTTTGCAAACGGTCTTTCTCTGGAATCATCCCAATTATCTTCTTCTTCTTCGATCGCTGCTTGACCGGGAGGTTCCAGGCACGGTGGTCTCGGTGATGTGATGTGACGTGACGCCAGATCTGGATCCCCGACTCTGCTTCCGATTCGATTCTGATCCGAAGAGATCTCGTGTCGCCGCGCCAATTCGATGGCGGGCGCCGTCTCGGCGCTGTTCCTCCTCGACATCAAGGGTCGTGTCCTCATATGGCGGGACTACCGTGGGGACGTCTCTGCGGTACAGGCCGAACGCTTCTTCACCAAGCTCATCGAAAAAGAGGTGACTCCCTTTCCATACCCTATTTCCCTCTGCGTCCATCTACATCCGTTTCCGAATTTCCGATTTTGCTTGCCCTGTTCGTTTATTTGGTGCAAAGTTGGAAACTTGAGCTCCTGCTTTGCCGTTGTAGGGGGACCCGGAGTCGCACTCGCCTGTGGTGTTCGATGGTGGGATCAGTTATATGTTCATCCAACACAATAATGTCTTCCTAATGACCGCTGCGAGGCAGAATTGTAATGCTGCTAGCATCCTTCTCTTCCTGCATCGCGTCATTGATGTGAGCATTCCTTTGTAGTGATATAACTTTCGGCTCCTCGTACGAATTCTGTTCATGTATTTTTCGTTGAATTCTTATCGATGCAGGTGTTTAAACATTATTTCGAGGAGCTGGAGGAAGAATCCTTGAGAGACAATTTTGTAGTTGTGGTAAGGGAAAAATCTTTTTTTATTATTTTCTGACTTGGTCTTGTTCGTGTGTTACCAAACCGTCTATTATGAACAGTATGAGTTGCTTGATGAGATGATGGACTTTGGTTTCCCTCAATACACTGAAGCTAAGATTCTGAGTGAATTCATTAAGACGGATGCATATAGGATGGAAGTCGTACAGAGGCCTCCAATGGCTGTCACAAATGCAGTGTCATGGCGCAGCGAAGGCATTCGTTACAAGAAAAATGAAGTAGATCATTGTTCCTTCATTGCAGGTTCTGTTCATCACTATACATCAAATTGACCTTGTGTAAAGGAGTGGACATTTTCTTTCTTTTTTTGTCAGGTGTTCTTGGATGTTGTTGAAAGTGTAAATATTCTTGTCAACAGCAATGGGCAGATTATCCGTTCTGATGTTGTTGGGGCGTTGAAGATGAGAACATACTTGAGGTGAACTAATGTCTTACTTCTCTGATCTCCTTTAATTGTCTGCTCTGGGTTCTATTATTTTGAGATCATCATTCATAAGTTCACACTAATGTTGTTTTTGTTATTGTTTTCACTTTTTTTTTATAAAAATGTTACATGTAATTGATTTGTTTTTTTTTGGATACACCATTCTACCAAAGAACTGAACTATAAACTTCTGTTAATATGTTTAGATGAATGTTCTTTTAGTCCTTTGTTTTTCAATCCTAATTCTTTTATTTTATAGATTTAAAATATTTTATTGACTAATTTGCTTACTGTTCTTAGATGCTGAAAAGACTGTTAACGAAATATGTTCCCAGCTGAGCTTGATACAATCCCAGTTTTTCTATGATTTTCATACCTAATGCATGTTCTGTATGATTTTTTATCAAAGAGGATACATAGAGATAGTACACCTCTTCAGATGCAAAATAATCTACTAAGAGATGCAAGCATTGCATCCATAATTGAAGTTTAACTCAAGATTCTGCTATTTGAAGTTCATCTCTTATTGGATGTCAAGTTGTTGAATTTTGTCTTGCATAGAACGGCTAAATCGCTGATTAACTGTGTCAGACTTCATTGTTGGTTTTATTTCTTTATGTGAGTTTACATAAGTGACTTTACATTGATTACCCTTTGTTCAGTTGTCAAAATACTGTAATTTATATAAGGAGGGGGAAGGTATGACACGTGGGATGTGATCATTGTATTTTAGGTTGATAAACATGGAATTTCTTAAATATAGGATGTATATATCGAATTAACATGTGGCTCAAGTGAAGAACATGAAAAACAAATGTGGTTATTTAAGTGAAATTTCTGATTCTATATTCTTGTGTTTTTATGTTTTGGTTTCGGGTTTAGATCTCCCAAATTATAATCCCAGATTAATCATCTCCTGTTTCAGTTGTCAAAATAACTAGTTTGCACAAAAAAGGGAAGTAATGTCACGTGGTGAACTATCGTTCTATTTGAGTTGATAAACATGGAATTTTGTGAATATAGGCTATATGCATCTATTGTGTTGAATCAATATTCTTATTCTACAATCTTCTGTGTCTTTCCCCTGTGTGTTTAGGGTTTAACTTTGAATCTGGAAAATGAATAGTCTATTGATTGTGTACTGTATCCAGTTTTCTTAATTACACTAATGCATCTAAAAAAGAGAATCATTAGTGGTGTGTGGTCATTCAGACCAGGAACCCCCCTTTTAAAAATAAAAGTAGGGATCCAGTCATGACGGTTTATAATTTGATTGGTTACACAGTTTATAAGTTCATTTAAACCCAATTTACAAAATCAGTATAGAATTTTCATTAAAGTCTTCTTCAATTGGTTGGTTTATCTAAACTCTCCTTGATATGGAAATTGTACTTTTATAAAATTAGGTATTTGCAACAATAATATTCTCACTTAAATATGGCAGATGTGCTGTGAAAACTTTTATTGCTTTGAAAACCATTTAAATGGAATCATAACGTCGTAATTGTTATAGCAATTCCTAAGATGAAAAATGAAAGTAAGCTTTATCTTATTTCTGTGTCTTGACCAGTAGTTGGGTATTTGTGGCTCTTGGTTTATAACTCACTTTTCTCCATCTTTCTCTCTGGGCTTCTAGTCCTTTTTTTCTTATTTTTGCTCTTTCAAGGTAAGCAATACAGCACCTTTGTCTAGCTATCTCATTGCCTCGTAAGTGGCCTTATTGGCCTAAAAGTTACTGTATCAGCATATTTTTATTATCCCTATCTCCTGTAGCATTCCCCCTTTACTAGAAGGCTTTATTATCTTCTTTCAGATACCTTTGTCCTTTGGCCGAGGTGACACCAAATATTTATATTGATCATGTGTTTAGAAACATGTCAAATATCATAGGATGGTTTTTTGTTTTCTACTTGCCTCAGAATCCATTTTCAACATTGTCCTTTGAAATCATAATTTCAACTTTTTCTTGTATACAAATCTCTACTAGTTACATTCAAGATAAAAGTTTGGTGCTAGCTTCTCTGCCATATGTCACAATTGAAGCTCTTCAAGATATTCAACTTGATTGAATAGTTGTTTGAATGTGTGTTTTTAGTTGGTTTTCTTGTATGTATTTTGATTAACAAGTTTCAAAGTAACAGATCACACCATTTTTACAGTGGCATGCCTGAATGTAAACTTGGGCTGAATGACCGGGTACTTTTGGAAGCTCAAGGGAGGACAACCAAGGGAAAAGCTATAGATTTAGATGATATTAAGTTTCACCAGTAAGCGGTCTTGAAACCTTCTTTTTTCTATCCCTCTCTCTATTGCCGTTTTTCTTGAAAGAAAATTTGAGAGTATCATTGGACTGTTCTTCTGATTGTAGACACATTATTTGTCTGAGTACTGAGGCTTTTATACTATCATTTAAGGTGTGTGCGATTGGCACGTTTTGAGAATGACAGGACAATATCCTTCATACCACCTGATGGGTCTTTTGACCTAATGACATACAGACTCAGCACCCAGGTTATCATGGATTGTTTCTTTTACTTGGAAAGAGAATTGTGAAAGTTTAGGCTTCCCTGTATTATAGGTTATTTATTTTACCTGTATGCATGTTGTCCTGATCATTCAGGTAAAACCTCCAATCTGGGTGGAGGCTCAAGTTGAGAGGCACTCAAGAAGTCGCATAGAGATCACAATTAAGGCAAGAAGTCAGTTCAAGGAAAGAAGGTGCTGACTCACTGACCTTTGTGAATTATCAACTAGATGATCACACCTTCAATTCTGCATTTTACATATGAGAGTTCATCACGTTCATTTTTGAGAAATTTCGATTGCTATTTCCTTGCCATACAGCACTGCCACAAATGTGGAAATTGAGCTGCCTGTACCTTCAGATGCCACCAATCCCAACATTCGGACATCCATGGGTTCTGCTTCATATGCTCCAGAGAATGATGCATTGGTCTGGAAAGTAAAATCTTTTCCTGGTGGCAAGGTTTGACGCAATTTCTTTTTCTGGATAAATCTAGTAATGCCTCTAAATACTGTGAAGTTCGTGTACATGCTTTCATGACCGCACTTGTATTCTCCTCTGTACTTAGGAATACATGTGTAGAGCAGAATTTAGTCTTCCCAGTGTCACTGCAGAAGAGGCGACTCCAGAGAAAAAAGCCCCTATACGTGTGAAGTTTGAGATCCCATATTTCACCGTCTCTGGTATACAGGTACTTTTCTCCTTCCCAATAACTTAATTGGATATGTTAACTTATGGTTAATACATCATTGGCATCAATTGTTTAGGTTCGTTACCTTAAAATTATCGAGAAGAGTGGATACCAAGCTCTTCCTTGGGTGAGATACATCACAATGGCAGGAGAATATGAACTGAGGCTCGTCTAAGAACCCAAACTGCATGCTGTTTGGCACTTGTATTCAGGATTTCAAGCTTCTGTAAGGATTAAAAGCTTGTTCGAAATGACCAGTGTTCATTTTCTCTTCTTTTTTTTTTCAGAGAATGTATTGATAGCTTGATTACAATTATTCCCTATTTCCTTTCCCTTCATGTCAGTAAATAAAATGTTCTTGAAGTCGATGATCTCTCTTACAACATAATGTTGCAAGGAAAGTGATGTAAGTACTGTAAAATTTAAAATTGTGCATGAGTTGATCAAGATTGGTATATGTCGGATATCTGATTAATAAATATATATTGATGGCATCTGAAGCTGTAATGAAAAAATAATCTTTTATAATAGATTAGACTATTCTTTTAAAATTTTCTAGTAAAATTAATGAATATCTTTAATAATATATTTAAAGCGTCTCCTCGTGACTTTTGAAAAGTCAAAGTTGATATTAGTTCAGCATTTTTGCGGAGGACACATCTACCTGTTTTTAAGAGCGCTATTTAATTTTTGTTAGAAGACATCTAATTTTTAAAATATGAAAAGAAATAAAATTTTTAACTATTTTATTAAAAAAAATGATAATCCCAGTAGCCACATCGCTGGGGGTGATCGATCTGGTCCCACGAAAATTTTCCACCGACCACCAGAGTAAATCGGGAAGCACATACGACGGCCAATCCAGATGCCCAGCATCCTTTGATTGCGTTCTCCATTTGGAAGAAAATTCCTACAAATACGTCGTAGCTGAGGATCAAACTGCGGGTCCCTGAGTTACAATCCGGATGTCCTAATCTTCGACTAATTAAAGTAAGTCGCCAAAATATGATTATAACATTTACCAGAAACCATATGATTATACCGGACATAACAAGTACTATATTACAGGCTTGGTGACTAGTAGCATGGAGAGCTAAGCCCTTCTTCATTAAAACCCCAATACTAAAAACAGGTTGGATCTAAAAAACTCTGATTTTCGTTGACAAACTTAAACTTGCTCCCGCTTGGTCACGGCTCCAGTCCTCTACGAATCTTCCACAGCTTCACATCCTTTGGAAGATATCATATTAAATGAGGCCCTTCAGCTTCTCTGCTTCAGGTTTTAGGTTGTTGAACCTCGTCGAACTTGGTATCCTCCACTTCCAGTTCCCCAACTGCAAAAGAATGGTGCAAGATCTCATATTAAAAGAAACAAAGTGATGCAGTCCATAGTAACTTGTACATGCACTGAATCTTCCAAATGGTTGGATAGGAATAATTTCAGAAAGAAGCTTTGGTGACTATGTCCACAATAAAGAACCGAATGAGAACCCGATTAACCTGTGTTGCAGGTGTATTCATCCTAGCATTACTTCCGAGACAAAGGATGTCTTGCATCACTATGACAGAAGTCAGTGCTACTGAAGAGAGAGCACATTGAATCATAGCCCATGATATATTAGTGCCATCAGCCAATGAAAGATACTTCCTCACCTGCATAATCAGCAATCAAGACATCAACAAATAAAGAAACTTAGGAAGGAGTCATGACCAATATTTCATCTAGAAAAATAATGCAAGTACTCACAGTATCCTTCTCCGCCTCACCTATGGCCTCCCACCATCCTACGATCTGAAACATGCAAAGAATCAAGTAAGACTAAGGCCTGGAGTTTGCAGCATAGCTTGATATCAAGATTTATTATTTTATATCAAGGTAAACTACAAATTTCTTAAATGTTCTATTCTTAGCTTTGATAGATAGTCAAAGAAGAGTAGAACAAACGAGCCTCACTGTATCATTATCATGTGTGCCTGTATATACAACTTGTTGCTTTTCATGGTTATGAGGCAGGTGGGGGTTATCTGCATTACTTCCAAAGGCTAGAAAAGCAATCAAACCAATAAAAATAGTAACTACTTCGCTAATGTCAAGATATAGAGCATCATGATCACAAAATGGTTAACTTATTGTATACCAAACTGGAGAACCGCCATGCCAGGAGCACCGATATCCTTCCTTAGCTGAACCACATCTTGTGTTATTACCCCCTAAAAGAAGAAAATAAAAAATATTATGGCTAAGTTACAAAAAATTAATAATAAAAAACATCTTGAAATCACATGAGGTACTCAGACAAATGGCATATAGGGCAGTCTCCAAGAAAACCACAATTGATGAAGCATACCAAGTCCTCTGCAATTATTTCAATGTTCCCAACAGCTTTAAAGACAGCATCAAAGAAAGCTTTCCCTGGTCCAGCCTATAATGGAAATCAAGCAACAAAGATATAACTTGTGTTCTAGCATGCAATTGTATGATCAATTCAAATGATGCTTACTTTCCAGCTTGCAAACATTGCGATGCTAGATTCTGCACATTTACAAATTAGACAAACAAACATCAGCTAGTAAATCAACCAAATTTATGCTTAGCAATTCATTTTTCTTGATATGATACACAACAGCCACAAGTTAAGTGGATTCACTGGCAGGGACGGCCCAAAAGCCAGCTAACCCTCGAAAGTGGTCTATCCGAAATTCATCATAAAGGTCAAGAGCACGCTTGATTCTCTGTATCCACCAAGCAAAACCATTCTCCTCCATAGGCCTCCAGTCATACAAAGGACTGGCAGTGAAAGACAACCAAGATAATAAATGGATACTCTACACTAGTTGATAATTAATGACATCAGAGTTTCTTTCAAAAGAGAAAAATAAATGAATAAATAAACAAACAAAAGCCTTCCCAGAAGGCCACTAAATTGGTTATAAAATGTTGAACAACCAATTCTCAAAACATGAAGTTAACTACGATAGTTGAGTGAATATGAATGAGGTTTAACCCATGCACACTTAACCAAAATTGAAATAGTAAAAAATATAAATATAAATAGATAAATAAACCTTGGATTGCTACCTGAAGATAGTGATATGTACAAACAGAGAAGTAAAAGAAACAATGTAATAGGAACTATCCAAAATGTCAAAGTACTGGAAATCAGAAAAAAAAGGATTGTCATTATCTCTAGAACTGTCAAAACAATGTTACAATCATATAGCAAAGAGTTAGCATTGTGAATAACCAAAAAAAAAACAAACCTCATTTGGTAAGCTTAAAGAAGGCCTGCAATGTTCAAGACTTTTAGGAGCATGACCATAAGAATTCAAGATCATGAAACGAGCAGAGTTAGAAAGGGGATAAAAGAAAGAAGAGAAGTTATAGATTTATAAACAAAACTCAGCTATGCAAGGTTTGAACTGTTGTTCCAAGTCATGGTTCTAGCCAACTCAAGATTTGCCTAAACTTTTTTGATGCATCTCTGTAGAAAGCTTCAATACCTTTTCTTCTTCTTCACTACTACTTGCAGTGTAAAATTAGGAAGGGAATTGGCCTGTTGACCACTTAATTGGATGATCATTGGCCACCCTACCTTTGCATAATTTGATCACCTGAGGTGCTTGATAAAGCTGTAAAGATCTCATGCCCTTTGACTAATGTAACTCAACTAATTGATGTCGATGTGCTTTGGCTTTCGAATCCTCCAGCAATATCCCCAGCTAGCACCATTCACAAGAGTGATCGTACCATTAATTAGCAAGCTAAGGCACACTGGCATCAACTGAGATAATCCCCCACTCAGTTTTGCCTCATTGTTTTCTTTCTCTTTCTGAAACAATGAATGATTTTCTATTGAGAAAGAAGAACCATATCTTTTAGGTTTGTTGCCCTTTGCCAATGGATTGTCGCCCCCACAAGCTTATGGTCATGGCCATATGAAAGTTGGCTACCACTACAAGTGCTTGGGGACGAAGGAAATCTTAGGCAATCAACCTCTTATCGTTTTCGAAACGCGGAATAACCGATGATCTTAACCAATTCTAATGCCGGAAGTTAACAAATCGGAACGACTCTAGGAGGAGATGGTGGAGTATTCTTGTTGAACATGAATTATAGCTAGAAAATGTTAAATTTCTTACAATTAACTACAATCCAAAAAGATTAGCTAGATAAAAACTTGAAATGATTGTTGAGCAACTAATTATAATATAGATCTAAAGGATCAAACATCCAATCATTTCGTTTATTATCGTTCGATTAATTAAATCAAACAAAAAGAAATAGTTTGAGCATGTATGACTTGACCTATCTAGTGGTCCTAAGCCAGTGCATATATATAAAGCAAGTCCTCATGAGTGACACAATACCTACAACTTGTCTCATTGCGCTTGATATAATTTGAAGGGCTTAAACAAGGCCACACCAATTAAAATACTTGTCTCCTTGTGTGTGCTTAGAATTATTCGATCGACCCGTAACTCAATTGAGGGCCGTGTGGACGGGAGAGGAAGAAGATTAGGACTAAGACAGATGGCCTCCGCGACGGCATTGACAACAAGTGAGGCTCCATCTCACCTTCCGGTGGCTGAAAGGGGACCCTTTCCATTGCCGAAATCGACTTGAAAACTAAGTGCAATGATATGTAATCGCGATCCATTTAGGCGTTAATGATCCACGTGTTGGCACATGGTGCCCTCTGTTCATGGGGTCCACGATATGTAATCTGTCTTAGATATTCCCTCCCTTCCTTCCTTCCTTCCTTCCTTCCTTCCTCCCATCGTCCAAGAGCCATGAGCTCCTCTTTGTGACCTCAGTTATACGAGTTGAACTTTAATTGGCTTGTGGGGCCTATTTGCTTGCATAAGGAATTGAGAGGACGAATTGTCTTAATTTGTTATTATTTACTCAAATATATAGATATTTAAAAAGGATGGAAAAGTAAGTGGGCGAGAGATTCCTCTAATTTATCATTTTGATTTTGTCTAAATTGGATGGAAACTAGGGGCCCTATTTATTTAAAGGAATAAAAATTGAATAAAAAAGACAGGTACATGAAGTTCCTATCAATGCGGATTTTGAGGAAGAGCCTGCCTTAGTCATATTCTCTTTTATAAGAGGTTATTTCTGTTAGAACTGATGGAATCAAAATACCTCCATAATGGTATGATATTGTTCACTTTGGACCTAAACCCTCATGCCTTTGTTCTTGGGCTCTCCCCAAAAGGTCTTATACCAATGAAGATCTCATGGCTTTGTTCTTGGGCTCTCCCCAAAAGGTCTTATACCAATGAAGATACTTTCCATCCTTTTAACCCACTTTCCATCCTTTTAACCCCATGATATTTTTCATGTACTTTAGATGTGGGACCCCTCGGTCCACCCGACCTACTAGGACTTCCCACTTAGTTGCAATTAGGACTTTTTACCCCTCGGTCCACCCGACCTATTAGGACTTTTCATCTGGTCTCTGGTCCTCTTGATTCAGACACGGGAGCACTCACTTCCTTTGTTTAAGGTTCAAACCACATGGTTAGATCTGGATCATGACTCATCCGGCGGTTAGTCCGGTGAAGAGCGACTTCGCTCTGATACCACTTGTTAGTACCGATGGAATCAAAATATCTCCACAATGGTATGATATTGTCCACTTTGGGCCTAAGCCCTCATGGCTTTATTCTTGGGCTCTCCCCAAAAGACATCATACCAATGGAGATACTTTTCATCCTTTTAACCCCATGATCTTTTCCATGTATTTTAGATGTGGGACTATATTTACACCCTTGCAACCCAACAATTTCTACGATTTAAATTCATAAATTTCAAGTCACACGACATCAATTTTCCTTTTACATCAGGACTCTCCTTCAATAAATATTCTAATGGATGAAAAACTAGATCTAATATCTACCACTTTGGCTTACCCAATTCATCAAGTTAAGCCAACTTGATTAGTTTATTCAGCTCGATTGGCTTGCCTAAATTGACCTACACATTTGGCTCGCCTGACTCATTTGGCTAGTTTAGCTTATTTAAATTGTTTTTCCTTTGGCCGATCAACCTAACCAACAGAGATCAGAGATCGATACTTGCAATTTCAATCTTGGGACTCAATGATGAGATTCAATGTTTGTGAATGTGACATTAACAAGTGTTTCAAAATCATATCACATTATTCACAAGGAGTTATAGTTATATATAATTTTACAAGAAGTCAAGCTCTAATGTTGAACTCATGCACATCGATCCAAATGGGCCAAATAGTTTATTGGGAGCAATGAGACAACTGAGTCAACCAAGTTAGACGAACGAGGAGGACAAATTGGGCAATCTAGTTCAAATTGAGCAAAGTTATCAAGTTGAGTGTGCCCATTGAACCAACTGAATGGACGAATTGTGTGGGTCAGATGAGTTAGGCTATTAGATTGAATCGGGCAAGGTGGGGGGGGGGGGGGGGGGGGGGGGGGGGGGCACGGCAAGCACACACGAGTTAGGTTGATCAACTTGAGCAAGTCAATTAGGTAGAACAAGCTAGAAGGACTAAGTGAGATAGGTTAGTTGGTTGGTCTAAAAGAGCCCGGGATGAGAATGTTAGTTATGATAGGTGGTCAAATGAACTTGACAAAATAGGAGTTGAAGAAGTTCAAGCATATATACAAATAATTTATTCCTTTATTTTTTTCATTTTTTAATCCGTTGGAGTAAATGTTATATAATAAATGAGTAGCAATTGAAATTCAATTTCAACAATAAAAAAAATCAAGGGAAATAGCAAAAGCTTAAGATATTAGATGAGGATATATATCATCAATATTAATAATTAGTGTTGAAATAAAGAGAAATTTTCATAATGTTGTGTCATTTTTGTTTGTCCATTGGAATAATATGATTCATTATATTTTGTCAATGAGGAGTAACTCTAATATAAAATAAAATTAAAAAATATGTTCAAATTAGTTGGTAGAAATATATATTTAAAAGTGACTAATAAATACTATATATATATATATATATAAAGAGTTTAAAAATAAACTAGAAGGTACGACTGAGACAAATAAAAACTAATATAATAATAAATAAATAAATTGCTTGGAAAAAATGTTTAGTCACACTCAAATACTACTTGAAATAGGTGTTAACATTGTTTTGTAAAATTTTGATATCAATGATTGTATTACATGAGTCGTTTCCCATGTATCGCTTTGCACTAAATAAAGTTCATAAATTCATACAAATACTTATCAAGAGTGAGAGTAGAAGCGTGGTTAAGATTTAAAATTATCTGAGATTAATCATCGACTACCTAGATTGACTATCTGAAAAATTTAAAGAATATCAAATTTATCTCTATTTATAATTTGAGAAACTCAATAGTGGGGCTGGAGCTCACCTAGCCAAGGGTGGCTCCGCCCCTGAGCGAGAGACTAAGTCGATACAAATTAGAAAAAAAAATTAATTCTAAATAAGAGATAAAAAAACTCTTAAATCCATGGTGAAAGGATTAACACGTTTAATTAATATTAGAATGGACAAATATAATTGAAGATCTCCCATATATATATAAAAAAAAGAGAGTAAGGACAATGATATAAAAGAGGGGATTGAATTAGAAGAATGCAACAAGGGTGGTGGTAGTGCCCTATCAACCCCTAAACTAGGAAAGGGATATCCCTTTAGCTTTACCATATTTAATGCCTTTTTCTCAATCCCATTAGTATGTTCATCATGCCATGTTAATGTCAATCAATATATGAGGACTTTTATGGTGCTCATGAATTTCATAATTTCCTCTTTCAAAACTTTAATTGTTTTAAATAATAATATTAAAGATTAATTAGAGCATAATTAATCAAGTCCTCTCCTCCTCCTCCCCCTCCTCCTCCTCCTCCTCTATTTTGCACTTATAATTTCTTCCTCTTTAATTCTCTCTCTAATTACTCGATCGCCGTTAAGTTTTTACGTGGGTTCGCAAGGAGGCCGTGAAATGGCCCACGCCGTCGGAGCCGGGGGGTCCAACGGCCACGGCGGCGGCGGCGGGGGGGGGAACGGGAGGGGGAGGGCGGGCGGCGCGGTTGCCGCGGTGGACGAGGCAGGAGATACTGGTGCTGATACAGGGGAAGAGGGTGGTGGAGAGCCGCGGGAGGGTGCGCGGGCGTGGGGGCGGTGGGGTAGGAGGTGGCGAGAAGGAGGGGACGACGGAGATGGCAGTGGCGGCGGCGCCGGTGGAGCCCAAGTGGGCGTCTGTGTCGTCGTACTGCTGGCGGCACGGCGTGAACCGGGGGGCGGTGCAGTGCCGGAAGCGGTGGAGCAACCTCGCCGGGGACTTCAAGAAGATAAAGGAGTGGGAGGCGAAGGGGAAGGAGTCGTTCTGGACGATGAGGAACGATCTCAGGAGGGAACGGAGGCTGCCGGGGTTCTTTGACCGGGAAGTATACGACATCCTCGACGGGGCCGCCTTGCCTGAACCGGAATCAGAGACCCACGCAGAACAGGACGACGGGAAGAAGAAAGAGGTCCGTCGGACTGCTGCTGCGGCGGCGGTCGACGAGGAAGAGGCCGTATTCGACACCGGGCGTACCGCGGCCGAAGACGGATTGTTCTCGGACTTCGAGGAAGAGGAAGAGGAAGACGACGACCCGGCGCCGCCACCGCAACCCGTGGCGGCAGTGCCAATCTCAGGTAAATGGATTTCGAATCCTTCTTCACAATTCTCTAGCTTCTGCAGTATCACAATCAATTAATCATCTAATTAGAACAACAACAACAATCATCGATCTTGTGCAGAAAAGCAGTTGGAATCAACTGAAGAAGGGAGGTCTGAATCTGATCGAGGTAAATTACAGCACTAACAATATAATCCTGCTGGTTAATTATTTGCAACATATGAATTGCTAAAATTTGACAGAAATTAAGAACCCTTACAGAATTCACAACCAATTATGAACTAACTACTCATCTTCTGGCTCATTTTAGATTGCATTATTAACTAGATTTTACCACAGGTAGCTAGCTAGTGTTGTGTGAGTGTGTTCTTATTACAGTTTTCTGCTTATCGATCGAAGAGCAAGTAGTGGTGTATATATATATATATATATATATATATATATATATATATATAGATATATTATTGGAGTTGGTACAAATGATTGTGCATTAATTCATCGTGTTGGTGGGCGTGAATATAATAGAGTATGTATCGTCCTTCACGTGCGTCAGTCACCAACAGAAGAGATGCAGACAGATGGAGCTTGCAAATTTAGAAGCCATATTTAGTTCTAGCCTATACCCACCCAGTTGCATAAGACTAGATTATTATTATTGTATTTGATCTAGCCGATGCTTCTCGAGTTGGCATGATTGGAGCCGGAGAGGTGCCCTCGACCTTATTTGTTATAATATATTATATATATATATATATATACTTGATCTAGAATGTCAAGATCTGATCTTGATTGGAGATGACACATCGGACAGGAGTAATGATTCATAGCATGAAGAATGTCAGCATGAATGCAGCATGATACTCACATTGACAGTGGGTCCCACTGCATGTTAATGGGATCCACCATATGCAGTTGTGAGTGTCATGCTGTATTCATGCTGACATTCTTCATGCTATGAATCATTACTCCATCGGACAGAAGGCTTGACTCTAACTAGCTTGGTCCCACACTTGGGCTCCACGATCGAATTCTACTCTCACGCTTTCTACCCTGACAAGGTGGTCGGGCCCTGACTCGACAACCACCTCAACTCTGACTCTTCGACTCGGCAACTAGCTCAAATCCGACTCGGCAACCAGCTCGATTCGAAACACAATATCCGACTACTCCACTCGAGTTCAACACTCAGCTCCGAGTTTGGACCTCCTGACCAAGTCTCTACTCGGCCCCGAGCTCCATCTCGGATCGCGTCTCAGCTCCCAGGCTCGGGCAACTTCGGCCTGGACTCTCTTTGCTGCCTAAGCTCCACTTGCCCAATGCGTTGCTCAATATTCAATCAGTTCGGTCCCTCTGAGTCTGACTCCTGACACTCTGCCATTTAGCTTGTCAGACCATTACTAGAAGGGCACGTGCTATGATATGATATTTGGGATAGCTCACTTGCCTCATTAATGCACCAGGATTTATGATGACATAGGTTGATACCACATCAAGCGTGGGTGATAGGACCCTTCACTACAACGACGGCGGTGATGGGATATTCTCCTTACCAGGAATGGGATATCTCCTCTAACAAAATCTTCGCTGATGGGATATTCTCTTTAATTAAGATAGGACATATCTTTCTCTTTCGTAACTCTATATAACGACCCTGCCTCTCACGGGTGAAGATACGCGCACACACAACCAAGAACATCCTTACTTCCTCATTTTCGCAATTTTCCTCTCTTACTGCAGCTTGACTTGAGCATCGGAGTAACTGAGCCAAGGCATCCCTGGCCTCCGTTCTCACTCTCGTCCTTCTCCTTACATATTAGTGCCCAGTGGCACGTCCGAACGCCGACGTCCTCCTCAGCTGGTCGTGAGTACTGCTTTGATGAGTCAACATACCAACCAGGTGTCCGGTGACTCACCTGGAGATGATCTCAAGCAGGAATTATATATATATATATATATAGAAATGCTATTATGAGTGCCGGCTTCCTACGCGTCCGTGCGCGCCGACCGCCGACCTCCACGCGCTTTTGCCGTCCGTTCATCGCTGTCCGACCACCAATGACCGTCGGACCGGACCCGTTGGAACCGCGACTCGCCGACGCACATTTCGACATCGGATTTCGACCGGATTGGGCCGGAATCCGACCGGAATTCTGGCCGAAACAAGGGCAACAGTGCCTAGCGCCACTGTCGGCTGGAATTCGGCCGGATTCCGACCGAATCGGGGCCGGAATCCGGCCACCGCCGGACCGCCTGCGAGTTGCGGTTCCAACGGGCCCGGTCCGGCGGTGGTCGGACGGCGATGAACGGGCGGCGGGAAGCGGCGAAGGTCCGAGAAAAAACACTGTGCAATCGGACGGCTCGGATCGGGCGATCGGACGGACGGACGACTCGGATGGAGGCGCTCACGGGGCGCGCGCAAGAAGCTGTCGCCCAGGATAGCAAAATTCTATATATATATATATATATATATATATAATTTAAAATTTTAAAACAAAGAAAAAGAAAAATTAAAGTTTATAAATGATCTAAAAGTGTAAAATTGAAATTTGTTGGATCTCTCTTCTATTTTGGGAAGAGGGTTTAGCTTAGCCTATATATGGCCATGTGGTATATCTCTTCTATTGTTCGTGATGTGTCATAAATTCATTGTCGCGCTGGATGCTAAAGTGAATATTTTGGTTGGGAATGAAGATCGATCGCCTTGCATGCAAGGAAACACATCAGAGGGCGCTGAGAAGTTATCCAGTAAAACCCATTTAAAAAATGATAATCCCAGTAGCCACATCTTTGGAGGTGGTCGGCCGGTCCCACGGAAGTTTCCCACCGACCACCAGGGTAAATCAGGAAGCACATACGCAATAAAACCCATTTAATTTGATGCTTAAGTTACTTTAATGTTGTAGTGGTCCATAAAATAACAATAGAGAAAGGAAGCAAGATTACGTTTCAAATACTCATACTTAAGCCCAGGGTTGTTGGACCCTAGCTAGGAATTATGGATTGCAAGAGCATTGTTTATGAAAACAAGTTGCCTGCCAATGCTTGTGGAGATACAATTTTACATGTGACAATGCTTGTTTGCATTAGGCCATCTAGTTGTTAAAAATTTCCCTTGCTTTGATAGCTTTTCTAAAGAAAACCAAATATTTCACTTAAGAATTTTTGGACATATGCGGTTTGTGTGCCGATTAATTGCTCCCACGCAATGGACTAATATGGATCCTCAAAGGAGATTGAGAATATATGTTAGAAATTTCCGTTGAGCTCTCTTGATAGTCGATGTGTGCCAATGCAATCGTGTAGTAAGTGATTGGGTTCAATTAAGATTTTGATATGTTAGATAAAGTGTTTAAATAGGTTTACACGTGTGCATCTGATGTGTGTTAAGTTGTGTAAGGACTTAGCAAGATGCACAAGAAGCTTGTGGAGTTTGTGACTGTATGAGGTTGAGTTGTGGATGATGACTTAGTATAGCCAAGTTGGTATGCTTAATAGTTTAGAGGTCCATTGGAGTTGTAAAAAGGATATATGAGCATCCAAGTAATCGTAGGAAGAGAAACATTGAATGTGATTATAGAAATTCATGGAGCTTGACTTGGCGTGACCAATTTGGTTAGCTTGAGGTCTGTTGGAGATTAACGAATGATGGTATGGGAGAGATCATATAACAAGGAACATCGGGGTGGTAGCATTAACTACAACCAAAAGGAGGTGAACTATACAGTGTATGCAAAGAGTGAAAGATGACATGTGGAATGAGCTAAAAGTTTGATACATTCGAGAGACCTAAGAAGTGACATGAGATGGGTTTAATGGTCAAACTATAAAGGTAAACTCTTAAATGAGTTGTGGGAGCTAAGTAACTTGTACTTTGAGTCCAAGGTAGCTCTTGATTTAGGTGAGGACTCTATCATTAGATTAGTCAAAGTCAATGATCTAGTTGTTTCCAATCAATTAGTGATATGAGCCAATTAAAGAGTTAACTTAGGCTTGATAGCTTTGAACATAATTTTTTTGTTTGGAACTCAATCAACTAAGCAATTGACTAGATGACTTGAGTAGATTGGTAGTCGACTAAATCCTAATAAGAGTTAGAAAGAAGATTATTAAATAGGTAGAGGAAAACTACAATCATCAAATAATAGATGGGTAAAGTTAGGCAATCGATTGAGTTTGGAACCCAGTCAACTAAGCAGTTGACTATATGATGAGACTTGGTAGTCGGCTAAATCCTAACAAGAGCTAGAAAGAAGGTTATTGAATAGGTAGAGGAACTACAATCAGTTAACTCATGTAGCTATTTGCTTAGAGAGCAATCAACTACAAGCATAGTTGACTTAGATATTTGTTGTCAGACTAAAAATTATAGCAATTACCAAAACACTCGGCTTAAAATTTAATCAATTGATTGATCAACAACAAAATAAAAAAGTGAAGCCAAGACAATTTGGAGGAAATATAAAGGGAGCTTATGGAAAGCTTGCAAAGGTTGATGAATAAATGCTTATTTTTTAATCTCTTATATTCTCTTGTTGTATTCATAGCCTTAGTTTTCAAAGCTTTTACATGTTCTCATTCTTATAAGAAGGCTGCTTTAAGAAGTTTTTCCACTTATAGAAGGATCTAAGAAGAAGAAAGATAGTGGACATTTAAGAGTGAGTCACTAAAGAGTTATTAGTTGTGGAGTAGGAATTGAATGTTTTGAACCATATAAATTTTGTTTGTTAGCATTGACTTATATATATATTTATTATTTTCATTGTGTTTAACATTTTTTTTTAGCTTGCTTAAGTATTAGTGAATCAAGTAATGATTTTCTTTAGGGGATATAGAGCATTGGAAAAGTTGGGGAAAATCACATAGAATAATCAATTTGTGCACCACTTGAAGTTCAACAAATAATTCATTTACGAATAGATTACAAATCAATTGCTAAATGTATTTTCTAATTTTGAAAGAATAACTAAATCACACATGTATGTTGAAAATGCTCATGATGGTGTCATTTTAAACCCATTTGGGCTCCTCCCCTTCCTTTGTCTTCGGAGCAGAGATTTCAATCATCCTCCGATGTGCTCCGGGTGGCTTGTGAGTTACACCACATCAGGGGGGGGGGGGGGGGGGGGGGGGGGGGGGGGGGGGGCGACGTTGCTAGCGCAACTCCTTCGACAGTCAAGTTAGCACTGGGCTGAAAGATGAAACTTATAGAAATGTGAGAGAAAAAGAAATGCTCAAGAAAGAGATTGTTAGTAGAGAAGAGTTGCCTCCGTGTGCTATAAGAAAAATCATCCTACTTTCATTTACCTCCATCGGTCCTTATATAGTCGATGGAATTAAATCTCCTTGTGGGCTATTACACGAGCAAGATGGCACCCGCAGGCTGACTGCATGAAGAGTGGTAGGACACTAGGGGTGACAACTATTGGATTGTACCTCTAACACTGTCGGACAGTTGGCTAGGTGTCACCTTCCGTGCTAGTTGTAGGAGGTTACCGGGTCGTTGGCCAGGTGTGCACGAGTTGTCGGAGGTTGAGGTTGAGTTGTAGGCTACCAATGATAGTCAATTGGGTTTCCCGAGCCTGAATGAGAAATCGTTAGATGAATGTCGAGTGCTCGGCAGTGTAAACTCCAAGTGGCCTTCTCGAGTCTGAAAGGGACAAAGCTGGATGAACGCTGAGTGCTGGGGAACGCAGATCCTGAGTGGCCTTTCTGAGTCCAAATGAGTTGTTGCTACACAAACATCGAGTGCTCGAGAAAGGAGACTGGTAAGTCGAAAGTGCTCGAGAAAGGAGACTAACGAGACAAAAGTGCTCAAGAAAGGAAACTAACAGGTCGAGAAGTAAGATTAAATGCTCAAGAGTAACTCTGGATACCATCAGTGTACCTATTAGAATTGATATCTCATTAAGGAGTTTTAGAAACTTTGGAGATTAAATCACATAGTGGAAGAAAATCAATTCAAAGAATAAATATCCAAGAATGAAAGAGTAGCAAATAATATAGGTGTTCCTTGGAAGATATCCATAAATTAATTTCAAAAAAAATTGAAAATAAACTTTCCAAAAGAACATGGGCGGAGCCAATGTAGGCCCAGTGTAGGTAGCTGTCCACACTGGGATTTAGTTCAAATACAAAAATATTAATTAGTTTCAATTTAAGAAGTTGGTAGTAATTCTTTCACCACACGACTGGTGGGCCCAGATAAAAAAAATAATTTTGTTTTCAAAAGCTAGGGGTGACATAGGAGAGTAGGTATATGCCATCAAGAGAGACCGTGATGGAAAGATATTCGAGCATACATTTGATTTTAATTATGAACTCTGGAGGTCACTTCCACCTATTCTTGTTGATTATTCTGAAGCTCTTGGTTTTGGTTGTGCTGTTTTTGATGGCTACTGCTTCTACCTATTCGATGGTAAAGAACTATCAAAGGGATCAATGGGCCGTGTAGTCTTCTATAATGCAAGGGCATACAAATTGGCACAGAACTCCAAACATGCTTCGGAAATATTATTTCTAGTTCTCTTGAATAAAAAATTGAGATATTTTAATTTATTAGAGTCAATACTTTCATTTGATTTTATATTTAATCTGCACTTGATGAAATATATTAGGGATTTTAAGTGAAATATCGATGATATTACAAAAGAAAAATAAGATATTATGAATGCAATGGATTTGATATAGTACGCAAACACCAACTCCAAAGTATGAGAGATGTTGGTTGAGATTCATTTTTAGAAAAAGTTTAATATTTTTTTAGCAATATTATATTGATGTTCTTAAAATGGATAATATATTCATGTGTTATTGTATATGTAGAAAAAAATATATTTCTAACCGTTAATAATGAAATTATTGTATAAAAATTTTAAAATATTAAACATTCAAAAAGAACCATTATAAAGTAACTATTTTATAATACTTTATAATTATAAGATTTTATATATTTATTTTATTTTATTAATTATATTATAATTGTTATCTATACTGAATTAAAATCTTAGTTCTGCCCTGTTAAAGAAGCACAAGTACATAAAACACGTGATGGAAAAAAGTTACAAATTTAGGTGAATTATGTGTCATAGGGAAAAAAGGATAAAAAAGAAATAATTATGGATGAGATTTTTGTATTTAATGTGACCGTTGATATATTAAAAGAAAATAAGGATTTTAAACATATGATCATCGAAGAATTAATGTTAATACAGAAATTGATTGTATAAAACGAAAGATTTTATACAATGCTACAAATGAGTATTTGTAAGAATACACAAAGAAAAAAAAAAGAGATTGTGAGATATAAAACAAGATTGGTAACATAAGATTTTTCCAAGAAGAGCTAATATTGACTACTAATTATATTTTTATTTACTTATTATACTTGTTGCACATGAAAATTTTCATATGCTCTTAAGTTGCCATGTAATTTACATTCACAAGATATGCTTTATATTAAGTTATAGTAGTAATTCATTTCTCTTCCCTATGGGCATAGCGCAAGTGGTAAGGTATGAACGACACAAACAGAAACATTTGATGTCAATTCCCTAAGGATATTTGTCCAACATGATTGATTTTTAGAAAGTCTGACTACAAGTGTCAGGTCACTTTGCGTTCCTCAAATTTATCTTGATGGTTGATAAAAAATTTCTATGAAATCAAATTGGTCACCTTCAAAATTAATCAATAGTAGCAATTCACAAAGCAAGTTGTGTGTGGTCAAGATCAACCACCCATTATATGCAAATAATAGATTAACTTTCAAAGTTATTAGTTACTTTTGGATTCTCATATATATATACTTTTATTCTCTAGTCGTGTGTAATGATATCGTCAACTCCTTGTTTACTTGTGTGGCCTTGTAGAGCCTGACTGATACATACATCCATGTGAGTTATGCATGCAGCAACGGCAAAAGGTAAAGAAGAAGGCGACGATATCCCTGAGAAAGGCTCCCCTTCGCACCAAGGACTGAAGCGGAGACGGCCGTCAGCAGAAGCAGCAGCAGCCAAAGACTACAGCGACCTGCAGAGCCGCCGACTGATTGACGTCCTGGAAAGGAACAGCCGAATGCTGACAGCCCAGTTAGAAGCACAGCACCTCAACTGCCAATTGGACAGAGACCAGAGGAAAGACCAAGCCAACGGCTTGCTCAATGTTCTAGGCAAGCTCGCAGATGCTCTCGGAAAAATAGCTGACAAACTATAGAAATATAAATATATATATATAGCTTTGTACATATTCCACGCACGCAGTTGGATTGGTGGATAGTGTTTACTGGTGTACCTCTACTGAGAAGAATTAAGCATCTCAATTGGCTATTACAATCTCAAGTTCTCTTCTTTTTCTTTTTCCTTTTTCTTTCCTAGTGATAGGTTTTCAATAGGGTAACAGTGAGACATCATCTTATGTCAGACTGATTTAGTAGTGGTATTGGATTGAGCTTAAGTAATAGTTGTAGAGCAAGAATGGAGGGTTAAACAGCTACACTTATACTGTGGTGCCTTCAGAGGTACTCTTAACTTCAGAACACAAATAGCTAACTATGTTGGTGCTAGTTATTGTAGTTGTTTATTTCTTCTATCCTAATTGAGCTTTCCATAGTTTGTATATAGGTTTTATAGTCGAAACTACAATAAATGTAGTCGGGAGTAGCTCTTATCAACATATAGGTTTAAGCAGTATGCGCAGAAGAAGGCAAGTTTAAATGTAGTCGTAATTTTTCAATGTACCTCCTCACAGAAGTTGGCTAGCTTTTATGCAGGAGGGAAGTTGGCTAGCTAGAGGAGATCAGGCCGAGAGGAATTTAACTAGCTAGGTTGAATTGAGCTTTTGGTTCAATTCAACCAAGCCACTTGGAGCCGGATCCATGTTGATAGAAAGTTTGGTGGAGTTTAGCCATAACTTAATTTCTTGGTGGATCGAGCTGTCTTGTAAAGCTTTGAGTTAAACATCAAGTGGAGATTGATAATATCATTTTGATGTGGTTACAAGAGTTTAAAGTCAAATTCAAAGTTTTTATACTCACGTATGTGTGTCAAGTATGCAGGTGCGTGTTGATGCCTAGACTTGGAATCTAATGATCATTTCATAATTCCACAATATATTTAAAAAGTGTGCAGTGATAAAATCCATAAGTACCCTTCTCAAGAAGTTCGAAATTCCATCCGAGGATAGGTTTCCACAATGAAAATCCCCAATTGAGTCAGTTATATGCCTTCTTTAGATAATCTTGATGAGCATTGATCCCTTTTTATCTTTGAGATGCTTGAAGGAATGAACAACCTCTTGTACAATAATCACATATTATCCTAATATAAATAAATTAGCAAGGAGTAGTGAGATTAGGACACTGAAGAGTGATTTTAAACAAAGCATAATAATTTTAGAGTTATACTTCCTATTAAAGTTTCTCCATGAAATACCTTTGTGATGAAGTTCCCTACCTCATGATTGATAATTTTCTATTTTTTTAAAGTAGAAACCTATTGAAAACCATTTGGTTTGTGTCTTATGAGGGTAGATCCGACCACAGTTCGGAACCACTGGTTCCAAGAATATCAACCCAACCCTTTAACCTTAATCATCCAATGTGATTATGGTTCACGGTTCAAAATTATCAATTACGGTTTGATTCAAGGTTTGTGGCAGTTCGAGATTATTATTATTTTTATTTAACAAATATTTATAAAATTATAAAATTTATTACAAATATATAAAAAAGATTTGCACTTGTTTAAGTTGCTTACATATCCCCTTAAAATATAGGGTTCGAATCAAAGCTCACATAGTTCGTTTACCTTTTTATTTTTGTTATATATTACTTTAGGAAGTGACACTCTTACTTATTTCTGTTTTTTATTCCCATAGTGTTAGTTCTTGAGAGATATTGTGACGGTATGTGTTTCATTAAAAATTCGATATGCTAATAAATATTTTTTAATTATTGAGGAGTTATCGACTCAATAATATATCACACCCATATATGAATGAATTTTTCAATGGTCACTGCAAATATCATAACATAAATTTGTTTTATTATTTAATTTACTAAATTCTTTAATTAAATGTTTTTCCCTTGCCTTACTATTTTTTTTATTATACTAGTAAGTATGGTTTAGGGAGCACGTTTAGTAGATGGGTTAAGTGATTTTTTGATAAAAATTTTAAAATATGCATTTAGACTCAAAACTAAAACAAATATGTTCTATACAAACAATTAGATGATGATTCACTTAAATAAACTTGAATTGGTATCTCCATTTATTGATGAAAATTTGGATAATTGTGTTTGAGAACGTTTGATTCTAAATTCCATTGGGTGCTTTGTTTTGACATGTCTCTTCAATGACCCATAACAATGCACCCGATTGAAATTTATAAGACGCTTTGTAATACTTATATTTTGCATGCAATTCTTCTAATGAAAGAGTGATTCTCTTAAAATATTTTAAAAAAATAGACAATTTTAAAGATGAAGTATTATGAATGTTAGAAGTTTCATACTTGTGTCTCGGGTGTCAGAAGTTGCTCTGACTTATCATCGATAAATTGAATGTTATCGAGATTTACATTTGGAGTGACTATTTCTTTGGCCTTTCGAGATTGAGATGAACCTGTTTCCATTAGAATTGGATAATTGTAGTTGAAAATCGATTGAAATTTTGAAATTCAAAGACAAGAATAGAGAAGATGGTATGAAAATAATGAAATGAGTTGTCCGTTTATAGAGTTTGAAAAATAATAGACATTAAATCATAACCATTGATAAAAAAGGTTCAAATAATCTTAATTGTTACCAAAATTGCCACTAACATTCAACTCCACAAAATAAAATGAATCAACAGTTCAAATTGGCAGTTCACGATTAATTTGGGACAACTCGTTGATCCAATTATGGATCTGGATTGGGTCCGATTCGGACTCAACTCGTGGTTGGATCTATATGAGGGTTCTTACAAAAGATAGCCTTTTAGATTTCCTCAATAGTGACCATATTATCAAGAGAAGCAAGTTGGCCATCGTCAAGATCGATCGTGTACTTATATACAAAACATTAATGCACAACGGAAAATAACCGAAACAAACATGGAACAAAACACAAGCATACAAACCGATTTTTACATAGTTCAGAATCTTCAATTTTTATTCCACAATCTAGCTTCTTAGTGTTAGGGTCACTATTGTTCCTCCTTGTTGGGTTGGAGGCAGAAAAACTTCTTATAAACACTTATTCTTATAAGCAAATACAAATAAAATATAAAAATAAAGATGAAAACAAATATAATGTAAATAACTAATTTACACTCGAAATCTTTACTTTACTAGCTATTGGTTGCTTTTGAAATGTCTCTTAAAGGTTTGGAATGCAGTAGCACTCTCCCCCAAAACCTTCAAGAATTGGCATGTAAAATCCTCCACAAAACCTTCCTTTATAGGCATTAGGTTGGGGTTGAAAATTGCCTACCAATCGACTAATGGCTCCCATTAGTTAATTGCTCCGGTCAAAATCGAATGTTTCTTTGCCAATGGCTTCATTCAACTAAGCATTGAGAACAATAGTCGACTACTATATCACTATCAGTCGACTGTTTCATTAGTTGTCAAGTTCTTGGATTAACTTAGAAACTCTTTGTTTGCTCTAACAGTGTTAGCAATCGAGTCTTTCACTCGACTGATGAAGTAGTCAACTGATAACACCCATTAGTCAATTGCTTACACCGCAAACCCCTTTAAATCCTAAATTCATGGTTTAGGGGTTCATCAATTGATTGTTATTCCATAATAGTCGACTTGTACATTTGTTTCAGTCTTACCAATGCTGAATTCTTACTTTGTCTAATATTAGATTGATTTCAATCTACTAGGATTTCCTTTACCTAGTATTCGATAAACTTTGATATGTCGAGACTTTACTTCCCTAACATTCAACCAACCTTGACTTGCAACTACAAGAGTTTCACCATCGCCAAACATCTGATCTCTCTTGACATGTTTGGACTTCCCTTCTCATGCTTAATATTTGGTGAACCTTGACTTGCTAGGACTTCACCATTGTCAAACATATAGTCCTCCTTAATTGTTTGGACTTTCAATCTCATGCCTAATATTCAATCCTCCATGACCTATTAGGACTTCCATCTCTTATGCGTAATATTTAGTCCTCCATGATCTGTTAGGACTTCACCCTTACTAACTCCTATTGGACTTTCAATCACTAAGTGTTTGATCAATTTTGATCCACTTGAATTTTGTCCTTGCCAACTCCTTATTGGACTTCTAACTATAAAGTGTCTCGTCAATCGTGACCCATTTGGACTTTGTCCTTACCAACTCCCTGTTGGACATGCAACTGTTAAGTGTTCAATCAATCATGACCCATTTGGACTTTTTCACTATTAAATATCCAATCAACCTTGACCTACTTGACTTTTCACTCAACCATAAAAACCCAACACCTAAAATAATCTTGATCAACCTTGATCCAAATTCGATTGTACTAATAATCTCCCTTTTACTCGACGTCGCTATCATCGAACATATTAATCAACTGTTAAATATCTGATCTATTTTGATATATTTGACATTTCACTTAATCAATAAATATATTAATTAAACATCAAAATTCAATTTGAGCCAAGTAGAGCTTGATCAACTTTGACCAAAGGTTAATTGCACCAACAATAATAATGTGTGTTTCAATCTCAAATTGAACCCAATCACAAGGTGAATTTTGGAATCATAAGTATTTTCCTAAAAAAAATGCAATCTAGTGCAACAATTAGTCATGACTCAAACACCTTGAGTCTATAGTTTACACTTAAGGAACAAGTTTCTTGAATACCTTTAAGTTTAATGAGTACTCTTCTTTTTCTTATAATAAGTATTCTCGGAGATCTTTTTTTCCATTTAGCAAGGGTTCCTTGGGGCCAAAATACTTTGAGCACACCCTCAAATCTCAAATGAGATTGCCAAGCAATTTATGGAATAGTTTGCGCAAAGTAATAACAATAATTGACTATGGCCAGAGTTATACTTTAGTAGAACCACAACTGAGCATTTAGGATATGCCATTCTCTCAGCAAGCTCGAGAATTTTCTATCTAGTTTTTCATTTAGTTTGTTGAGTTCAAATCTCTTTGAACCCCTCCCTCCTATGGACTTTAGCCTATCAATGTCATGACCCAGATACTTCCATCCCTATATGGAAGTTAGCCTCTTTGCGCAGATAATATTCATTTATGTATTAAAATATATAAATAATACCCAACAAGGGTACCCAAGCTATACGAACATAAACAATACTTTATTTAATGGTGTAGACAACGTTCAACCCTAAAACTTGACTTTACCATACCATGATATGACTGGCAATTGATCTCGTATAGATAATGAAATGAAAAATGCTGAAATAACAAAACGTATAAGTAGCTAACTTAATAAAATGTACAAGTAGACAACTATACAAATAAAAATAAACTGAATGAACTTAGTAAAAACCGTCTCCATAACAATTGTTGAATATCTCTGAATAATCCTCCAATTTTATTGATAAACCCTTGAAAACTGCCTCAAGTGTGTGAATCTGGAGGTCAAATAAAAAAGGAAAGTGAGCACAAAGTGTAAAGTGGAGATACGAAAAATATGCATGAAAAATATTATTAAAAAGGGCAACAATATTATTTATCTTTTATTTTTTTCATGTCATTCATCTTTTATTCCCTTTTTAATTAATATCATTAGTTCTTCTTATTTTCTCATTTTCTAACATTTCATTCATTATTGCCTTATTGGTGAACGACATACAATATACTCATCCAGAATGTGTTATTTAAGTAAAGGTAAATGATCTGCATTCCACCTAATGCAAATATATCATGTATAAATGAAAAATATCAAAATGAGCGACTTGCAACCTACTTGAAATAAATGCAACATATAACAAAGTGAACGATCTGGAATCCATCCATAATAAAATTGTATCGTAAGTAAGCATTTATATATACATAAATAAGGTGAACAACTTGCAATCAATCGAAAAGAGATGATCATATATACAAGGAGTGAACGACTGGCAATTCACCCAATATGAAATACATTATATGAATGCATATATACAAACACATACATAGGGTGAACGACCTACAATCTATCCCGTGAGGTGTCTCACATAAGAATAGGATGAAGACATACAATTCACCCCATGAGAAAAATCATTTCAATTTAGTGGACGTTTATGCATGCGCAGAAAGGCTCAAAAGCTCTTTTTAAATTACGGAGCAAAAGTTCTATATTTATAAAGAGTTATTTTATTATTACTTTGATATCAATAATCTCAGATCTTTTATAACTAATAGAACTGAAGTTCCATGACACGAGGGTTACATTCACTTCTTTATTAACTTGGTTGAGAAGTTATATAGCTTCTTAGAGTATTGAGTCGAAACTCTCTCGTATGATTATATTGCTTATTTTAGGTATAAGAACTTCATGAACCTAATTTATTTATGATAATCATCAATTCTTATTTTCTTATAATAATTCAGGTTATCCCTTTTTAAATTTCATTATTAAATTTTGAAAAAGCAACAATAGGTAGTATATGAAAAGGGCACGCGATATAAATGATAAAATCAAACAATAGAGTATATAAAAGCATGCATGCAATCTATTATTATTTTTTAACAGAATGAAATTGTTGCTTATTTATTATCATCAAGTAGTAAGGTGATTTATAGCAGTATTTTACATACGAAATAATATTTTTATCAAAACAAACAAATTCTATTTCCCTTATATTGGAATCCAAATAAATCAACGGCATTTGCTATATGTAAGTGATTTATATCATATAATATGAACTAAAATAACAACCGAGAAGAGTTACGGAATTTTTGACTGTTGGTTGAGTTCCGAATCAATAAAAAGATCAAGTAAAAGGAATCTAAATTGTAATCATGCACGAAAGGTAATCGAAAGAGTTTAAGTAAGAAAACTCCACCTTAAATCGAAGGGTCTTCACTATGGAACATTAGCGACGCAACGATAGTAGCGTGACGACGATAACATTGGCAGCAAAAGCATTTAGCGACAACGATGTATGACGGAGGATTTGAGGGTGAGTGAATGTTGATTCCGAAAAAATTAGGATTAGGGAAAGCATACAAAGAGGAAGAAGAAGAAAAGGTCAACCAAGTGAAAGAAAGATTCAATTGTTGCTTTTTAATTGGGCTTTTGCAAAAAAGTCCAACTAATTTCAAAATTTATACCTAAACTCTTTTTTTCCCCAATGATATAACAATCAATATCATTAAATTCTAGCACTTGGAATCAAGATCCTTCCAACCACAAGATACTACCAAATTGTGCCATAATTGGGTTAATGAGAGCAACTTGGCATCAAGTTTGAACTTGTCTCGATCGAATTAACTGTCATCATTTCTACCTAAATTGCACACTAACTTATTAAAATCACCACCTAAATATGATCTAGCTTGACTCTCTGGTTGTTGCTACAATAGGTGTAACTATATTTTCCACTTACCATTGGAGATTAGGAATTTCCATACCCCGCGAGGGAGGTGCATGACAGGGGCGGCTCAAGTCTCCTGAAGGCTCTAGGCAAAATTTTTTTAAAAATAATTATTATTATTTTTAAAAAAAATTTCTCATCCTTTTTTATTCTGGACTTGACCGACAATGATGGATTTAATTTTTTTTTAATAAATTAAAATATTAATTTTAAAAATAAATTTTTTATATAAAATTAAATTTTCTAGCTTTTTGAGATGTAAAATTATTAATTACATTTTTATATTCAAGTTTTAATAATATTTTTTTTAATTTTTTTGTATATCCAGAATAGTATTTTTTAGCAAACATATTTATATTCAAATAATAATAATAAAAATATAAGTCCTTATTATTTTATAGAAATAAAAATATTTTAAAATTAAATACTAATAAAATCTAATTTATGTCTTATAATTTTAATCTGATGATATTTCAAAGTTTGAAAATTACCTACGAAATTCAAAAGTAAAATTATTATATTGATGAAATTTTATCGTAATTAAAATATAAGAATAATTTAGTAATAAAGATGAAATATTCACAATAAAATTTTTCTAAAATTTTGAGAATAAAGATGAAATATTTAGAATAAAGATGAAATATGAAGATAAATCACATGTGACATAACAAGTCTAAAATTTTTAATTTTTCTAATGTAAATTATCAAGATTACAAGTTTACAACAGAAATCATTGATAAGAAAATAAAAAATTAACAGAAACATTAAAAAAAAAGATTTGATAGGAAAATGAGGAAGGTGATACCCTTAGGTCTTAAGATCACTGAAAAATCTATAGCAAAGGATCTTAATTTTGATCGTTCTTCTCCTTGCACCCCTTGTGATCACCTCGAAAATGTCTTGAGAAGAGAAAATAAGCTATCAAACGACTAAGTTGTTTGAAATTGGGTAAAATAGATTATTAGGTTAATAAGGAAGGAAGAAGAGAAATATAAAAAACTAATAAATTAGAGTTTTGAGAATGAACAAATATTAAATATATTAGAATCATGCCTATACGAAATCCAATGATCATACCCAATTTCAAATATTAAATATTTTAATAATTTTTTATTCTCTCAAATATAATAATTAATATATTAAAAAATTGGGCCCCATTAAAATTGGGGCACTAAGGCCTATGCCTAAAGCCGGCCCTGGTGCATGACTATCTATGACATATTCGACTTTACGAGCTTTCATATACAATGTCATAAGATTAACTTCCTCACTAGAATGAAGAAGTAAGACTCTTGTTTAGCTCTAGTCCCAAATGTAAACAATCGATTTTCACCAACATTCATTAAGATACTTTTATAATAATTTTGGGATCTCGATCCAATTGTTTTGTAACAAAAAAGCCATGTCCAATGTCGATAAGAGAGAATTCAACTTTAGGTTTAATAATGTTGTAAACCTACCATTAGCATAATGATAATTAATATTTCTAATAAGAACTTAAGTAAAAATTCAAAAATTTGTCCAACATAACATGCTAAAAAATGAGACTATCATCTTATAAGTCGAAGAGAGTTTTGTATTTAGCATCTTTATTACTTATATTATCATTATATTTGTCTTTACCATGCTTTTCATTTTAATTTTTAAAATATTTCTAGAAATTTAAGGCTTTTGGATAACTAAAAGTTTTCTATTTTTAAATTATATATATATATATATATATTTAAAATAAAATAAAAATAATTATTTTTAAAATTACATCCTTCACTTTTAATAAATTAATTTTAAGTGTATTTTTTTCTTTTAAATTTTATATTCAATTTATTGAACAAGAAACAGACTCAATTGGTGTTTCAGGAATGAACGACTGCGATGCGTGAATGATAGGATGAAGGGTGGAGAGAGAGATTGCAGGAGGAAGTAGATGAGAACTGATTGGAATAGATCCGATCGATTAGGAGTTTTCCCACGACGAAGAATTCCTCTCCTTGCTGAATGCGAAACCTCGCCATTTTTGACCACTTCGTCGATATCGTCCCCTTCTGTCTTCCATCGCATACTCGAGAGATAAGTCTTCGCCGAATTGCCGTCACGCGCAGGCTTACGGAGCGCCCTCATTGTGTCTGTAGCGTAGGCTGCTCTGACGCAGTCTTGGGAAGGGGGGACTTGGGAGTAAGGTTGGATACGATCCGAGATGAGGCGGGTGTTTGGAGCCAAGAAGAGCAAGGATCCGCCACCGACGATCGAGGAAGCAACTGATAGGGTCTGGTTTTCCTAATTTCCGCACTTTCCTTTTCCAAGTATCTCTTTTTCTCGGAATTTTCTAACGCGGCTCGTGACTTGAAGGGGTTCGTGTTAAATAACTGAATCTCCATTTTCATTTTTGTTTAAAGTTTGAAGTTTCAACCTTGATTGCACATTAGTCGGAATTTTAAAGGGCGAGCTTCTTGTTTGTGTTGGGGGGGGGGGGGGGGGGGGGGGGGGGGGGGGGGGGGTGGATTCATTTGCTTTGCTCAACTTATCTTTAGATGTCTTGCTATGAGCCACTCCATCTTATGATGTAAGAAGCGTAGAAATATTTCAACTTTGTAATTTGGAGGTCGGACAAGATATTGTTCTTATGTGTAATTGATTATAGTTGGAACATGTTCCTTTCAAAATAAACCTATACCTTACTTACTATATGTTTTATGTTTTGGAATGAAAGTTCTATGTTTTTCTTTATTTGTAGTTACATCCTTTATTCGCCTACTTTGATTTTTTTTTTTTTTTTGTGTCACATTTCAAGCCAGTTTAGATTGGTTAATGATAATGCATCAACATCCTAAACAATGAATGATAATGAGCCAATAAAACTCAGGTATGCAGATCACTTTGCTGATTGATCAGAAAGCTTACTTTCTCAAGCAACATTGTAGCCTATGCGCCTTGTAGAAGGCTAGCAGTTCCTTATTTAATGATTTTGATTTTTCTTCAAGATTTTCAATTTTTTGAAATAATGCTTCTAGTTCACACATGCCTTTCTTCAGACTTGAGATAATTATTTAGGTTTTGTTGTTTAAATAAGAGTAATTTTAAACATGAGCTCCATCCACTCATTGTTGTGATATCTCATTTATTCTATATGGAGAATTTGGAAATGATATCTGTTATAATCTCTTTTCTGCCACTTATGGCAAAAAATTTCAGATAAATAAAAGAGGTGAAACGGTTGATGAGAAAATCAAGAAGCTTGATGCTGAATTAGCTAGATACAAGGAGCAGATTAAGAAAACGCGACCTGGTCCTGCTCAAGAGGCTGTTAAAGCTCGAGCAATGAGGGTTCTTAAGCAAAGGAGGATGTAGGTTATCTTTGTCTTCTTACATTCATCTTAGCATATGACTTTTTCGAATGAAATGTCTTCTTACTGTGGTAGTATTCATATTATTATACATTTCATTGCTCTTTTATCCCCTAAAAGCATTTTTGTATTGTATGCTTTCTTGCCAAACGTATGTCTAGCTACTGTTCTTTTATTTGACATACTTATAACTCTCTATATTGTGTATATTATTGTCATAGTTTTTAAGTATGCCTTCTCATTCCACAACGTATGATGAAGTAGCCCAACATTCTCCACTTCCTACAGATACAGGAATAACTTCTCTCACATTCATTCTTTCAACTGACTTCAACTATGTGTTTGCTCAAGTTATCACAGATCTATAAAAGTCAACATAAATCTTAAAGCATGGTTTCAAAGGCCTAGCGAATTGATAACTAGCAACATGTATTAACAAGTCCAAGAACTCTTATGAACCTTGTAACTTAATTTGACATGCTTATAACTTCTTCTATGGGTAGTTGGTGTATATAATTTTCATCATTCTTAGTTATGTCATTTCATTCCATAAGGTATGATGAAGTAGACCAACATTCTGCCACTTCTTAGAGATAGAGGACTACTCTCACATTCATTCTTTCAACTAGACCTACAAAAATCAACATATTTCTTAAAGCATGGTTTCAAAGGCCTATCAAATTGGTACCTACCAGCATGTATTAACAAGTTCAAGGACTCTTATGAGCCTTGTAACTCACTTGGGTTGATGTTTGTTCCATCTTGCATATGAGGCTGTAATGATCATTTTCATGTTGTCTATGGTACACTACGGAACATGAAAGAAGCATGATGGTCCAATAAATTGTATTGATTGGTATCTGGCTAATGTTAAGAGTTGGCCTTGTTAGGTATGAGCATTGCAGACTTGATATACCTATCTTGAGGGCAATGCATCGAGTGATAGACACCATTCAGATGAAGATGGACTTAATACAAGGAACTATCGACTACAAGTAATAAAATTACTAGACCTCAAAAATTCCAGTGACCTTGACTGAGTGTAGCAGTTAGTTTGACATCAACCCTTGAAACTAGAAGGAACCAAAAGAATTATCATGGAAGATTGAGTAGGAATGCAATAAATATGATTGTATACATTCTACATATAAATAATAAAATGTGGTCGTATAATACATTTAGAAAGATAGACTATCACTTGATTAGATATCCACCCAAAATGCTGCTACTATTAATTCCAAGTGTTGAAAACACACTTGAACAATTATATATCTACTAGCATGTGCATAAATGTTGCATTGTAAACAAACATATGATTGCATGAAATATTATTATCTCAATCAATGATTGAGAGGATGAACCTGTGCTTATACCCTTTGCACTCTCTCAAGTGTCAACCTATATAGAATGGCACCATGTGTTTACTTTAACATGGGTACAACTACTAGTAGTAGCTCAAGCATGTTGCATTCAACACATTGCGCTTGTTGGCACATGGTCAAGTGAGACAAACTAGGTAAAGACCACTCATGGTTTTGGGCCATGTGAGCATCACTGTGATGCTCCTTGCATAAATCATCTGTGAGGTTAGAGGCCAACATTTAACAATTTAAGCATGTATCTGTAAAATCTATCCTCATGTTCTTATATTTTCTCATGTTTACTATGTTCCTACTAGGTGTTAGATTATCTGCTCAACTAACATACATAAACACTAGCCATCCATCATATTGCAATCAATAGTTGTGTAGAGCAAAATACTTAAGTCAAGAGTAAAAAGATTGGTTCAAGGTATCATTGTAAAACTTATTAATTGTACCATGTAAACATGATACCACTGGGGGTGGACAAAAACCCTATCAGATGTTTGATTTGACCTACAAAATTCGAATTATTATAGTTTGGGTCAGATCATGGGTCAAAAAATATAATGCATTTGAATCTTAGGTTGGATATGGATATCTAGTTTAAAATACCAATTAACGTGACTTGATCCAAGTTTAATTATATAAATCTACAATTTACTCATAATTTAATTATATGGATAATAGATAACCCATTTACCATCCCTATCACTAATTCAATAGGGAGTTTTATAATCCATTGGATGTACCAACTTTGGTTGAGTTTGGGGTTGGGATGTTTGAGAATGTCTGGGTCGAGATCCGAAAAATTAAAATTCTTGAAGAAAAGCTTCATCATCGTCTTTTTCCTCATCGATATCTCCTCCAATCTGTTTAAGAAATTGAGATGGTCGTATCCTGCTTCTGTAAGAGCTCCACCAATCCATCTGATTATTCTCAGTTTAGAATCTAATATTGTTAAATTAAATTCAATGTTTTAAAAATTAGGGTTAAGTAAAAGTCAATTTAGGGTTCAATGGTGTGGTCCACCAAGTAGTAAACATGGTGATTATGATAATAGTTGAATTTAATTTAAATTTATTTTGATCATTTTAAAATTGAACTAAATTTATATATACTCAATCGTAGTATTATATCTTATAAGGATAGGAATTATTATTATTATATATATATATTTTAATCTTGGTCCTAAATTCTTGTAATTTTTTCCTTATAATCATACATTATTATATTTTTCCTTACAAAGGAATATAGAGGGAAAGGAATGAAAATAAATTCTTAGTGATAGAAAAAAGAAAAGAAATAAAAGGGGGAAAAGAGGGGAGTTACAAGGCGTTGTCGGGCAGTAGCCTGCCGCCACGACATGGCTAATGCGAGGCCACGACCACGCTTGGCCACTATGAGGTCGTGGTGTCTGTGCTTGACTGTTGCGAGGTCGTGGCGGTTGTGCCTGCTGCATACTCTCCGCAAGGTGGCCACAACCTTGTGGCCAGGTGAGGCTGTCGTGGGGTCCCCAGGAGATCATAGCGACCTCGTTGGTCGCGAGGCCTCTTACGGTGGCCTCGCCTGGTTGTGAGACTACTGTTGTCTCGTGGAGAACATTTGACGGAAAGCTTACTGTTGAGAACCTGCTATCAAGTGCTGGTGCCAAATATTTTTGGTGTCGGTTGGCGGGCAGAACAGTAAAATCCACTTGTGTCGATCAGCATGGCTCACTATTTTAATTGTTGTATATCATAATATAACTACACTAATTGCTTGTATAATGGCATGATGAAATAACATAATGAAAATGATCATTAAAGAGAAGAATTCAAAGGGTAATTTAAAATGAGTAAAGGGCAAGGAGATAACTCAGGGTTCTTTAGATTTGGCATGTGAAATCTAACCATTGCACAACACTAACAAAACCTAATCAACCATCTTAACTGGTTCATCTATGCTTAACCCCCTATTTAGCATGAAATGATTTTACGAATTATTCATATCCCACCTACAACTCGACATACATAGAGATCACTCACATACCACCAACTATAGCACAACACTATCTAACCCTTTAGTTAACATACAATGAATTTTACAAATTACTGTTTCTCACACATACAACTCAAACATACACATTAATAACATAATGGCTTGAGCTAAAATATTAAACACTAGCCCAATTGGATCCCACTCAACTTGAAACACAAGTAACAAAGATAAAATACAAAATCGACACAACTCAAATATGTGAGTGACCCAGATTGATTTGTTTTAATAGTAAATTAAAATTTTAAAAATGTCTAAAGAAATTTATGCTAGATTTCATAACCTTGTAGTAAGTTTAATTAATTTTAGATTATGTAAATTTTTAAATATATAATTATTTTCATATTTTCTATATAATTTTATATTAATTTGAAAGACAACTCACTTATAGCATAGTTAATTTGACACAAATTGTCACCTCAAATATCACCATAGTTATTAAAATTATACAAATCATGCCAGAATCACATATCCTATTACTAATTCTAGTTGATAAGCCTCAGCTAATTACAACTACCTCTAACAACTAATCAGCCTCATTTAAAACATCATAACAAAACTTGCACTAACATGACAATGCCACACGAATTGGCATCATGCCAAACATTTATATATGCCCTATACCATCCATATAAAGATGAACCTTGCCATACCAGTGCAATTGATCATTCATAGATCCAAAATTCAGTACTAGAATTAACAACCTATGATTCACTTTAGTTAGAATATCATAACTCATCATGTGATGTCCCAGTTAGCCATGCCTTGAGATGTCCGACTGGATGAGTAGTGCTTGGACGTACATCCTTGTTACATCGATCCATCCAATACGCCATCTTGCCATTGCTGTTGCCTCCACCATACTATAAAATTCTGTTGCAACCTGCTCATTGTTGACAAACATCACTGTCTAGAGATAAGGAAAGCAACAACTATAAGAAGGTTGCATAGGGCAGTTGATGCAAAGGGAGAGGAGAAGCTAGTGGCTGCTTGATTATAGTGGAAGATATTGGCAGGATCTTTCACGAGTCGTTGATGGCTGTGACTCATCAAAGAAACGGTAGCACAAGGTAAAGGCAGATTGAGAGGGGAGGTGGTGCAAGTTATGGTGTAGCTAAGGATGTTTTTGATTGATAGATTCAGGAGAGAGGGAGGTGTTGGATTGTGTTTAGGGGGTCGTCGCTCCGCTTTGATAATGACAATGGGGAGAAGCTATGTTGGAGCACATGGGATGTAGGGTTTGAGAGGACTGCAATTGGCTTCTTCATGTTGGAGAAGAGATCTGACTGATGAAGGAAAAGGCAGAGAGGTGGGGAAGGAATGGCGGCAAAACATGGTTGTCAAAAATGAATGGTTGGGAGATTGATTGTCATGCTAAATAGAAGAGAGAAAGGAGGAACATGTGGGTAGGTGAAGTTTTGGGTGTGCTGTGCCTAATGTGGGGAAAGGAGACACGATATCAAGCATAGGTCTAACCTGATCACTATGCATATCATATTGACAGACTTTTTTACATTTAAGAACTTAGTTGTTTTTTCCTTCTCTAATTGTTCATACAATTTTCAATATTAATAATATTTTGCATTTGTGGTTTTGTAGACTCTACTCATATGCAATGGTATAATCAGTTTCTTCTGTTTATAAATTGTGAATGAAAGAATCATATCTTTTCTTTTGAGACAGTCCAATAAAATGTTTAATATCCAGTGTGGTGGTTATGTTTCACGAAATATAGTGTCCAACTACTGATTGCATTCAAGTCAGCTGAAAGTGCTATAAGTTTGTGTTTAATATGATTATTTTACCAGAAGTTCTATTTCATCCACTAAAAATTTTACTATAAATGCAAAAGGTTTTGATTCGAATGATTTTCAAATTTCACCTTCATGTTTAATTTAAATTTTATTCTCACTTCCCATGGTTCTTAAAATCTTCTGCTTTTTTTTTTTTTTTCTTTTTTACTATGTCTTCATGCTCTGGTTTTTTACTTCTTTTTATTTTATTCTGGAGATGTGCCATACTTCAGAAAGGGCATATTTTAGTAAGTTATCAAATTACAAGATTTCTCGCAACAGATACACTTGTGTACCAGAATCTACATAATTTGTGTAACTAGTCAATGAGCTAAGGAGTGACTTCTATTCCTATTCTTGTAGCCATTCATTTACAAACAGCGAGAAACCTATTGTTCAATCTTTTATGAGATTTTTTGAGAGCCACGAACAAACAGATTAATTGCAAACTAGGTGTAGCAACTCACGCTTGGCTTTATTTTACAAAATTATTTTGGGCCATAGCCTTGTTTTGTTACTTTTCCCAGTCTTAAAGCTGTTGAAGTTATAAATGGGTTGAGCCTAATAAGCAAAGCCCTTGTTAGTTGTATGCCATGCTGGCACCCTTTTCTCCAGTCACTTGCTTGTGACAAAGTTTTGGTTTGATATTTACTCCAACATTGTGATTTCTAGTGCTCCATATGCAGCCAAAATAATCAGAGTTGTGCAGATTCATGATTGTAAATTTGTAATGTAGCCTTCCAGTGCAAACTAATGTCTTTCATAATTATGCTGGATGGGGGCTGTGGATCTAAGTATAACATCTCCAGAAACGGATGAGCATGGATTTCTAGTTTGATGAGCTTAACAAGCCTTTAAGTTTGTTAATGGAAAATAGCTTCTTTACACAATCAGAATAGTTCACTTTGAACTTATTCTATTTTGTCAGATAAAGATGTTCCTAGCTGATATTTCCCTTGCATTATAAATAATTTGAATTTCAACTGATCTTTTTTTGTTGAATAAAGATGCTACTAGCTGATATTTCCATTGCATTTTGAGTAGTTTGATTTTGAATTTAGCTTTATTAGTTGAATAAAGATGCTACTAGCTGATATTTCCCTTGCATCACTTTAATGATTTTGTTGCATGCATAAATGCACAATTTATTGGGCAATGGACAATTTCCACTTCCTTTTGACTAGGTATGAGGGGCAGCGTGACATGATATATAACCAGACATACAACCTTGATCAAGTTGCTTTTGCTACGGAGGGACTTAAAGATGCTCAACATACTGTATGTTTTGAAGCTTCAATCAACATTTTATTGCTCTAACTTGTTTTCTTTTGCTGATACAAAATACTGACAACTCTTCCAGATGTCAGCACTAAAATCTGCGAACAAGGAGTTGAAAGGGGTTATGAAAACCGTGAATATTTCAGCCATAGATGTATGTTTGTTTGACATATAATATAAGCTAAAAGATTTGTGTACATTTTATCATTCATCTCAGTTTGGTCTAGGAACTTGAAATTGTGGTGTTTTTGTTCTTTGTATCTGAAATTATTTCTAAATGCAGAGTATGCAAGATGAAATGATAGATATGATGGATATTAGTACAGAGATCCAGGAATCTCTGGGAAGAAGTTACAATGTCCCTGATGACATTGATGAGGAAGAGCTAATGGGTGGTATGATATTTGTACACACTTTACAAGTTACCTGGTTGTCATTTTAGGTCTTTTATTTATTCGTTCTGATAATATATGCAGAGCTAGATGCTTTGGAAGCTGATATGGGAACAGAAACAGAATCTGATGCAGTTCCATCCTACCTTCAACCAGATAAGGAATCTGATCTGGATGCAGAACTTAACTTACCTGCAGCTCCGATGGGCAATGCTGCAGCAGTGCCCAACAGAGCAAGGCCCCAGGTATATCCATAACTTGTAAATGCTTAAGACTAATACTGTTTACTAGGAAATTTTCTGCATCCAACTTTCTGTGATTATACTATATATGCAATATTTGTTGTACAATATAATAAATGAATTGTACAATTTGAAATATCTTTTCGTCAATGGTAAACAGTGAATTATGTAGCACTCAGTTCTTTTGCCCTAGCTTTGCAAAATCTTTAGGATTGAACCTGAAGTTCTCTAGAAAATCTTGTTTTTATTTCATTAACCTTGCCACTTTTATATACAAGTTATATATTTTTGTTTAAGGAATTAAAATCATATAATATTTTTTAATTAATTACAGCTATTATCAAATCAAATCAAATCTTCATAATTATACAATATCAAATCAAATCTGCAATCAAATCTACAATAAATCCACCTTGATTGGTTTTCGACACTCCCACTCAATCTAGGTAGTAGATGCTTTTCAACCCAAGAATTGTGTTCATCTTACTTAGATTAGGTCTGGGCAAGGCCTTGGTAAGGATGTCAGCTGCTTGATGTTTTGAAGGAATATAGTTTGAGGATGATTGACTTATCTTTAATTTTGTCATTGATGAAATGTCAATCAATCTCCACTTGTTTGGTACAATCATGGTGGATACGATTCCTAGCAATTGCGAAAGTTGACTAGTTGTCGCATAGGATTTGAGTAGAGCATGATGTCTCAATTTTGAAATCGTTTAGTAGTTGCTTTAGTCATATCCCCTCGTAAATCCCTGAGGCTAGTGCTCTAAACTTAGCTTTTGTACTACTTCTAGTGACCACCGTTTGCTTCTTACTTCACTATGTTGCTAGGTTTCCCCATATGAAACAACAATATCCTGATGTAGACTTTCTATCATTTGGAGACCCTACTCAATCAACATCAGTATATACTTCTAAAGATTTGCTATCTGATTTTCTGAACATAAGATCTTTCCCTGGATCTTTCTTCAAGTATCTCAATATACGATTCATTACCTCCATGTGATCCATAGATGGATTACTTAGAAATTGACTCATTCGATTCATTGAAAAACTTATATCCGGACGTGTATGAGTTAAGTAGATCAACTTATCTACTAACTGTTGGTATTACCCCTTGTCAATCGCTAATTCATCAGTTCTAGGCATAAGCCTAATATTGGGGTCTATGGGAGTTTCAACCGGCTTGCATCCACTCATCCAGTTTCCCGTAACAGATCAAGTATGTTATTTCGTTGGGAAATTGATACGTTGTTGTTGCTTTGTGCCACTTCCATTCCTGAGAAATATTTTAGGTGCCCCAAGTCTTCAATCTCGAATTCTTTGGATATGAGCGACTTGAGTTTTCTAATTTCGTCACCATGATTTCTTGAAAGGATAATGCCATCAACATACATAATCAAAATTGTGATTTTCCCATTTGGGAATTACTTAGTGAACAATGTGTGATCAACTTGTGACTGAGAGGATCCATCATTCTTTAAGATTTATGTGAATCTGTCAAACCATGCTCTCGGTGACTGTTTCAGTCCATATAATGCTTTCTAAGTTTGCATACTTTTCCTTGTGTATTACTTGTCTCAAAGCCAGCTGGGATGTCCATATATACTTCTTCAGTCAAGTTTACATTAAGAAAACATTTTTAATATCGAGTTGATAGAGTGGCCACTTCAAGTTGGCAGTAATGGACAGTAGAACACAAATTGTGTTGAGTTTAGCCACTGGCACAAAGGTTTCCTGATAATCAATTCCATATGATTAGTATATCATTTTGCCACTAAGCGTGCTTTGTACCAGTTTACACTTTCATCTGCATTTTGTTTAATTGAGAACAACTACCTACACCCCACAGTTTTCTTTCATGGTGGTAGCTTTGTTACCACTCACGTGCTATTTTTTTCTAATGCATTATATTCCTTGAGAGTCGCCTTTTTCCATTTAGCAATTTTAAGAGCTTCAGCTACAAAGTTAGAAATACTGATTCTAACTAAAGAGGTCACAAATGCATGAAACAATGGTGATAGCTTCGCGTAGGAGATGCAATTGTAAAGAGGATGTTGAGTGCACGATCTTATACTTTTCTAGTGTGCAATTGGTAGATTTAATGTAAAATCTAGCTGTAGGCTAGAATCTGTTGTCTCTTATCATGATTCTGGTTCAACTTGGCTTGGGTAATTCTCTTGCCAGTGTTGAGATAGTATCGGTACTCGATGTTTCCTTCTTTCATACACCTGTAGAGTAGGA
>NC_133874.1:9919987-9952487 GCF_044706935.1 Curcuma longa
AGTGACCGTGCCAATAAGATCAATCAATTCTAACATACTTTTCCTTTCAAACCATTAGATCTTGGAGTCTTAGAAGGCGATCATATTTTTTAAAAAGGAAGTACCTGAGCTAGCGGAAAAAGACACCATAATGTCATATTATTATTTTCATAAAATAAAATAAATTTTAACAGAGTGGGAGGTCGATTTGAATTTTTTTTAAAAAGGTTTTCTCGATCCAAGTAATAACCCCTTTTTCAGTGTAGATACAGAAAAGTGTACTTTGCTATAGACGACGCCTCTTCATCTGGGCAGAGCTAGCGCAGGGCCGAGGACTGCATGCAGATCCTGGTCTCTCTGTTGCGTGTCCCACACGAACAGGAACGAACAGGAGAGGAACAGGAACAGGAACGGGGGCCGTCCATATGCTATTGCTCGATCGCTAGGGCTCACGACTTTCTGAGTTGGCCTGGCCTGGCCTTAAATCTCGCGCACGCACTGCAGAGGACTTGTCATGCGTCGCGCGTCGTACAAGAAAAGCTTGCCGTGTGAGTCATGCATACATGGACGTGAAAGCCAGCAGCGAGCAGTCACGTCAAACCCATAAAACATATATATAATCTGTAATTAATTACCTTTTTTAGCAATGGTGCCTTCTGTTTTTGGAAGAGCAATTGTGCACCATGGTAGTTACTGCTTTTGGAAGAGCATATACAGGAGCGATGCATGGGGTGAGAGATTCATTCATTTATTTTTTGGTCGATCAATGGGGCGTGAGACGGTTGTTGTTGTTGTTGATGTGGTGGTGAAATTAAGAGTGTTAAATTAATTAGAACAGGTAGGTGTGGTGCAGTAGGAACTGAGCCTTGCAGGGTGTAGGCGTAAAGCTGCGCCGGATCCTCCAAATTTGTGCAGGTGGGAAAAGATCTCCGCGGCAGTTGCAAGGCCACCTACATTTACGTTCTTTATATATATATATATATATATATATATATATAAATGATATGCAAAATACCTTGTATATCTCATGAGTACTTAATATAAAATTTTTTTAAAATTTTTTTTAGTTTAGAATTTAGACTTTAGGATTTCTACTTAGACTTTAATTTTTATGATTTTATGATTTATTATTTAGATTAAAGAAAGTAAAAAAATTTAATATATATATATATTAAAAAATAAAAATTAAAAGGGCATTTTTATTCAAATCATCAAAAAAAAAATTATTATTAAAACAATGCATTATATCATTTCAATCTATTTTTATTTCTTAAAATATTTTTATTTTAGATAAATATTATAGCAATTATAATCTCATAACTATTACAATTATATAGTTGTAACAGTTACGATTCATAGTTGCTACAATATAATATTGACTAGAAATGATTGCTATAACTGTGCATCAACTATGATTTCATAACTATAATAATATAATATTGATCAGTGTTGATAAATAAAAAACTATCTATGCTTTAGTAGTTATGATTCGTAACTATTAAAATATAATATTGATTTATTATTGATTAAAAATGAAGTGTTCATATTGTAGAGCTATAAATTGTAACTGATACAATATAATGTTAATAGTGTTGATCAGAATTAAGTATTCATGTTGTAATAATAATGATCTCGTAACTACTATAATAACGTTAAAAATAAAATTATTTTTGAAATAAAAGTGTGTTAAGGTATGTGTTGGTGCAAATAACCTCAGGTCAAGGTTGACCAAATTGACCAAGCTCGATTTGACTCGAGTTGAATTTTGATGTTTGATCAATATATTGGTTAGGTGTCAAGTGGGTCATGGAGGACCGGACACTTGGCATGAAATAGAAAGTCCAAGTGGGTCAAGGTTGATCGAACACTTGGTGATTGGAAGTCCAATAAGGAAGTTGACAAGTGGAAAGTCCAAGTGGGATAAGATTGATTGGACACTTGACACGAGATGGAAAGTCCAAGTGAGTCAAAGTTGATCGAACATTTGGTGATTGGAAATCCAATAAGGAAGTTGGCAAGAGGAAAGTCCAAGTAGATTAAGATTAACTGGACACTTGGTACGAGATGGGAAGTCCAAGTGAATCAAGATTGACTAGACACTTGGCACGAGATGGAAAGTCCAAGTGAGTCAAGGTTGACCGAACACTTGGTGATCGGAAGTCCAATAAGGAAGTTGGCAAGAGGAAAGTCCAAGTGGATTAAAGTTGACCAGACATTTGGCACGAGATGGAAAGTCCAAGTGGGTCAAGATTGACCGAACACTTGGTGATCGGAAGTCCAATAAGGAAGTTGGCAAGAGGAAAGTCCAAGTAGGTCAAGGTTGACCGGACACTTGGTGATATGAAGTCACGGCAGGTCAAGGTTGACCATATGCTAGGCAACAAGACGTTTTGATAGGTCAAGGATGATCGGATGTTATGCAAAGGAAGTTGGAAACGACATAGCAAACTTTCGAAGGTCATAACTTTTGACTTGGATATCGGAACGGGACAATCTTTGGTGCGAAATGAAGCTCGTTCAAAGATGTATCTTTTTACTCAAATAAACTCGACTGATTATGTGTATCAGTTGACTGATTTGAATCAGAATCTGAATAAAAGCAAATCAACTCAACTGATCAGGGTAATCAGTCGATTGATTAGATTAATCAGTCGCGACTGATGATATTTTAAAAGTGTACAGAAACAAATCAATTCGACTGATTGAAAAATTAGTCAACTGTTTGAAAGATCAGTCAACTTATTGACAAATCAGTCGATTGATATTTGAAAATCGATAAAATCAGATAGATTTCAGAATGTTTAAAAGTCGTTATTTGGTCGCTAACCATATCAGTCGACTAGGTAGAGGATATCAGTCGATTGATAGGCGGAAATCAACCCTAACATCAACTGTATAAGTAAGATTCTATTTGTAGAAGGTGCTAGTTCTTGGGGGTTTGAGGACGAAGTGCTGCTGCATTTCCATACCAACAAGAGGCTATTCCAAGCAACAAGAAATCATCCAAAGCAAGATCTCATTTGTAAAAGTATTTTTGCTTTAATTTGTATTTGTATTCCTATTTCTTATTGTATTGTTGTGTTCTTGTAAGAACAAACTTTTGAGAGACTTCTCCGCCTTCGGAAAATATCCGAAAAGGAGGAGTTCATAGTGGAGGTAGATAGATCGGAGCGGACCCTTGGATTAGTCGCCTCAAGGAGGTGGATACCAATTAAAATCCAGGAGTTATGCATGTGGAGTCACGTTTGAATCAAGGTTTTCGCTGCGCATTCAAACGATGAGCATAAGATCAAGACGAGAAGCAATCGGAGCTATTCACCCCCCTTCTAGCTCACACGGATCCTAATAGTATGTTGAAGTGTTGTTTCCATAATAAATGGAAAAAACTTTTTTGACGATTTCAAATAAAAAGGAGGCTCTTTTGATTTTTTAAAATATTTTTATATATGTATATATGAATAGAATAAACTCTTTGGAACTACACTCTTTGTACTCTTAGAACATATTTATAGTATCAGAATGAAATTAATAGTTTCTCTTCGTATCAAGAATGTATATTATTGTAGTTAGAGTATAGGAAATTAATAGTTTATCTAGACGATTATAGGAAATAAAGTTCATTAATCGTGTCTAAAATTTTCTCTTGTATCTATAAATACCCTTATACTTGGCATTTTAAATATAGAGAAAAATTATATTTCCTTCCTCTCTAATAAAGTGGTCTTAGAGCCTTGTTGGACTCAAATGACCAACAATGAAGTTACTTAATTCTTTCATCTCATACAAGAGAATTATGAAAAGTGGTGTCTAAAGATGAAAGCTTGTTTGGCTTTCAAGATAAGTAGGACATAGTAGAGAAAGTGATCTAGTAGAAATTATTGAATCTGTTAATTCATGTACAAATATTGAAAATAATCTTTTATAATCTGTTGATTCTATCGAAGAATATTAGAAAATAGACAACCAAACTTGTGTATAGGGAAGAAAATGACGTTGTTATAAATAATATTAATAAAAAATATCTTTAAAATATGTGTTTAAATAGATTCAAAATAAAATCCTAACTTACAAAAGTCAAAAATACCCTCAAATTTAGAAAAAATTATTATAAATAATAAAAAATATGTTCGAAACCTCTAAAAAAAAGTACTAAACGATGAGCTCAAAAATGGATTGGTATTTGTTCCACTTATATTAAATAGATGTTTCTAAACGAGCTTCGATTAGCAACTGACTGCGTCTCGTTCTAACACTCAAGTTAAAAATTATAACCTTCGAAAGTTTGCCCTATTGAATCCACCTCAGAAAGGCTATGAGATATCTTAAAATGAAGATGATTTATCTTAAGTAGAGAAGGATGCTTTATCAAAGAGATATAAGAAGGATAAGAAGCCTTTACCCTCATCCATCAATGTTTGGATGATTCAATATTCAAGAACATGATAGATGCTACTGCTTTACAGGAAGTTCTTAGACTACAAAGAAAGAAGGTGAAACTTCAATCACTATAAGATGTGATTTTGATTGAAGCATTATAGTTGAAAGAATATGAATCCATCTCAAATTATTGTTCAAGGGTGTAGGCAATTGTGAATTAAATGAAGAGAAAAGAATAGAACATGTACATGTAGTGGGAAAAGTTCCTCATTCTTTGAGGAACAAAAGGTTTAGACTCAATGATCATTGAAGAATTAGAAGGTTCACTATAAACCCATAAAGAAAAGATCAAGAGAAAACAAGAAAAGCATGGAGCAAGTTCTTAAAGCTAAGGCTATGTTGAAGAATGATGGAAGAGGAAACGACTATTATAGAGGACGTTGACATGATCAAATTGGATTAGGTAGAGGAAATAGAGACAACTATAATCATGGAAAAAAAAAGCTAATCATCACCTAGAGGTTGTGAAAGAACAAGAGTACGAGGATAAGACTATTATCCAACTTCAAATGGAAGGAGATAAAACAAATCTAAAGTTGAATGCTATACTTTCAAATGCGAGAAAACCCCTATTTCCAATGTGCCTAGTTGAGAGTATAACATTCAACTTTAGAAATAATGACTCATTTTGTATCCAGTCGACTGCTAATATAGGTGTCTAAACCTATACTTTCAAATGCGAGAAAGACTATTATCTAAAGGGTGAAACAATATTTGCCCTAAGAACCTCTAGAAATGTTAACCTTAAAACCTCCACAAAACCCTTCTTTATAGGTGGTCGTTGAGTCTAGAAGATGTTGTCCAATCGACTGCTAATATACCTTCAACCGATTGCTTCACTATTGCTACATTAGAATTCAAACTTTTACCTACATCTTTATTCTGCTAGCAACTCTTTCTTGCTTTTCTTCGCCTAGTAGCAGTTGATTATGTTGGTGCAAATAGACATGAATGGTCAAACTAGAGTTTTGATGTAATTGACAAAGGTTTAAAGTTAGTTTCATATTTGACTAATATTTTATGTCAAATGTGCAAATGTAGATTATCTAGACATTACCATTCAATTGCAATGCAAAAAACTAATAAGAGTTGACAAAAGACTAATTTGGTTGAGATCAACTAGATGTTTGGCTAGTAAAGTCTAGAAGGTGTAGGTAGGAATCAAGAGTTCAACAAATATTGATACGTGAAGTCCTAGAAGATTAAGGTAGACATGATACTAGGAAGGCGAGAAGTCTTGATAGATTAAGGACGATTGGATTCTAGACAAAAGAAAAATAGGGAAGATGAACTTCTACTAAATGAAATGTGAGACAGCAGACTTGCAGAAAAGAAAAAGTGAAAGAGCAACATCTAAAATGAATTAGGGTAGCTTTCTCATATTAGGTAATGACTTAATCAAGAAACAAATGTTTCAATATTGATGCCAACGGACTAGTTGATTGATTTGCATGGTTGATCGATATTTTGGCTAGAAGTTCTATTCAAAATCCACTCAATTAATTTCTCTGCTAGTCGATTGATATTTAAATTTTAATTATTATAAATTTAAAATAGGATAAACTCAAGGTTAGTTGATTGCCAAGATATTAATAGTTGATTAAGGGCAAAGTCAAGAACAGATTTGGTCAAAGAATAACACAATCGAGTTAAACTTCAATGTAGTTAACCGATGGTCAAAGTCTAGCTAATTGATGATAAAATCAGTAGAAGTATCAATCAAAGGATAAATTATTTAAGTGCAAACTACTGATGACATAGTTAGCTAGTGACAAATTCAGACGATCAAGAAGATGATGTTTTGAGTCACAAGATTTGGTCTTAAAATTATTTTTTTAAGTTGATATATGGTAAGCAAGCAATCAATTGATGACATAATCAGTGAATGAACAAGTCTAAATCTAGATACAATAGTGAATGTATCAAGAGTGAGTTGTAATGAAGATAGTAGACTGATAGTTAAGGATCGATTGAAGGCTGATAAAGATCATAGTATAAGATGCTGAAAACTTTTGCAATGAAATTTAGTTTAAATGCAAGAATATAATAAATTAGTTGTTTATTTTATTTTATTTTTCTTTCTTTCCATTTTAATCATGATTTGTTAGATTTATAACCATGCTCAATCATAGTATCCAAACATTTTAAAAGCGTTTAAGAGAGTCCCAGCTCGTTACTTGGGGAATGTTAATGGAAAGAATTCGAGTCATGACAAGGATATGGTGTCTCCTGTATTACCAACATTGAAAATAACCCATCGATGCCTTTATCCACTCATCCTGAGACAGCCTTTTCACTGGCTAGCAGCTTAAAATTTTTTAACACCTTTACCACTCATAAGAAATGGTTTAACTTGCATTCATGTTGAGTGATTAGTTGCTCGTTGTACTAAAACCACCTTTACCACTCTTTATGACTTTAACTAAATGCGATCAGGTTCTTTTTTCTTCCCCCTTGGGTTATAATCTTTGTCAACATTCACGCAATCCACTGGTGATACTACCGAAATCAACAATTTAGCTTCTCATGTTGATTGGTGGTGTTTCTACCGATCAGGGGTGAAAGTTAATTTAGATGTGTGATTAGTAACTTCCTTCACCATTCTTTAGCAGCCAATTTAACGATTTAGTTGACAAGAGTCAATTGGGTTGAAGTTTTGTATGATGAGTCTATCATGGTTTTAACTGCAAAGTCCTGCTCGCTGACTCGACGATAGAGAAGAGCTGAAGCTTCCACCCTGTTAAAACAGAAAAATAGTTAAATTTATGAACTTAAGAAATGGATTAGCACCAGAGTAACATTAGCGGAAAAGGCAATAAAGTATCTGAAAATTGACAAAGAAGCCATTTCTCACCAGCCAGGATGAACAACAAATCTGCCAGTGGATAGAGCCCAATTCACCTGTGATCCATTAATAGATGTGAACAAAATGGGGCATTAAAAATCATGTCAGTCTAACTTCACAGTTAAAAAGATAAGAGTTCTGTGTTCAGAAGATTACTTTCTGATCAGCCATAAGATACTAGAAGAGTGTCATACCTTGTCGGTTCCAAGAGAATTGGCTACAACATGAGTAACCTGTTCATCAATTTGGTTAGTGCAGACGGCACCAAACTGTTCAGCTGTCTGCCACAGAGGATGCATATGAGGATTTGCTTCCCCAACTGGGAAAATCCGACTAAAAACAATACGACAACCAGCAAGAATTTTTCGTTGCTCGGCTGCAAGTATATTTCGAATGTCAACATCTTTTAAGGAGTTATGCGAGAAGAAGTTCTGGTGAATACGCTCAATGACCTTGTAAAGCCAAAAACAACGCATCAGATGTGGAGATCAAAATGGATTTGAAAGTAGGCAACTCCCAGAATACAAGGTGACATTACCGCCAATGAAGAAGCAAGTGTACCATCTTCTGGCCTCTCATCGTGATCAATCTCAAGAAGAGACGGTCCAAGAAGTCCAAATTGGCGCCTGCTACTAGGAAAGTAGGTATATCTGCAACAACAAGAGTAGAAACAATACTCAACAACAATAAGAGTTTGGTGCAAGATTTCAGTCCTTGTAAACCTATACCTCTCCACAACAATCAAATTGAGTTTGTTGTGTGGCCATACTCTAACAGAGTCATCAATAATCACCACAGCCGATTCCATACCCAAAACACCATCTAGATCTTTGCTTTTGGGAACCCTTTCATCGCCATCAAAAGTATCAGCATCATCTCCCTTAGAGATGACCCGGCCAGCAAACAATGTCCCTGTTGGATCTAGCACCTTTGCCATTTCTGTAGCATACAGTTTGTTTCCCATGGTATATAAATGCAGTTCATAGAGGTTGCTAGCCTGTAGGAGCCAGAGAATTTATTTCAGAACACATGCTCAGGACTTGCATCCTAAACTCTATGAAAAATAAATAGCAGATTAGTGCCAAAATCTTAAGGCCTTGTTCGTTTAGTGATTTTATTATTATTATTATTATTATTTCCAGTTTATAGTTTTCAAAAATAAAAGAAATTTATTGAAAATTATAATGTAAAAAATAGATATTTATCACACCATTCACTTCTGATAAATATAAACATGTTAGAAAAAGCAAAATTAAATATTTCTTTTACATTTTTTATTAGATTTTGAATTTTATTTTCTAAAAAACAAAAAATAAACATAGGAAATTTTCATTAACTAAACAAGACCTAACCTTCTCCAGAAAATTCCAGATGCCTGGTCTCAATTTTGTCCACATTCCCATATGTTGAAAGCGGAAAAGATGTCGTTGTGGCATCTCTTTATCTTGCTCTTCTTTCCTCCTCAAAATATCTTCATGAACCAGATCAACTTCTATAAACTAGAAAGAATCCAAATATTTTGCCTGTGACAAACTATGTAGAATTATCTAATTTGTACAAAGATCAAGGTTCGGTATTCTATAAAATACCTTTGCAGAATTAAGTAGAGTATGGTCCAAATCAAGGACAAGGCAAAGCTTCCTAGCAGCAAACATTTTATTCTGTTCTGCTATCCTCCTTGATCTCTCTTTTTGAATGGTTGCTTTTTGCTCCTCGTTATAGCCATCGAGTAAGTGGTCAACATCTCCCCAAGGATTGGCTAATTGTCTGGTACCTTTCTCACTGCCTGCTTCAGAAACCAAAAGAGAGGTGGTCTCTGAATCATTCAACTCTCCTGAAGCTGCCTCTACTGTCACTTGATCGGCTTGACTTGCAACTGGCTGGTTGTTACAGGGTGGAACCACTGGTGAAGTGGTAACTACTTGGGAACTCGGCAAAACATTTGCAAGGTTTTTGGTTAGCTGCAAAGGAGCAGGCAAACGTACCAAACTACTTTGAGGATCAGAAGCAGCTGCATCTATTTTGCTCTGTTGATGTACAACACCATCATTCTGCTGAACCATATTATCATGGAGAATACGGCGGGGATCACGAGGTTTCATGCGAATTCTCGCAGCATCAGGTTGGGTGCTCTGTATGCAAGGATAAAGTTAACATTGTTGCTTGTTCATATAACAAATATGCAAATGAAAGTAAAATTATATGCAGAAGTTTTGCAAACATGAATATCAAAGCATTATGATTTGAGGACCAAAGGTTTCCTAAACATTCTATTGAACTGCTGAAGCATTATGATTTGAGGACCAAAGGTTTCCTAAACCATTGAATAACCAAATTTTACTTTAAAGCTACAAAAATCCCAATTCAAACAAATTTCATGCAAGTGGATAGCAGTATAAACATATAAAAGCAATAGAAAAAAGTATACTACAAAAGGTTATAACAATACAAGCAACAGCAGGGACATGTGATAAAAGAAATGAAATTGAAAGCCATACCGAAGAAGCCATCTGTGAACGAATCAGAGATATTCCTGGTTGGTTAAGTCCAGATTCTTTTGACTTAAGTGGAGTAGAATTTACTGAAGCAACTGTTCCTGGCAGTTCATTAACACTCAAAATATTTGCACTCTCACTCGTTGAAACAGCATTTTTCTTCTGATTCTCTGCTGCTATTCTCTGCTGTTCCATTTGATGTAGTTGCATGAGAATGGTTGGGTTTACAGCTTTTAGTAAAGAAGGCAAAGAAATAGTGGGAGTGGGATTACTTTTAGGAATTGATCTAAGCCCACTTAACTCGTCAAAATTATTATCAAAAATTGGTTTTTTATCAGGAACAGCTGCTGCAGTTCCAGATTTTCTAACATCAACCTGAAAATTTTCAGTCGCTTGGATCTTGAAACTTGGTTGAGGGATAACATTCTTGGCTTCTGACCACCCACTCCCTGATGTTGTCTCCATTTCTCTGGAAGTTGTAAGCTTATTTCTTTGTTTTTTCATCATATGGTCCCTAGCTACAGACTCATCTGTCTTATGCTTCTTGCTATTTGTAGCCTCTCCTACTGGATCACTCTTGAGTAGATCAGGTTCTGTAACTCTTCCCTCCTCCGAAATACTTTTCACTTCATTGTTCACAAACTTAAGCCTTGGATCTCTCCTCTTTAATGCAGGTTTTAAAGCAGGTTTTGACATGGGGTTGACCTGCTCAACCGGACGAGATTGGTTGCTAATTGAGCTATTTGTAAATGGAGCACTGCTCCTAGATTTGACCATCTGAAATTGAGTTGCTGCATGAACAGCTCTTGGGTTACAAGAAACTGTAGAACTGGATACTTCCTCGGTGGAATCATCTCCTTGCCCACCATCCTCTGAGGGAGTTGGGCTTGGAAGCCGATCAGTTGATAAAATAGAATTACTGCCAAATTTAAGCTGGTAGGATGAGACAGCCTTTAGTGCATCAGTTACATATGGATGTAACATAACATCTTCACCTCCTTCATTTTTAGGAGTTATTGGCTGAGAAGATACGGGCAGCACCATTCCAAGACCAATGGGTTTTGGTATAGAGAACTTTGGTAAATTCTCTCTTGTAGGCGAAGGAAGACTATCTTCATTGTAATCTGCATGAAGATCCAACAGTGGGCTAAAGTCTACCCTATTTTTGGAGCGTGTAGGTAACACCAACTTTGGCAAATCAAGTGCTTCTGGAACCAAACTGGCTTTCTCCAAAACATTTGAACCATGAGAGACAAAAGGACCATTAGTAAGATCTGCTTTCTCCTTTTTATTATCCTCGAAAACAAGTGAATTAACCAGAGTATCAATCTGTTAAAGCAAAAGCATGCTTCACAATTGACCGAAACTCTGTCAATAGTAAGTATAAGAAGACATGGAGTTACTATACATACCTCTTTCACTTGTTCTAAAGTAAAAAGAACAGAATACTGGTTCTTTATGTGAATCAGTAACCTGACCAAATTCAACAAGTTTAAAACTAATACAACGCCCAGTGATCAAGAAAGAAAGTGAACTACATCCAAGAAATCTGAGAAGAGATCTAACCTCAAAAGCAGTTGCTTGTTCTGGTCCTTCTTCTGCATTGTAACTGAATTGAGTGCCTGTTTCCAATATACCAGTACAATTTTATAAATCTACCAAAAAATTAAAATTAACAAACTCAATAGTAAATATCATAGTTGTTCTTACAGAATAAGTTGTTTGGATTGCCATAACAGCCTGCTGGACTAGAACATGCAGGACTGTATCTGAACTCTCTATGCCAGTAAACATCGGCTTCAGGTCTTCAAAAGACTTGCGCAACCTTAAACATACAGCTTCAAAGGATCTACAAGTAAGAAGAAAACCAATAGCATCATAAAATGCTATTTTCATTCAAAAAGTTGGTAAGTTATAGCGTGCAATATTATGCAATCTTTCTAACAAGCAAAACTGTTTGCTCATCAATTTTTCTCCCCATTGAGCTATATCAAAGACATTGAGCTTTACAGCTTGCATAGAGTTCAATGGAGAAAAGAGATTCATATAACCAGCCCAAATAGTTGAACAGATTTTATGATGATGATAAATTAGGGTTCTTGCAAAATTTTTGAGATTTTATGGTGGAATAAAATTAATTTTTCTGGTTGGGAATTATAGTTCCTTCTTTTTTAAGTTCTCAAATGCTCAAACTTACGTCTCAGCCTCTTCCACAGTAATCGTGTCTAGCTCTTCCAGGATTAAGCTTATACGCTTGTCAAATTCACTGATATCTTGCAACTCTTCACCATCTGATTCCTTCTTTTCTGGCTCATTTTCAGGTATACCTGAAGACAGCTGCGTTGTTTCGTCAACCACCAATGGCTCTGACCCAAGCTCAATCTCCCCTTCCTCCAACTCCCCTTCCTCCTTCTCCATTTCAACGTCACCCTCCTGGCTGCTATCTTCTACAATCACATCATATGCTTCCTCCTTTTGCGGTTTACCATTGGCATCGACGGTGTCAGTGAGATCACCAGCACTCATTGGCATCAAATCTAATCTCAAAGGCTTATTCTGCACGGCCTGCGCCCACGCGAAGTTATACAAACTGGGGCCGTAGTTCTTCGACATCGGATACCCCATCCAAACCCTAGATCTCCCAGTCCTTCCTCCTTCCTGCTTGAAATCTTCAGCCGAGATCTCCTCCAGCGACTCCGATGAGTCGCCATCAGACGCCTCCCCATCCACCGCACGACCTCCACGTACGCGGTCCCTCGCCATAAGATCTAAGGGTTTCTCCTCGCTAGGATTCAAGAACAACCGATTGGATCCGGCGACGAGCATAGAGCCGGGGACCTTAGGGGAGGCTAATCCGGATGGATCCGGCGAACTCACAGCTCCTAGATTTAGATCCCAAGAACGAGGAGTTCTAGATGTCGATTCCGAGGCCGAAGGCTTCCGTGTAAGGCGATTCTGAGATCGGTTGAAGAGGTCAGGAGAGGCTACCAGGCGGTAGGAAGATTGATCCGTGATGATTTCGCAACCGGAAACGCAATCGATCACAAAAACATGGCGGCGATCGATCTCGCGGGGTGGGAACGGAAGCGCAACCGGACGGAGGAAAGGGGAAGATTATGGGGGAGGAGGAAAGGCTGCGAACGGAGACGATCTAATTTAAAAGAGATTAGCTTTCATCCACGCCGTCGAAACACCATAGGTTTTCCACGATAGATGAGATATTCTAATTTGAAAATTTCCTCTCTGGCCCCCACTTGTACCCGGTAGAGTGTGCAGCTTGGCTGGCCCCAATTTCATCGATTTGATAATTTGTACCCGAGGATTGGTTATATTTTGAGATTGTGCAGCTTGATATAGCGTAATTTTGTATTTGGTTAAATTCTGTTTCTTCTATGTGTCATGTGAAATCGTTCTATTACAGGTTATTCCAACTTCAAATAAGCCCAAGAACGATAAAGGGAAACAGATTAATTTTGGTATAAATTCCTATAAAATGAATAATTGGTATACACTTGTGTGCAATGACACATCAAATCTCACTTAAAAATCGGCAATTTCAATATTATAAAAAATATCTTGTATTATTCTTAGAAGATTTATCTTCTATTACTAAACTTTTTGATGTCATAGTGGTGAATTTTAAAATTGTCTTGTATTATCTCCTATTTCTCTTACACTTTTTGATGTCAAGTTGGTATCAAAGTTTTGGTTCGCAATGGCTAGTCATAGAAGACAAAGGTCAAATGGTGATGATTCTACAACTTGTCAAAGAGACCTTCGTGATGTCAAGTTAGATGACTTAAGGAGACAAGTGCAATAACTCGAGCAACATCTCGCCTGTGGCGGTTGCATGACTTGGAGGTTGATTATGCAAATCATTAAATGGCTTTTAATCCATTTTATGGTAATAGAAATGATGATTCCAGTGATAATGCATCTTGGGGGTCTAAGATATCAAAGGTACAATATTCGTGAGAAATCTTTTTATTTTAAAGTTGACATCCCATATTTTGATAGAATAAATGATCCTAATGAATTCATAGATTAGCTCAACTACGTTGAAAGAGTCTTTGAATTCAAAGAAATTTTAGAAGATAAAGTGAAATTTGTTACTATCAAGTTGAAAAATATGCATCCATTTGGTGGAAGCACCTAAAGAAGCAACGAGGTTGTGACAACAACCAAAAGATTAAGACGTGGGACAAAAAGAAAAAGAAATTGCATAGAAAATTTTTCTTGGATAATTATGGTCCAGATATTTTTCTCAAATATCATAATTAATCTCAAACAAAAGAATCTGTCTATGGAAGAGTACATTACTAAATTTGATAATCTCTTGATGAGATGTGATATTTTAGAGTAGGAGGAGCAAACTATTGTTGGTGCAGGTTGCACCAGAATCGAACCCAAGGTGTTAACCAATATTTTAATGGTGACAAATCTGGTTAAAGTTAAGGTTCATCCTGTTTTGACGAATCTACCTTGAGTACACAGATTTAGATCTGACACTAGGCAGGAAGTCCAGGTGGGTCTCTCTAGACCTGACACTTGGCAGGAAGACCAGATGGGTCAGCTGGACCTGACATCTGGCAAATGGACTTGGCGGGTCTGTCTAGACCTGACGTCAAGTCAAGGAAGTCCTGGTGGATCAACACATCAAACCGGTCTGTCTAGACCTGAGGGCTGATACATGGTAAGCAAGGTAAGTTTTAGAGGAGAGAGGTCCTACTTGGACAAGTGAGGACGCGTTTTCTCGAAAGTCGTCAATCCAACCAAGGAACCGTCCCGGAGTCCTAGGTTGAGATTGGACAGCATAGCTGTCAATTAATAACTATCATTTTGTTCTAACCTCTGTCTTGCAGGATATATCTTTGGTATTGGAACTAATGTGGTTTTGCAGGGTTAGAAAGTTAACCCGAATCCGCAAAGTTAAATCTTTCCACGGTTCCATCGACGGATCCAAAAGAACTCAACTCGGGTCGAGCTCAGGTTAGCCATATCAGGGAGGTGCCAATAGGATCAAGCTAGGTCCGTTCAAAATCAAAGCCAAAAAAAAAACGAAAAAAAAGGGAAAAAAAAAATCAACAAAAACGGCGTGGGATCAGATCAAAAAAAAAAATGAACGGAAGAATATGATCAGTTGCCACGTTCATGGCTCAGAGGAATAAGTGGAGGAAGAATCGGATCCAGAATGCCACCATATTTCTATTTAAAGGCTGCTCGAGTACCCTATTCAAAAGCATCCCGAATTTTCACAAGTGGCTGAACCTTTGAACACCGACTCTCTGCGTGCATAGCTTCTACACCTACGCCGACGATCCCAAATTCTTCATCTACTACGGCGTTGGTAAAGTTTTAATTGCTGCATTCATTACTTTAATTGCTATAGGAGGACGGTTGGCTTGTAACCGCTCCTTCTAAATCTTTTTGTAATATCGTTCGACGTAGTGTTTTGCCCATCGATACGGTTCTCTAACCGTGGGGCCTTGGAGTAGGAGTCTGGAAGGGCTCCGAACCAAGTAAAATCGACCAGTGTCTCCTTTCTATTTTCTGTTTATTTTCTTTTCTATTTTCCGCTGCAATTTTATTTACGACTCTGTTTAAAAAGAAGAAAAACGGTTTTACGCTATTCACCCCCCCTCTAGCGTTCTCGATCCTTCAACTATCACTCATTTTCTAGGAGGACTTCGATATGAAATTAGAAATGTTGTCCAACTGTAACCATATTGGACTTATAATGACGTATGTAAGTTGGCTCTCAAGGTGGAAAAACAGCAACAAGATTTAAGTCGATTTGGTGGTTGTTTCTCTTCAAGTGGTGATGCTTCTAACCGAGGAAATGCATCTATTTCAAAGAACACATCAATATCAAAAGAGGTAAATCAAAAAGTTGTTGCAAACAAGGAGAACAATGCAGGTTTTGTTAAATCAAATGGTTCTAACAATCAAAAAATATGTTTCAAATATAAAGGTTTTAGGTACTTTGCTGTAGATTGTCCAAATCACATGATTATTACTCTTGTTGAGGAAGAAAACGAAGAGAAACCTTATGAGGCAACACCTATCTATGATGAATCTAATGAAGAAGGAGAGATTACTTATGAAGATCATAGAGAATCTTTAGTGCTACAGCTGTAGCCTCAATGCTACTTATGTTGAAGATCAGTCATGGCTTCTCAACAACATCTTTCACACTAGGCGTACTTCTCATGGTAAGGTGTGTAATGTCATTATTGATGGAGGAAGTTGCAAGCATATTGTGGCTACTACGATGGTGGAGAAGCAGAAACTAAAGACTGAAGATCATCCTGAACCGTTCAAGCTATCATGGCTTTGTAAAGGTAATGAGTCGAAGGACTCAAAGATGTTTTATTTAATTTTCTATTGGCAATAAGTATAAAGATGAAGTTTGGTGTGATGTTATTTCAATGGATGCTTGTCATTTGCTTCTTGGTAGACCTTGGCAATTTGATAGGAAAACTCATCATGATGGCTTCAAGAATACTTATACTTTTGTTAAAGATGGTAACAAAATTATTTTGGGGCCAACTTTGATGGAAAATATGTTAGTGTAGAGAGAACCATATAATCGAACCTAAGTTTTGATGTTAGTAAAGGTTTAAAGTTAAGTTATGTGGTGATCTAAAAGCTTGGTTGAGTTTGCAGGTAGCTTAACCATGAAAGCCCTAGTAGGTCAAGTTGATCAGATACTAGGTAAGTGAAAGCCTAGTAGGTCAAGTTGATCAGATACTAGGTAAATGAAAGTCTTAATAAGTCAGGTGGATTGAATACTAGGCAACGAAAATCTTAGTAGATTAAGGACACCAGACACAAAAGTCCAGATGGTTCAAGGGACTGAACATCTAACAAGACGGATTCGATAGGTCAGTGAGAACTAGACATCTAATCAAAGTGTTAGGAAGTATACTGAAAAGACTAGCTCTTTTGTATATAAACATTTATGAAATAAAGTATCATGTTTTGGTCAAATGATTGCAATAGTGTATTTTGCAATAAAGTCCTCTTAATTTACATTGTAGATAACTTGGTGTCTGTGAGACACAGAAGACCATGATTATCGGTCCCTTGTGAATTATAAACTAAGGCTCACAACCAAGATGACTTTGGACAAACCATCGGGAACGGTTGTAGTGTAATTCGGTGACTGTCTGTCTTGACTGTAGAATTACACTAGTGCACTTTGTGTGTATTGAGTAGGACCATTGAGGTTGTTCGATTTACACTGACTCGCAAATTGAACAAGACCTCTGTTATTATAATTATGCACTCTTAATCCCGATGTAATAAATGGGCACCTATACTTAGTAATTATTGCTTTGATTTACCAAAGGGTGAGATCTTTCCGTCAGATCAAATATTCTCGGTAAGTTGGGTGATGTTACTATCTATACGGTGTGCCATTAATTATAGAAGGAATCCGTGTCCCAGTAGGGCTGATGATGTCCCCTTGGAGAGCTCATAAGGATTGTCAAGTCAAATCTTGCAAGTGGACTTAGTCCGTCAAGTCAAATCTTGCAAGTGGACTTGGTCCGACTGACAATAAGGTTGAGTGGTACTATTCAAGGTCTTAGATGTCGATTATTGAGTTGTCAGTGAACTCAGATAATTGACGGACATACGATATCTTAAACACGGGGAGCAATGCATAAAATAATAAGAAGGAACCCATAACGTAATTTGGGGATTGGATTGGTAGTGCAATAATGATCCTCTAGTGGAATGGATCGTTGTTGATGGATGTAGGTGTGTATTCGGGGTTGAATACGGGATCCGAAACCCATCAGAAGGCCAGATCCAATACCTCCTCGAGGTCCCCACTGTAGCCTAAAGACATCTTCAAAAGGATGCAATCAAACGGATGAGATTAGTTCTCAGCCGTCGGATGAGATTTAATCTCAACCGTTGGATGAGATTAGTTCTCGACCGTAGGATGAGTTAATGGATGAGATCAGCTTGTATCCATGGGATTAGATCAAGTTGCATCCATTGGATCGAAATAAATAAAGAGGAATAAAAGAGAATAGATTAGAACCGTTGGATGAGATTAAGTCGCGTCCGATGGACGAGATCTCTCCGGTTCGGTTTTAATTCTCTTTGGAAGGAAGAACCGGTTCACGAGGTGAACCAGAGATGGTTCATTGAACCACACGCCCAAGCCATTAGATCAGGGCCATTGGATCGAAGAGATTAAGTTATATTAAAGGAGATTATATCGTAACCGTTAGATGAGATTAAGTTGCATCCGACGGATGAGATCTCTTCGGTTCGGTTTTATTTTCTCTTTTAATATAAAATTGGTTCAAGGATTGAACCATGCTTATCCATGGCCGGCGCCCACTATGGATAAGGTTGATTCATTTTTTTTATAAAAAGGAAAAACCAAATCAACGAGATCCAACGGTAAGAAGCCAAGCAACCCGATCCGACGGTAGGCACCTACTTTGATTTAGGAAATTGGAATTGGTTTAAAAACTAAGTCCAATCTTTTCCTAAAAATAAGGGGGCGGCCAAGGAAGGGTTGGGCGGTGGGAAGGCTATAAAAAGGAAGGGGGTGGCCGGCCAAGAGAGAACACACAAGAAGGGAGAGCATAGAAGATCGAAACGACTTCGAGATTGCTTCCTTCTCTTCTCCCTTTTCTCTCTAAGTGGCCGGCGGCCCCTTCTTCTTCTTCCTCTTCTCCATCTAGCTTTCTTCTTCTCTTTTGGTGGCCGTATCATCTTCCTTGGGTGGCTGGCCGAATCCTAGAAGGAGGACAAGAAGAAGGCTGAAGATTCCTCAAGAAGAGGCAAGGCGATCCAAGCATCATCCAGCAGAAGTTGCAACTCCTTTATTTCTGGAAGTTCGTTGTCCACCCAACGTCCAGGAAGAAGTTAGGAATACAGCGGAAGGCTCCGAGGTCATCTAAAGGTTCTGGTATGATTTATTTTTTCCGCAGTCTAATTTTCGTACTAGAACTAGTCGTAGAAACCGTAGAAAGTAATTTAGGAATCGGCGATCCTGAAGGATCGATTGACTTAGTCTTTTGTAGACTTTGTCAATTGATCCTGGCGGGATAAAATTTTTGTCCTGTGGGGTTCTATGCTTTTCGGAGCGGATAGAATCCGGAACATAGGACGGAGATCCAGATCGCCAACACGATCGACCGAGAGTCAAGGTGACAAAGTATGTGATGTAGCAGCCAATATGTTCGATGCGTTGATGTGGCATCTGATGTGGATGAGGATAAGTCTTGGATGGGCGACGTGGCAAGGGATAAAGATCAGTTGGGTGACATGGCAAGGGATAGAGATTGGCATGCTGATGTGGCGATTTACATAGTCAAGGATAAGAGCTATGAAACTGACATGACAATAAGGAATTGGCAGAATATATGTTCGATAGACCGAACCTGTAGACCGATTGACTGATAGACCATATCTAGATCCGATTAGGCGGATCAAGTGACCAATCCAAGCCTATAAAAGTAGACTTGACTGGAGTCTTCGATCATCAACTCTACTACTCCTTCCTACTCTCGTCTAATGCAAAATTTTTGACACTGCAATGCTATGCTCCTTCAACAATAAAGCTCTCACTCTAAACTCTCATTTGTTGGTATCTTTTATTGAAGTGTCTTTTTTTCATGCTTTCATTTCTAAGGGGCGGTAAGCTTGTTACTACACCCTATCTTTTGTAAAGAGACAAATCTCTACTTTTTGATTAGTTGATTCGGAGTAGAGATTATTAGTGGATTGCTCACTTGAAAGCGATCAATGATCACGAGCCTTGGAGTAGCAGTTGGAGACTATAAACCAAGAAAAAATAAATTGTGTCTTTGTGTTTGAGTTTTATATTTTATTCTTCTACATATTCTGATAAGAAAAGAAGTTTTAAAACAAATTTTAACTAGCACTATTTCCCCCTCTAGCATATTTCTCAATCCTACAATTGGTATCAGAGCGGGAGCGCTCTTGTTGGTACAGGAAGCACCAGATAATCAAACTTGAGTTTTGATAATAAAAAAAAGGTCAAAGTTAAATTTGTTTGTGATCTAACAAAGTTAATAAAGTGTGCATGTAACACAACCGGGAAAGCCCTAGTGGTCAAGTTTTTGATTGGATATTAGGCAAGAAAAAGTCCTAACTAAAGGTTAGACAAGAGAAAGCCATAGTAGGATACTAGGCAAGAAAGGCTTAACAGATCAAGGACACTAGACAGGTGGGACTTGATGCGGTCAGAGTAGACCAAAGATCAAGTCAGAGAGGATTGAGGGTCAAGTGATCAAATGTTGAGCAAGAAGCCTAAGCAGGCCTAGAGGACTAAGGTTTGGTAAGGTAAACTCTTGGAGTGGAGTGGTTCTTCTGAAAAAAAGAATGGATAAAGACGAGTCCTTGTTCAGAGGACATTCTTAGGCATCGATCCGGCTAAGGGATTCACATGAATTTTGAGGTTGAGATTGGACAGTCAAGAAGACTGCCAAACATATTTTTGCTTAAAATTATATATTATTGTGCTAACTTTTATTTTGCAGGATTGATAAACTGATTGGCTAGATCGGTAGATCGAACAGGATCGTTAGATCGATCAGCCGGATCGGTAGATCAACCCTGATTTGGTAGCCAAGTTCTACTCTGTGTTGATGTGTCATTCAATGTGAACTGGATAAGCCTTAGATTGTTGATGTGACACATGATAAAGACTATCCTGTTAACATGGCGAAAAGATAGAGTTTCACTTGCTGACGTAGCAGAGGGACCGATCAAGTATAAGGACTGCAATGTTGATGTGACAAAGAACTCTCATTAACAAGTTGACATGATGGAAGCGGATTGGAGAACGGTTGAATCGGTACACCGATCAAGTGGATCAGGATCTGAATCCCAAGGCGATTGGTATATCGATCAGGGGGATTGATAGACCGATTAGGTCCTATAAAAGAAGCCTCAACAGAAGCCTTAGAAATTATCTTCTAAGTGCTCCAACTCCTGCTACGCTCTAAAACACTGGCGTTATGCTCAACTATTGCTCCGACACTCTGCCAACCTTCAGATCTCATGTGTCAGTAAAAAGTTAAATTTACATTACTATCTTTTTGTGCTTTTAATTATACAAGAAATGATAAAGTGTTACTTTCCTTACCTTTGTAAAAGACGAATCTCCTTCTTTATAAAGAAGGAGATTATTAGTGGATTGTCCATCGAAGCGATCAAGGACTACGGACCCTAGAGTAGCAGCCAGAGACTATGAATCAAGTAAAAAGAAACATGTCTTTTATGTGCCCTATTTTAATTTCTGTTGCCTAACTCTGAAACGAACAAGGTGTTCTTTCAAAAACTGTAAAAAGTGACACACTCTAATCACCTCTTCCAGCGTTTCTTGATCCTACAATTGGTATCAGAGCGATGCACTTTGAATTAGTACAAGCCACTGTTCGAGCAAAATTTATTTGCTTTATTTTTATTTTTTTATATTCTCTCCTCCTGCACTACTAATCCAAAATCAAGTCTTGGCACATTCTTTTTATTTTTTTTATCCTGTATTTTCACTAAATGGCCTATTAGGAAGGCTATCACATTGTTCATCCCCCTCTATTCAATGGCGATGATTTCACTTATTGGAAGGGTAGATAGAATATTTCCTGAAGATCCACATAGAAGTACGGATTAACATCCAAACTAGACTCAATATTCTAGTCAATGAACTAAGGAGAACCTCTCGGATGCAACAAATGGACGGGGGATCTCAAAAAGCAAATAGAGGCTGATGCAAAAGCAATGCAGATCCTTCAATGTGGGCTCACAAAAGAAGAACTGAACTGAGCTGGGCTATTCATCAATGCAAAAGATTTGTGGGAGAAGTGTTGGGTTTTTATATGCACTTTTTTTAAATTTATATTTCACTAAATATACAACGAAAGTATAATAAATTATTTTATTACTATTTAGGTATAAAAATTCACATGAGGATAACACGCATGCAAACATAATCATAGATAAAGGGCATAAATAAATTATACTTGTTGGATGACGCAAAGGAAAATGACATCAATAAGTAACCTTAAGAAAGGTTGCCTCTACATGTATCCACACTGAGATCTCCTCGAGACGACTTCCCTAAGTTGTGTGTTGTGTCTCCATTTCGATATTAGTCAAAGGAAGGAGACGAACAATCCAAGAGAGGACCTATGGTTCGATTCAGTATCCGATGGCTCAAAGCAATCTAACGATACGAATCAGATTGAACGGAGGTGATCACATTGCCGTTTGAAGGTTGGATGGTTTGTTGTTAACAAGGGGTAGTGAACATAATGGCGTGGGAGTTCCGACAACAACAATTTCTTGCCGAAACAATGGCCAACTAGGAAGGAAGAAGGATACCTTGCGACAGAGAAACAAACGTTGCTTCTCCTCTTGCTCCTTGCTTTCACCGCCGATTGTAACTCCTTTGGCTCGAGGAAAGGCCGGCTTAGGAAGAAGGTTGACTGATGTAGGGAAGCTTGGTGGGAGGGGAGCTTGGATGCCCTTCCTTTAGACGGTGGTAACTCCACCAAGGGAGGTGGACGACAACTATAGAGAGAAGTAGGGTTGGCGACTAGGGAAGAGAAGAGGAGGATTGAAAACCTAACCCTTAGGTTTTTAATCCATTAAATCTCTCTCTTCTTTAGAGATGTATTTATAGATCTCTAACAGGGTTTGGTTTGTGAACCAAAAACCCGTATCTATTATCCTAAAATCCAAACCGATAACCTTAAGTTTGGTTCATGACCACAAGTGTAAAAATAAACCAATTTGGTTTATAATTAAATCAAAAGGGTCCACTTTATCTTCAAAAGACGTGGCCCATTCGAGCTTCCGTTCTAATAAAATATCTTCCATATTTGCCCTTCATCTGGTCCAACCAGACTCAATTTCTCTCGATCTAAGAATCTAATTCTCAATCTCGTTTTATGTCTTTTGAACAATCTCATAGTCGATTCTCGATTTATGCTAGTTGTCCATAATTAATCATTAATTATGAATCGATCATGAGTAGAATCTAATAGTACATCATGACCCCCAATTAATTAAAAAATCACAGTTGATTCCAGAACCACTTCTGAACCCTTTAGCAACTATAGTTGTTCATGCATATGTTCCTTTCACACATCTTATACCCCCTTAGTTTAAGATATGGTCTGTGTTAACCTCCACTAGGTTGATTACGTCACACCTAATTAAGCAGTAGTTCTAGGTCCTGCGGATTCAAGTTATTCAAAACATCTATACAAGACGACCATCCTCTTAATGTGTTTCTCCTTTAGCTAAAAACTTGAGAGTAACAATCCTGACAAGTGGTCATAGGGTATATGTCTCTTAATAAAAGGAGTGGTGAATCCTTTATGGGCTACTCAATCACCTTTGAGCACTTCGACTTATACCTCAATCATCCCAGGTCCACACCTCCATAGAGACATTTGCTTAAGATGTCAAAGTATAAGTCTCCATGACCAAGGTAACTTGAATACCTGAAGTCAAAGGAAACTTACACTCAAACTACAATGAGATCATCATAGACATGTATAAAATCACATAAAGTCTCATGAAAGGTCACTTTCGATGAACTAGTTACCATTAACCATCATCCATATGTTAACTCTCAACATCTCAATGTTTCCAGCCAATTGAGATTGGCTGCTTGGTAAAACCAAGGAGTCTAACATATACTAGTCTTACAGAATTAATGATGTTCAGTCTCATTAATTCATCGACTAGGGAATATTTAATACATATATAATTACACAGGTAGAGATACCTATTAATTGTGATCCAATCACAATTTCTTTCAAGCTATACATTGTATTGTAGGCCTCATTAATTGAGTTTAAGATCAAATCAAATATATAGGGAATGTACACTCAAATAGTAATTTTATTTATCCAATAAATAATACATTATCTAAGGCAATTGTCTTAGAAACCTCTCAAATATAATATACTCCCACTTAGCTTAATGTCAATCGTCATGGTATCTAATACCATAGGCTTCTACATGACTCTCAAACTTACTTTGAGATAGAAGTTTCGTCAAAGGATTTGCTAGATTCCTTTCGGTAGAAATTTTCTCAATTTATATTTTATTTCTATTAATGATCTTCCTGATTAATTGATAATGGTAAAGCACATGTTTGTATCGCTAATGAGACCTAGGTTCCTTGGTCTGAGCAATGGCCCCATTATTATCACAATAAACTGGTATTGCTTCAATAATGCTCAGAATCACATTAAGTTTAATGATGAACTTCTTGATCAAAACCGCTTCTTTTACTGCTTCAGAAGCTACAATATATTCCGCCTCAATGGTAGAATCAACAACGGTTTATTGCTTGGAACTTTTTCAACTTATTGCACCTTCATTTTAAGGTGAATACGTATCAAGATTGGGACTTGGAATCATTCTTGTCCGTCTGAAAACTAACATCAGTATACCCATGTATAATCATATCTAGCTCGCTTCATATACCAAAAATGAATTCTTAGTTTTTCTTAAGTACTTAAGGATTGTCTTGATAGCCATCCAATTATCCATGCCCGGATCTGATTGGTATTTACTCGTGACACTCAGAGTGTATGATACATTGGGCCTAGTACATAACATATATAACATACATGATTGATCCTATAGCTAAAGAATATGGGATTTGCTCATGTGAATCCTCTCATCTTGTGTGCATGGACACATAGACTTCGAAAGGTGAATCTCATGTCACATAAGAATGAAACCTTTCTTAGATTCTTCCATGCTAAATCGTTTTAGCACATTATTGATGCATGTAGATTGTGAAAGACCAAGCAATTTTTTGATCTATCTCTATAGATCTTAATCTCAAGGATATAAGTTGTTTCTCTCATGTCTTTCATAGAGAATATTTTTGACAGTCAAACTTTCATAGACTATACAACGAGCACATCGTTTTCTATAAGTAATATGTCATCAACATATAAAACTAGGAATACGATTGCACTCCCACTAAATTTCATGTACACGTAGGGTTCATCTAGATTTTGTGAGAAATCAAACTCTTTGATTACCTCATCAAAATGGATATTCCAATTCCTCGATGCTTGCTTCAGTCCATAAATGGACTGTTGAAGCTTGCATACTTTATTTTTATCAACAAATGTAAAATCTTCGGGTTGTATCATTACACATCCTTGAATATATTTTCATTAAGAAAAACTATTTTCACATCCATTTATCATATCTCATAATCATAATGAGTTGTTATGACTAGGAGTATCCAAATGGATTTAAGCATAGCCACTAATGAGAAGATCTCGTTATAGTCAATACTATATTTTTGACGATATCCTTTCGCCACCAATTTTACTTTGTGGGTAATTAAATTATCATTCATGTCGATTTTCTTCTTGAAAATCCATTTGCATCCTATAGGTGTTATCCCTTTGGGTGGGTCCACCAAGTTCCAAACTTGGTTTTCTTACATGAATCAATTTTTGATTTCATGTCTTTTAACCATGAGTCCCTTTTTGAACTTTTCAAAATTCTTCATAACTAGTAGGCTCCTCATCCTCAAGGAGCAATACGTCTCTCAATTCACTTATAAAAAATTCATATTTCTCAGGAATTAGATGTGCCCTACTAGATCTACGAAGCGGTGGTGTAACAATAGATTCAACCATTATCTCATCCCTATGAGTAGTCTAGATTAGATATCCCTTGTATGTCTATTGGAGTTTTTTGAACTACCCTTAGCTCAACCTCACTCCCATTGTTTTCTTATAAGAGAAACTCTTTCTCTAGAAAGATAACATGCTTTGAAACAAACACCTTTTGTTATGAGGGATGATAGAATTGGTAATCCCTTGTTTACTTAGGATAACCAATAAATAGACACTTTTCAGACTTAACATCTATTTTGTCTAATACAGTCCTCTTCACATAAGTAGGATAACTTCATATCTTCAAATAAGATAAATGAGATTTTTTACCATTCTATATCTCATATAGAGTAGTAGAGACTGCCTTAGTCGATACTCTATTTAACAAGTAAATAGTTGTCTCAAGTGTATAATCCCAAAAGGATTTAAAAAGACTTGCATGATTCATCATTGACCTAATCATGTCTAACAAAGTTTGATTTCACCTTTCTGACACCCCATTATGTTGTGGCATAAAGGCAGAGTCCATTGAGACAATATTCCATTGCCCCTGAGATAATCTTGAAACTCTTGGCTTAAGTATTCACCACCTCGATCTGATCGGAGTATTTTAATACTTTTGCCAAGTTGTTTCTCTACTTCATGTCTAATTTTTTTTAAAATTTTCAAAGACTTTAGACTTGTATCTCAATAAATACACATATTCAAATCATGAGTGATCATCGATAAAGGTGATGTAGTTATAACCTCATCGTGCATGAGTTGACATAGGTCCACATACATCGATTTGTATGAGACCTAAAGTGTCATTCTCTCATTTACCTTTTCCCTTAAAAGGTAACTTAGTCATCTTGTCTTTCAAGTATGAATCACATGTATCAAATCAATCCAATTTAAATGATTCCAAAATTTCACATTTGTGTAATTCGGACATGCGTTCCTCACTTATATGGCCAAGACAATGATGCCACGTGTAGGATGTTAATCTATCGCCTCTTCAAGCACACTTTTTGCTCATTTCGATATTGAATATGTCATTGGATATATCTAACATGTAGATATCATTACATAATGCTCCAATTCTATAAAGAACGCTAGTTAACATTATATAACAACAATTATTATTAAAAGTCAAATGGAAGCCTTTTCTATTTAAGCAAGAAATAAAAATAATGTTCTTTATTAAAGAAGAAACATAATAACAATTATTCAGTTCCAAAATATGTCCACTAGGGAGTTTCAACAAATAAGTTACTATGGCTTTGATTGTAACTTTTGCTCCATTGCCAACTCACAAATTTGAATCTCCCTTAATCAATCTTCTACTATTTCTTAGCCCCTGTATGTCATCACATATGTATGAGTCACACCTAGTATTCAATATCCAAGTGTCAGAGGAAATATTATGACAATAAATAATGAAGATACCTAAAGGAGATGGGACATCAGATGCCTTCTTTTTCACAGACTCAAGATAAATCTTGTAGTTTCTTCACTAGTGTCCCGTCTTGCCACAATGGTGACATGGTCTTTTTGATGTCGGTTCTTCTTTCTTAGCCTTTTTCTTTTCCTTTGCTTGATATTTTAACTTTCTCTTCTTAAAACCTTTCTTCGAAGTGTCAAACAACATCACAACTTTTGATTCTTTCTTAATAGATGACTCCACTGTCTTAAGCATGTTGATCAACTTTGGAATTGTGGATTCAAGATGGTTAATTCATCTGATAGTTCATCACCAACTGCGAATAACTATCAGATAAACTGTGTAGAATTACATCAATACTTAACTCAAGATCCACGATAAATCCAAGTGATCCCTACCGCTCAATGTAACCATTCATCTTTAGTACAAATTGCATTGTGGATGAACCCTCCTTCATTTTTGAGCGAAAGAGAAGTCTGGGGACCTCGAACCGTTCGAATCTAGCTTGCTCATCAAACAATTCACGAAGATGATAAATAATCATATAAGCATTCATATGCTCATGTTGTTTTTGTAGTTTAGGAGATATTGAGACTAGCATGATGCAACTGACAAGCTCTAAATCAATCAAATGCTTTAGATGGGCCAACATTTAATCCGATGTCGCATCATCAGCTAGGCTCGAGGAAAGAGACTCTTCAAGGACATAGGCTATCTTCTCAACCTTGAGAATAAATAACTTGAATATTATTGATCACAATAATAAGATTATATACATGCCTATCAAATCTAGATAAGCAAGAAATAAATTTCTAATTTAGATAATTATTTACATAGAATAAAATCACCTAAAGATGACAACTAAATCAAATCAATAAGATTATTTACATGCTCTTCTTCGCAATGACACCTGGGATCTTGTTCATCCTCAGTCTACTTAGAATCTCATTAGTTGTAAGTGGGTGTTTTGCATCAAATGTCATTATGAGAGTCTGTTGAATGTTATAAAGCTCGTCTTGTTGCAAAGGATTTTCATCAACGTCCCGAGATTGATTTTCATGACACCTTTGTCAGCCCTGTGGTTAAGTCGGTCACCATTCGTACTATTTTGAGCCTTGCTGTGCAACGTGGTTAGCCTTTGCGACAACTTGACATAAATAATCCTTTTCTTCATGGCTCCTTGTTGTGCATTAAGGGTTCCTCGTGGAACTCGATTAGCTGAGTCCATAGATCATGTGCATTTTCAAACTTACCTAATATGCACAAGATTTTGTTAGGCAAAACATTAATTAAAGTATTTATTACCTTTTGTGTTTGCCTATGTATTATCCAATGTTTTCTTCAATGCGAGTGAAGCCGCCCATTAATATAAAATTTTCCATTATGGATTGACAAAAGTTAAAATCACCCATGAACTCATCTTTCTTGTATGGTGATGGTTTGTAGATGTTCTAGCCGAACGTTTCTTCATGCCCCATTTTCTACTTATAAATGTTAGGACCAGTGTGAGTTAGAGGGGAGGGATGAATAGCTCTGATTGCTTCGTCTTGATTTTGTGTTCATTATTTGAATGCACAGTAGAAAACTTAAATTAAACTCGACGTCACATGCATAACACCAATATTTGACTTGGTTCACCACTTCCCAAGGCGGCTACTTCAAGGCCTAGTCCTTTCGATCTATTACCACTAAACCTTCTCCTTCTCAAAAATCTTTTAGAGGCGGTGAAGCCTTTTGTAATAAGTTTTCACAAAAATACAACAAGAATATAAAATACAAAAGCAAATAGATGAAAGTAAACTACTTTACAAGAATCTTACTTTGGATACTTTCTTGTTGCTTGGAATTGTCTCTTGATGATAGGAAATGCAACAACACTTAATCTTCAAACTCTCATGAATCGGCTAGTCCAAAAGATCTTGAAATCCTCTTTTATAAGTTGTTGCTCGGGATGATTTTTGTTAATCAGTCGATTGCCATCTTTCACTAGTCGATTATCACGTTAAATCTGACTGTTTAAATTTATAGAATGTCTCTTTCCATGTAGTTTGACCCTATCAGTTGAGTGATATGCATAATTAGTCGACTGATGTCATCAATCGAATCAATTTGCTTTTGTACGCTGCTATAGTGCTATTAGTCAATTAATTATGATCAAATTATTTTTTCAACTCTCTGTTTGCTACAGTAACATAAATAGTCGACTAATCAAACTTATTAGTTGAATGTACTATAGTAATCACTGTAGCATATCACTGTTCATAAGTATTGTAGTAGATTAGTGTAGCAAATCTTATTTTTGGGGTTTAACATACATTAGTCGATTGATACCCATTTCAGCCTTACCAAACTTGAATTCTCACCTTGCTTAGTATTCAGTTGACTTCAATCTACCAAAACTTTCTTTGCCCAACATCCAGTCAACTTTCACTTGTCGAGATTTCATCGTTGCTTAGCATCTGGTCAACCTTGACCTGACGAGGCTTCATCGTTGTCTAGCATCCGATCAACCTTGACATGTTGGGACTTCACGCCTCATGCCAACACTATGTTGGACTTCCAATCACCACGTGTCCGATGAACCATGACCCACTTGAACTTTCTTTTTGCCAACTCCCTATTGGACTTCCGACCGTCAAGTTTACGATCAACCATTGACCCACTTGGACTTTTTGCTCAATAAACTAATATATTGATTGACTATCAAGTATCCGATCAACTTTAACCTACTTAATATCCAATTAATATATTGATCAAATATTGAAACTCAACTCAAGTCAGCTCGAGCTTAGTCAACTTGATCAACCTTGATAAGAGGTCGATTGCACTAATAATAAATAGAAATAAAAAAACTAAAAAATTTAAAATTACCTCTAGCTTACTGCTCCTTTGGTGATTAGTCTAATCAAGAGTCCCTAGCTCCGATACCACTTGTAGGACCATATGGAAGTGCTAGAGGGGGAGAGGAGTGACTAGCACTCATCTCTTTTCATCGTTCTCGTCATATTCATTCTTTTCTATAGAGTTAGTCTAGCAGCAGAATATAAAGAACTTAAAAGGAAAAGATAATCACAAGACTCAGAGGGTTTACTTGGTTCACAACCCAGGGTGCTACTCCAAGGCTTGTATAATCGGCATGAGTCTACTATCTTTTCTCCTTTTTAGAGGCATAGAAATCTCTTACAAGAAGGAATAGATACAAGCACAAGTAATACAAAATAAAGCACATAATAAATAGTACAAACAAGATTTGCATATCTGATTCAGAAGTCCTGCATGTCGTGACACTTCTCCTGGGGCTTCTGTGGTCGCAAAGCTTTGACAGTAGATTCGAGCACAAAATCAAGAGCTTTGAGAAGAGATTGTTGATTCTGGACGTTGAGCTCGACATTCTTTTATAAGCTTTTTTTGATCAGCCTAAAAACTTTATTTGGTTGACCGAACGTTGGTTAAATCAGATCCAAAGACCAAACCCTTCACAATCTGGATCGAGCCTCACTATCTCATCGTTATCAGATTTTCGATTGACTGAACCTCTTATCGGTCGACCAAAACCTTCGGTCACCCGAGCCAAGACCTGAACCACCAGAACCTACAAACTAAGGCTCATCCTGTTGACCAGATTGATTTTTCAATCTATCAGACTGGTCTTTCAATAAATCAAATTGGTCTTCTGGTTGATAGGACTGGTTGTTCAGTCAACTAGACCAATTCAGGTCTAGTTCGATCTGAGTCAAGTTTGATTCATTTTGGACTTGGTCCAATTGCATTTATCTGATCTCCTTCTTGCTTTCAGGTTCAATTTCCTACAAGATAAGCATACAAACAACCAAAAGAAGTCTTACTTTACTTTACCAACTGACTTACCTCTTGCTTGGAGTTCACTTTTTAAAAACTTTTCGTACTACCTAAGGTTCACTCTTCTATTTTTTTTTTTACTTAGAGTTCACTCCTATGAGTTTTCTCATTACCTAGAGTTCACTATCCTAGAATTTTTTCTTTGCTAAGCATTCGGTCATTTTGACCTGCTTGTCATTTGCTAGACATCCGGTTATCCTTGACTTACTTAAACTTTTCCATTGTCAGATATCCGATCAACCTTAACCTTCCTGGACTTTACCCTTGCGAAGTATCCGATCACCCTTGACCTATTTGAACTTTTCCTTTGCTAGTCATTCAGTCAACTTTAATCTGATTAGACTTTTCGTTTGTCTAAGTCAACCCTGATTTATCAGGACTTCTACTTAACTATCAAATATCTTGTCACGCCTCGGGAGATAGCTGTCCAAAAATTTCGGCAGCATCTCCCCTGTAACAATTGTCATTTCCCTGGATACATATCTATCATAAGGCCTACACGGCCACAATCCATAAACAACATATATCAAAAGTACATTACAAACCCTATATAAGGTCCACAACTCGCAACTATAACAAAACACTAGAATCAAACATGTATAAGTAGGCACATACTCGATAGAACCAGTACCGATACAAAATACCGAAAACATAGTGAAAAACCAAAAGGGTTGAGGACATCTTGACAGGGGACTAGCAGGGCGGCTCTCCAAGACTGACATCAACCTGAAAAGAATAAAGTCAACGGGATGAGTTCAAAGAACCCAGCGGATATCTAGTAGACATGTATAGTAAACTATCCCTAGCAGTAATAATCATGTAAGTACAGCCTCCTGAAGGAATAGTAAGAAATGCAAAACTGAAAGAATGAAAGAGCTGTACATACCAGAATCTCCTACCAAAATGCATCAGGTCTCCTGTATGTGCATGTCAAACAAATGCAACAACCAAAATGCAGCAAGCATAAATGCAATCCATGCAGTATGCACATGATGCAATGACATGGTCACCCCTGACGCCAGTCAGCCACCGTCACCACGATGGTGAGGTCGAGTGGGTAGGGCTGTGACAACTGTGCACTCTGCCATCACTGCTCCTGAGTGACCGAGTGGACAGGATGCTGTCGGAGTACACCTATCCTCCTGCCCCAAGTCATATGGGGGAGCAAAGCTCTCATCTCCTCGTCTCATAATGCGAAGGAGGGATCCCTGTATGCTACCACGCTGCGGAACCACTACCCCTGAGCGGCCGAGCGGAGCATGACAGAGCAACTGCACACACCCTCCTGATGTACCACTAACCCATGAGTGGCAGTGTGTGCAGATCATGTAACTGGCGACGGGCTCAACTACAAAGGAACCGACGATCGCCAGCATGCAATCATGCAAGGATGGTGCATGACGCTAATGCATACAAGGTATATCTAGTGGATAGACAATGCCCAATAAGGAACGGTTTATCACTACTTTGATGCACCTATATACGCTACGCATGGCAAGTATCAATATGCTAAGGAGCTAACAGGTATCAGGTAAGAATGATATACAACATATATGAGCAAGTAGTGATATACCAAGGCATATATAAAAGCATGAAAAGAGTTACTACTAGTTATAGCAAAACTATACATGTCAAGAGTCTTATCTAAGAAGTTAAGACAAGATACCCGCCTTAGATAGTGGTCTGTATCCGAAAAGAACCTCCGTCCAAAAATCCGGTTCAATACCCTGTAATTAGAATAAATAACATTTCTAATTACAACGATATATAAATTTTTCTATCAATAAAATCCTAGCCGACTAAC